>NC_087478.1:62469266-62774697 GCF_036417665.1 Passer domesticus
AAAACATTCCGAAAACCCACCAAAACATCATCAAAACAAATCAAAACAAACCAAACAATAGGAGGAACACGGCAACATATTGGCAAGCAAGAGACGGAGAGCGCGGCACCTTCTAGGAGGCCAAGAAGGAAGCCGCACAACACCTGCACTGTGTCTGCAACTTTCAAACTGCTAGAAGCTAGTGGCTTGCCACTGGCCTGCCTCTTCAATTGCCATTAGCATTCCAATGGAAGCTATTCTTGGACAACTTTGCTCTGCTTGCTGCTACTTCTGCCCCAGCCTACCATAGAGAACCTTGCTCTTGCCTTGAGGCTCTGAGATGCCAAGAACTTGTCAACTTCAAAGGGCGGGCCAGGCTACATCTACTCAGCTGCCACAGTTTCTCCTTGCTAGACCTAGTGGGAAAGCATTTTGCTGAGATGCAAAAGGCAAGAAACGCAGCATACGGAGACGCGGAGCTGTCCCAAGTGCCGCTGCCTAGGCGTCTTTCCGCAGAAGGAGCGCCCCGGAGCGCACCGCAACCGGCGCCGTCATCTCTGCGCAAAGAGCCAAAATATTTTAAAACCTGCCAAAACTAATCCAAAAATATTTTCAAACCCGCCAAAATAGAAAACCAGACAGAAGAGATCAATACATTCGAAAAAACCTGACAAAACATGATCAAGCCCACCAAAGCTAATCCAAACACACCAAAAACTGGGCTAAACAGAATCAAAACAAATCAAAACCTTCTAAAAGCCCGCCAAAATATTTCAAAACCCGTCAAAACTAATCAAAATATTCCAAATACCCGCCAAAACATTCCGAACACCCACCAAAAGGAATCCAAACATTCCAAAACCTGTCAACACAATAAAAACAACTCAAGAGAATACAAAACATTCTAAAACCCAACCAACACATTCCGAAAACCCGCCAAAACATCATAAAAACAAATCAAAACCAACCAAAATATTCCGAAAACCCGCCAAAATTATTTAGACCCGCAAAACTCATCAAAACATTCTAAAAAGATGCCAAAACATTAGAAAACCAGCCAGAACTGATCAAAACATTCAAAAAACTTGGCAAAACATCATAAAAACAAATCAAAACCAACCAAAACCTTCCAAAAACCCGACAAAATAGTTTAGAACCTGCCAAAACTGATCAAAACATTCGGAAAAGATGCCAAAATCCTAGAAAACCAGTCAGAAGTGATCGAAACATTCAAAAAACCCGCCAAAATATAGTAAAAACAAAGCTAAAGAAACCAAAATATTATAAACAACCTCTAAAATATCTTAAAACCCGCCAAAACTGATCAAAACATTCTGAAAATCGGCCAACATATTAGAAAACCAGCCAGAACTGATCAAACCAAAAAAAAACCCTTGCCAAAACATAACAAAAAAAAATGAAAACCAAGCAAAACCTTCCAAATACATGCCAAAATATTTTAAACTAGACAAAACAAATCAAAACATTCCAAAACCCACAAAATAATATTAAAAAGAAATCAAAACCAACCAAAACATTCTAGAAAACCGACCAAAACATTCTGAAAACCCGCAAAATCAAAATAAAAACAAATCAAAACCAAGCAAAACATTCCAAAAACCCAACAAAATAGTTTAGAACCCGCCAAAACTGATCAAAACATTCTGAAAAGATGCCAAAATACAAGAAAACCAGTCAGAAGTGATCAAAACATTCAATAACTTGCCAAAACATAATCAAAACAAATGAAAGCAAACCCAAACATTCCAAATACCCGCCAAAATATTTTAAAACCCGCCAAAAGGAATCCAAACGTTCCACAACCTGCCAACACAATAAAAACAACACAAGAGAAAACAAAACATTCTAAAACACCACCAAAACATTCCGAAAACCCGCCAAAACATCATCAAAACAAATCAAAACAAACCAAACAATAGGAGGAACACGGCAACATATTGGCAAGCAAGAGACGGAGAGCGCGGCACCTTCTAGGAGGCCAAGAAGGAAGCCGCACAACACCTGCACTGTGTCTGCAACTTTCAAACTGCTAGAAGCTAGTGGCTTGCCACTGGCCTGCCTCTTCAATTGCCATTAGCATTCCAATGGAAGCTATTCTTGGACAACTTTGCTCTGCTTGCTGCTAGTTCTGCCCCAGCCTACCATAGAGAACCTTGCTCTTGCCTTGAGGCTCTGAGATGCCAAGAACTTGTCAACTTCAAAGGGCGGGCCGGGCTACATCTACTCAGCTGCCACAGTTTCTCCTTGCTAGACCTAGTGGGAAAGCATTTTGCTGAGATGCAGAAGGCAAGAAACGCAGCATACGGAGACGCGGAGCTGTCCCAAGTGCCGCTGCCTAGGCGTCTTTCCGCAGAAGGAGCGCCCCGGAGCGCACCGCAACCGGCGCCGTCATCTCTGCGCAAAGAGCCAAAATATTTTCAAACCCGCCAAAACTAATCCAAAAATATTTTCAAACCCGCCAAAATAGAAAACCAGACAGAAGAGATCAATACATTCGAAAAAACCTGACAAAACATGATCAAGCCCACCAAAGCTAATCCAAACACACCAAAAACTGGGCTAAACAGAATCAAAACAAATCAAAACCTTCTAAAAGCCCGCCAAAATATTTCAAAACCCGTCAAAACTAATCAAAATATTCCAAATACCCGCCAAAACATTCCGAACACCCACCAAAAGGAATCCAAACATTCCAAAACCTGTCAACACAATAAAAACAACTCAAGAGAATACAAAACATTCTAAAACCCAACCAACACATTCCGAAAACCCGCCAAAACATCATAAAAACAAATCAAAACCAACCAAAATATTCCGAAAACCCGCCAAAATTATTTAGACCCACAAAACTCATCAAAACATTCTAAAAAGATGCCAAAACATTAGAAAACCAGCCAGAACTGATCAAAACATTCAAAAAACTTGGCAAAACATCATAAAAACAAATCAAAACCAACCAAAACCTTCCAAAAACCCGACAAAATAGTTTAGAACCTGCCAAAACTGATCAAAACATTCGGAAAAGATGCCAAAATACTAGAAAACCAGTCAGAAGTGATCGAAACATTCAAAAAACCCGCCAAAATATAGTAAAAACAAAGCTAAAGAAACCAAAATATTATAAACAACCTCTAAAATATCTTAAAACCCGCCAAAACTGATCAAAACATTCTGAAAATCGGCCAACATATTAGAAAACCAGCCAGAACTGATCAAACAAAAAAAAAACCCTTGCCAAAACATAACAAAAAAAAATGAAAACCAAGCAAAACCTTCCAAATACATGCCAAAATATTTTAAACTAGACAAAACAAATCAAAACATTCCAAAACCCACAAAATAATATTAAAAAGAAATCAAAACCAACCAAAACATTCTAGAAAACCGACCAAAACATTCTGAAAACCCGCAAAATCAAAATAAAAACAAATCAAAACCAAGCAAAACATTCCAAAAACCCAACAAAATAGTTTAGAACCCGCCAAAACTGATCAAAACATTCTGAAAAGATGCCAAAATACTAGAAAACCAGTCAGAAGTGATCAAAACATTCAATAACTTGCCAAAACATAATCAAAACAAATGAAAGCAAACCCAAACATTCCAAATACCCGCCAAAATATTTTAAAACCCGCCAAAAGGAATCCAAACGTTCCACAACCTGCCAACACAATAAAAACAACACAAGAGAAAACAAAACATTCTAAAACACCACCAAAACATTCCGAAAACCCGCCAAAACATCATAAAAACAAATCAAAACAAACCAAACAATAAGAGGAACACGGCAACATATTGGCAAGCAAGAGACGGAGAGCGCGGCACCTTCTAGGAGGCCAAGAAGGAAGCCGCACAACACCTGCACTGTGTCTGCAACTTTCAAACTGCTAGAAGCTAGTGGCTTGCCACTGGCCTGCCTCTTCAATTGCCATTAGCATTCCAATGGAAGCTATTCTTGGACAACTTTGCTCTGCTTGCTGCTAGTTCTGCCCCAGCCTACCATAGAGAACCTTGCTCTTGCCTTGAGGCTCTGAGATGCCAAGAACTTGTCAACTTCAAAGGGCGGGCCGGGCTACATCTACTCAGCTGCCACAGTTTCTCCTTGCTAGACCTAGTGGGAAAGCATTTTGCTGAGATGCAGAAGGCAAGAAACGCAGCATACGGAGACGCGGAGCTGTCCCAAGTGCCGCTGCCTAGGCGTCTTTCCGCAGAAGGAGCGCCCCGGAGCGCACCGCAACCGGCACCGTCATCTCTGCGCAAAGAGCCAAAATATTTTAAAACCCGCCAAAACTAATCCAAAAATATTTTCAAACCCGCCAAAATAGAAAACCAGACAGAAGAGATCAATACATTCGAAAAAACCTGACAAAACATGATCAAGCCCACCAAAGCTAATCCAAACACACCAAAAACTGGGCTAAACAGAATCAAAACAAATCAAAACCTTCTAAAAGCCCGCCAAAATATTTCAAAACCCGTCAAAACTAATCAAAATATTCCAAATACCCGCCAAAACATTCCGAACACCCACCAAAAGGAATCCAAACATTCCAAAACCTGTCAACACAATAAAAACAACTCAAGAGAATACAAAACATTCTAAAACCCAACCAACACATTCCGAAAACCCGCCAAAACATCATAAAAACAAATCAAAACCAACCAAAATATTCCGAAAACCCGCCAAAATTATTTAGACCCGCAAAACTCATCAAAACATTCTAAAAAGATGCCAAAACATTAGAAAACCAGCCAGAACTGATCAAAACATTCAAAAAACTTGGCAAAACATCATAAAAACAAATCAAAACCAACCAAAACCTTCCAAAAACCCGACAAAATAGTTTAGAACCTGCCAAAACTGATCAAAACATTTGGAAAAGATGCCAAAATACTAGAAAACCAGTCAGAAGTGATCGAAACATTCAAAAAACCCGCCAAAATATAGTAAAAACAAAGCTAAAGAAACCAAAATATTATAAACAACCTCTAAAATATCTTAAAACCCGCCAAAACTGATCAAAACATTCTGAAAATCGGCCAACATATTAGAAAACCAGCCAGAACTGATCAAACCAAAAAAAAACCCTTGCCACAACATAACAAAAAAAAATGAAAACCAAGCAAAACCTTCCAAATACATGCCAAAATATTTTAAACTAGACAAAACAAATCAAAACATTCCAAAACCCACAAAATAATATTAAAAAGAAATCAAAACCAACCAAAACATTCTAGAAAACCGACCAAAACATTCTGAAAACCCGCAAAATCAAAATAAAAACAAATCAAAACCAAGCAAAACATTCCAAAAACCCAACAAAATAGTTTAGAACCCGCCAAAACTGATCAAAACATTCTGAAAAGATGCCAAAATACTAGAAAACCAGTCAGAAGTGATCAAAACATTCAATAACTTGCCAAAACATAATCAAAACAAATGAAAGCAAACCCAAACATTCCAAATACCCGCCAAAATATTTTAAAACCCGCCAAAAGGAATCCAAACGTTCCACAACCTGCCAACACAATAAAAACAACACAAGAGAAAACAAAACATTCTAAAACACCACCAAAACATTCCGAAAACCCGCCAAAACATCATCAAAACAAATCAAAACAAACCAAACAATAAGAGGAACACGGCAACATATTGGCAAGCAAGAGACGGAGAGCGCGGCACCTTCTAGGAGGCCAAGAAGGAAGCCGCACAACACCTGCACTGTGTCTGCAACTTTCAAACTGCTAGAAGCTAGTGGCTTGCCACTGGCCTGCCTCTTCAATTGCCATTAGCATTCCAATGGAAGCTATTCTTGGACAACTTTGCTCTGCTTGCTGCTAGTTCTGCCCCAGCCTACCATAGAGAACCTTGCTCTTGCCTTGAGGCTCTGAGATGCCAAGAACTTGTCAACTTCAAAGGGCGGGCCGGGCTACATCTACTCAGCTGCCACAGTTTCTCCTTGCTAGACCTAGTGGGAAAGCATTTTGCTGAGATGCAGAAGGCAAGAAACGCAGCATACGGAGACGCGGAGCTGTCCCAAGTGCCGCTGCCTAGGCGTCTTTCCGCAGAAGGAGCGCCCCGGAGCGCACCGCAACCGGCACCGTCATCTCTGCGCAAAGAGCCAAAATATTTTAAAACCCGCCAAAACTAATCCAAAAATATTTTCAAACCCGCCAAAATAGAAAACCAGACAGAAGAGATCAATACATTCGAAAAAACCTGACAAAACATGATCAAGCCCACCAAAGCTAATCCAAACACACCAAAAACTGGGCTAAACAGAATCAAAACAAATCAAAACCTTCTAAAAGCCCGCCAAAATATTTCAAAACCCGTCAAAACTAATCAAAATATTCCAAATACCCGCCAAAACATTCCGAACACCCACCAAAAGGAATCCAAACATTCCAAAACCTGTCAACACAATAAAAACAACTCAAGAGAATACAAAACATTCTAAAACCCAACCAACACATTCCGAAAACCCGCCAAAACATCATAAAAACAAATCAAAACCAACCAAAATATTCCGAAAACCCGCCAAAATTATTTAGACCCGCAAAACTCATCAAAACATTCTAAAAAGATGCCAAAACATTAGAAAACCAGCCAGAACTGATCAAAACATTCAAAAAACTTGGCAAAACATCATAAAAACAAATCAAAACCAACCAAAACATTCCAAAAACCCGACAAAATAGTTTAGAACCTGCCAAAACTGATCAAAACATTTGGAAAAGATGCCAAAATACTAGAAAACCAGTCAGAAGTGATCGAAACATTCAAAAAACCCGCCAAAATATAGTAAAAACAAAGCTAAAGAAACCAAAATATTATAAACAACCTCTAAAATATCTTAAAACCCGCCAAAACTGATCAAAACATTCTGAAAATCGGCCAACATATTAGAAAACCAGCCAGAACTGATCAAACCAAAAAAAAACCCTTGCCACAACATAACAAAAAAAAATGAAAACCAAGCAAAACCTTCCAAATACATGCCAAAATATTTTAAACTAGACAAAACAAATCAAAACATTCCAAAACCCACAAAATAATATTAAAAAGAAATCAAAACCAACCAAAACATTCTAGAAAACCGACCAAAACATTCTGAAAACCCGCAAAATCAAAATAAAAACAAATCAAAACCAAGCAAAACATTCCAAAAACCCAACAAAATAGTTTAGAACCCGCCAAAACTGATCAAAACATTCTGAAAAGATGCCAAAATACTAGAAAACCAGTCAGAAGTGATCAAAACATTCAATAACTTGCCAAAACATAATCAAAACAAATGAAAGCAAACCCAAACATTCCAAATACCCGCCAAAATATTTTAAAACCCGCCAAAAGGAATCCAAACGTTCCACAACCTGCCAACACAATAAAAACAACACAAGAGAAAACAAAACATTCTAAAACACCACCAAAACATTCCGAAAACCCGCCAAAACATCATAAAAACAAATCAAAACAAACCAAACAATAAGAGGAACACGGCAACATATTGGCAAGCAAGAGACGGAGAGCGCGGCACCTTCTAGGAGGCCAAGAAGGAAGCCGCACAACACCTGCACTGTGTCTGCAACTTTCAAACTGCTAGAAGCTAGTGGCTTGCCACTGGCCTGCCTCTTCAATTGCCATTAGCATTCCAATGGAAGCTATTCTTGGACAACTTTGCTCTGCTTGCTGCTAGTTCTGCCCCAGCCTACCATAGAGAACCTTGCTCTTGCCTTGAGGCTCTGAGATGCCAAGAACTTGTCAACTTCAAAGGGCGGGCCGGGCTACATCTACTCAGCTGCCACAGTTTCTCCTTGCTAGACCTAGTGGGAAAGCATTTTGCTGAGATGCAGAAGGCAAGAAACGCAGCATACGGAGACGCGGAGCTGTCCCAAGTGCCGCTGCCTAGGCGTCTTTCCGCAGAAGGAGCGCCCCGGAGCGCACCGCAACCGGCGCCGTCATCTCTGCGCAGAGAGCCAAAATATTTTCAAACCCGCCAAAACTAATCCAAAAATATTTTCAAACCCGCCAAAATAGAAAACCAGACAGAAGAGATCAATACATTCGAAAAAACCTGACAAAACATGATCAAGCCCACCAAAGCTAATCCAAACACACCAAAAACTGGGCTAAACAGAATCAAAACAAATCAAAACAAATCAAAACCTTCTAAAAACCCACCAAAATATTTCAAAACCCGTCAAAACTAATCAAAACATTCCGAACACCCGCCAAAACATTCCGAACACCCGCCAAAAGGAATCCAAACATTCCAAAACCTGCCAACACAATAAAAACAACTCAAGAGAATACAAAACATTCTAAAACCCAACCAAAACATTCCGAAAACCCACCAAAACATCATAAAAACAAATCAAAACCAACCAAAATATTCCGAAAACCCGCCAAAATTATTTAGACCCGCAAAACTCATCAAAACTTTCTGAAAAGATGCCAAAACATTAGAAAACCAGACAGAACTGATCAAAACATTGAAAAAACTAGGCAAAACATCATAAAAACAAATCAAAACCAACCAAAAAATTCCAAAAACCTGACAAAATAGTTTAGAACCTGCCAAAACTGATCAAAACATTCTGAAAAGATGCCAAAATACTAGAAAACCAGTCAGAAGTGATCGAAACTTTCAATAACTTGCCAAAACATAATCAAAACAAATGAAAGCAAACCAAAAACATTCCAAATACCCGCCAAAATATTTGAAAACCCGCCAAAAGGAATCCAAATATTCCACAACCTGCCAAGACAATAAAAACAACACAAGAGAAAACAAAACATTCTAAAACACCACCAAAACATTCCGAAAACCCACCAAAACATCATCAAAACAAATCAAAACAAACCAAACAATAGGAGGAACACGGCAACATATTGGCAAGCAAGAGACGGAGAGCGCGGCACCTTCTAGGAGGCCAAGAAGGAAGCCGCACAACACCTGCACTGTGTCTGCAACTTTCAAACTGCTAGAAGCTAGTGGCTTGCCACTGGCCTGCCTCTTCAATTGCCATTAGCATTCCAATGGAAGCTATTCTTGGACAACTTTGCTCTGCTTGCTGCTAGTTCTGCCCCAGCCTACCATAGAGAACCTTGCTCTTGCCTTGAGGCTCTGAGATGCCAAGAACTTGTCAACTTCAAAGGGCGGGCCGGGCTACATCTACTCAGCTGCCACAGTTTCTCCTTGCTAGACCTAGTGGGAAAGCATTTTGCTGAGATGCAGAAGGCAAGAAACGCAGCATACGGAGACGCGGAGCTGTCCCAAGTGCCGCTGCCTAGGCGTCTTTCCGCAGAAGGAGCGCCCCGGAGCGCACCGCAACCGGCGCCGTCATCTCTGCGCAAAGAGCCAAAATATTTTCAAACCCGCCAAAACTAATCCAAAAATATTTTCAAACCCGCCAAAATAGAAAACCAGACAGAAGAGATCAATACATTCGAAAAAACCTGACAAAACATGATCAAGCCCACCAAAGCTAATCCAAACACACCAAAAACTGGGCTAAACAGAATCAAAACAAATCAAAACCTTCTAAAAGCCCGCCAAAATATTTCAAAACCCGTCAAAACTAATCAAAATATTCCAAATACCCGCCAAAACATTCCGAACACCCACCAAAAGGAATCCAAACATTCCAAAACCTGTCAACACAATAAAAACAACTCAAGAGAATACAAAACATTCTAAAACCCAACCAACACATTCCGAAAACCCGCCAAAACATCATAAAAACAAATCAAAACCAACCAAAATATTCCGAAAACCCGCCAAAATTATTTAGACCCACAAAACTCATCAAAACATTCTAAAAAGATGCCAAAACATTAGAAAACCAGACAGAACTGATCAAAACATTCAAAAAACTTGGCAAAACATCATAAAAACAAATCAAAACCAACCAAAACATTCCAAAAACCCGACAAAATAGTTTAGAACCTGCCAAAACAAATCAAAACATTCGGAAAAGATGCCAAAATACTAGAAAACCAGTCAGAAGTGATCGAAACATTCAAAAAACCCGCCAAAATATAGTAAAAACAAAGCTAAAGAAACCAAAATATTATAAACAACCTCTAAAATATCTTAAAACCCGCCAAAACTGATCAAAACATTCTGAAAATCGGCCAACATATTAGAAAACCAACCAGAACTGATCAAACAAAAAAAAAACCCTTGCCAAAACATAACAAAAAAAAATGAAAACCAAGCAAAACCTTCCAAATACATGCCAAAATATTTTAAACTAGACAAAACAAATCAAAACATTCCAAAACCCACAAAATAATATTAAAAAGAAATCAAAACCAACCAAAACATTCTAGAAAACCGACCAAAACATTCTGAAAACCCGCAAAATTAAAATAAAAACAAATCAAAACCAAGCAAAACATTCCAAAAACCCAACAAAATAGTTTAGAACCCGCCAAAACTGATCAAAACATTCTGAAAAGATGCCAAAATACTAGAAAACCAGTCAGAAGTGATCAAAACATTCAATAACTTGCCAAAACATAATCAAAACAAATGAAAGCAAACCCAAACATTCCAAATACCCGCCAAAATATTTTAAAACCCGCCAAAAGGAATCCAAACGTTCCACAACCTGCCAACACAATAAAAACAACACAAGAGAAAACAAAACATTCTAAAACACCACCAAAACATTCCGAAAACCCGCCAAAACATCATAAAAACAAATCAAAACAAACCAAACAATAAGAGGAACACGGCAACATATTGGCAAGCAAGAGACGGAGAGCGCGGCACCTTCTAGGAGGCCAAGAAGGAAGCCGCACAACACCTGCACTGTGTCTGCAACTTTCAAACTGCTAGAAGCTAGTGGCTTGCCACTGGCCTGCCTCTTCAATTGCCATTAGCATTCCAATGGAAGCTATTCTTGGACAACTTTGCTCTGCTTGCTGCTAGTTCTGCCCCAGCCTACCATAGAGAACCTTGCTCTTGCCTTGAGGCTCTGAGATGCCAAGAACTTGTCAACTTCAAAGGGCGGGCCGGGCTACATCTACTCAGCTGCCACAGTTTCTCCTTGCTAGACCTAGTGGGAAAGCATTTTGCTGAGATGCAGAAGGCAAGAAACGCAGCATACGGAGACGCGGAGCTGTCCCAAGTGCCGCTGCCTAGGCGTCTTTCCGCAGAAGGAGCGCCCCGGAGCGCACCGCAACCGGCGCCGTCCTCTCTGCGCAAAGAGCCAAAATATTTTCAAACCCGCCAAAACTAATCCAAAAATATTTTCAAACCCGCCAAAATAGAAAACCAGACAGAAGTCATCAATACATTCGAAAAAACCTGACAAAACATGATCAAGCCCACCAAAGCTAATCCAAACACACCAAAAACTGGGCTAAACAGAATCAAAACAAATCAAAACCTTCTAAAAGCCCGCCAAAATATTTCAAAACCCGTCAAAACTAATCAAAATATTCCAAATACCCGCCAAAACATTCCGAACACCCACCAAAAGGAATCCAAACATTCCAAAACCTGTCAACACAATAAAAACAACTCAAGAGAATACAAAACATTCTAAAACCCAACCAACACATTCCGAAAACCCGCCAAAACATCATAAAAACAAATCAAAACCAACCAAAATATTCCGAAAACCCGCCAAAATTATTTAGACCCACAAAACTCATCAAAACATTCTAAAAAGATGCCAAAACATTAGAAAACCAGACAGAACTGATCAAAACATTCAAAAAACTTGGCAAAACATCATAAAAACAAATCAAAACCAACCAAAACATTCCAAAAACCCGACAAAATAGTTTAGAACCTGCCAAAACTGATCAAAACATTCTGAAAAGATGCCAAAATACTAGAAAACCAGTCAGAAGTGATCGAAACATTCAAAAAACCCGCCAAAATATAGTAAAAACAAAGCTAAAGAAACCAAAATATTATAAACAACCTCTAAAATATCTTAAAACCCGCCAAACCTGATCAAAACATTCTGAAAATCGGCCAACATATTAGAAAACCAGCCAGAACTGATCAAACCAAAAAAAAACCCTTGCCAAAACATAACAAAAAAAAATGAAAACCAAGCAAAACCTTCCAAATACATGCCAAAATATTTTAAACTAGACAAAACAAATCAAAACATTCCAAAACCCACAAAATAATATTAAAAAGAAATCAAAACCAGCCAAAACATTCTAGAAAACCGACCAAAACATTCTGAAAACCCGCAAAATCAAAATAAAAACAAATCAAAACCAAGCAAAACATTCCAAAAACCCAACAAAATAGTTTAGAACCCGCCAAAACTGATCAAAACATTCTGAAAAGATGCCAAAATACTAGAAAACCAGTCAGAAGTGATCAAAACATTCAATAACTTGCCAAAACATAATCAAAACAAATGAAAGCAAACCCAAACATTCCAAATACCCGCCAAAATATTTGAAAACCCGCCAAAAGGAATCCAAATATTCCACAACCTGCCAAGACAATAAAAACAACACAAGAGAAAACAAAACATTCTAAAACACCACCAAAACATTCCGAAAACCCACCAAAACATCATCAAAACAAATCAAAACAAACCAAACAATAGGAGGAACACGGCAACATATTGGCAAGCAAGAGACGGAGAGCGCGGCACCTTCTAGGAGGCCAAGAAGGAAGCCGCACAACACCTGCACTGTGTCTGCAACTTTCAAACTGCTAGAAGCTAGTGGCTTGCCACTGGCCTGCCTCTTCAATTGCCATTAGCATTCCAATGGAAGCTATTCTTGGACAACTTTGCTCTGCTTGCTGCTAGTTCTGCCCCAGCCTACCATAGAGAACCTTGCTCTTGCCTTGAGGCTCTGAGATGCCAAGAACTTGTCAACTTCAAAGGGCGGGCCAGGCTACATCTACTCAGCTGCCACAGTTTCTCCTTGCTAGACCTAGTGGGAAAGCATTTTGCTGAGATGCAGAAGGCAAGAAACGCAGCATACGGAGACGCGGAGCTGTCCCAAGTGCCGCTGCCTAGGCGTCTTTCCGCAGAAGGAGCGCCCCGGAGCGCACCGCAACCGGCGCCGTCATCTCTGCGCAAAGAGCCAAAATATTTTCAAACCCGCCAAAACTAATCCAAAAATATTTTCAAACCCGCCAAAATAGAAAACCAGACAGAAGTCATCAATACATTCGAAAAAACCTGACAAAACATGATCAAGCCCACCAAAGCTAATCCAAACACACCAAAAACTGGGCTAAACAGAATCAAAACAAATCAAAACCTTCTAAAAGCCCGCCAAAATATTTCAAAACCCGTCAAAACTAATCAAAATATTCCAAATACCCGCCAAAACATTCCGAACACCCACCAAAAGGAATCCAAACATTCCAAAACCTGTCAACACAATAAAAACAACTCAAGAGAATACAAAACATTCTAAAACCCAACCAACACATTCCGAAAACCCGCCAAAACATCATAAAAACAAATCAAAACCAACCAAAATATTCCGAAAACCCGCCAAAATTATTTAGACCCGCAAAACTCATCAAAACATTCTAAAAAGATGCCAAAACATTAGAAAACCAGCCAGAACTGATCAAAACATTCAAAAAACTTGGCAAAACATCATAAAAACAAATCAAAACCAACCAAAACATTCCAAAAACCCGACAAAATAGTTTAGAACCTGCCAAAACTGATCAAAACATTCGGAAAAGATGCCAAAATACTAGAAAACCAGTCAGAAGTGATCGAAACATTCAAAAAACCCGCCAAAATATAGTAAAAACAAAGCTAAAGAAACCAAAATATTATAAACAACCTCTAAAATATCTTAAAACCCGCCAAAACTGATCAAAACATTCTGAAAATCGGCCAACATATTAGAAAACCAGCCAGAACTGATCAAACAAAAAAAAAACCCTTGCCAAAACATAACAAAAAAAAATGAAAACCAAGCAAAACCTTCCAAATACATGCCAAAATATTTTAAACTAGACAAAACAAATCAAAACATTCCAAAACCCACAAAATAATATTAAAAAGAAATCAAAACCAACCAAAACATTCTAGAAAACCGACCAAAACATTCTGAAAACCCGCAAAATCAAAATAAAAACAAATCAAAACCAAGCAAAACATTCCAAAAACCTGACAAAATAGTTTAGAACCCGCCAAAACTGATCAAAACATTCTGAAAAGATGCCAAAATACTAGAAAACCAGTCAGAAGTGATCGAAACTTTCAATAACTTGCCAAAACATAATCAAAACAAATGAAAGCAAACCCAAACATTCCAAATACCCGCCAAAATATTTTAAAACCCGCCAAAAGGAATCCAAACGTTCCACAACCTGCCAACACAATAAAAACAACACAAGAGAAAACAAAACATTCTAAAACACCACCAAAACATTCCGAAAACCCGCCAAAACATCATCAAAACAAATCAAAACAAACCAAACAATAAGAGGAACACGGCAACATATTGGCAAGCAAGAGACGGAGAGCGCGGCACCTTCTAGGAGGCCAAGAAGGAAGCCGCACAACACCTGCACTGTGTCTGCAACTTTCAAACTGCTAGAAGCTCGTGGCTTGCCACTGGCCTGCCTCTTCAATTGCCATTAGCATTCCAATGGAAGCTATTCTTGGACAACTTTGCTCTGCTTGCTGCTAGTTCTGCCCCAGCCTACCATAGAGAACCTTGCTCTTGCCTTGAGGCTCTGAGATGCCAAGAACTTGTCAACTTCAAAGGGCGGGCCGGGCTACATCTACTCAGCTGCCACAGTTTCTCCTTGCTAGACCTAGTGGGAAAGCATTTTGCTGAGATGCAGAAGGCAAGAAACGCAGCATACGGAGACGCGGAGCTGTCCCAAGTGCCGCTGCCTAGGCGTCTTTCCGCAGAAGGAGCGCCCCGGAGCGCACCGCAACCGGCACCGTCATCTCTGCGCAAAGAGCCAAAATATTTTAAAACCCGCCAAAACTAATCCAAAAATATTTTCAAACCCGCCAAAATAGAAAACCAGACAGAAGAGATCAATACATTCGAAAAAACCTGACAAAACATGATCAAGCCCACCAAAGCTAATCCAAACACACCAAAAACTGGGCTAAACAGAATCAAAACAAATCAAAACCTTCTAAAAGCCCGCCAAAATATTTCAAAACCCGTCAAAACTAATCAAAATATTCCAAATACCCGCCAAAACATTCCGAACACCCACCAAAAGGAATCCAAACATTCCAAAACCTGTCAACACAATAAAAACAACTCAAGAGAATACAAAACATTCTAAAACCCAACCAACACATTCCGAAAACCCGCCAAAACATCATAAAAACAAATCAAAACCAACCAAAATATTCCGAAAACCCGCCAAAATTATTTAGACCCGCAAAACTCATCAAAACATTCTAAAAAGATGCCAAAACATTAGAAAACCAGCCAGAACTGATCAAAACATTCAAAAAACTTGGCAAAACATCATAAAAACAAATCAAAACCAACCAAAACATTCCAAAAACCCGACAAAATAGTTTAGAACCTGCCAAAACTGATCAAAACATTCGGAAAAGATGCCAAAATACTAGAAAACCAGTCAGAAGTGATCGAAACATTCAAAAAACCCGCCAAAATATAGTAAAAACAAAGCTAAAGAAACCAAAATATTATAAACAACCTCTAAAATATCTTAAAACCCGCCAAAACTGATCAAAACATTCTGAAAATCGGCCAACATATTAGAAAACCAGCCAGAACTGATCAAACAAAAAAAAAACCCTTGCCAAAACATAACAAAAAAAAATGAAAACCAAGCAAAACCTTCCAAATACATGCCAAAATATTTTAAACTAGACAAAACAAATCAAAACATTCCAAAACCCACAAAATAATATTAAAAAGAAATCAAAACCAACCAAAACATTCTAGAAAACCGACCAAAACATTCTGAAAACCCGCAAAATCAAAATAAAAACAAATCAAAACCAAGCAAAACATTCCAAAAACCCAACAAAATAGTTTAGAACCCGCCAAAACTGATCAAAACATTCTGAAAAGATGCCAAAATACTAGAAAACCAGTCAGAAGTGATCAAAACATTCAATAACTTGCCAAAACATAATCAAAACAAATGAAAGCAAACCCAAACATTCCAAATACCCGCCAAAATATTTTAAAACCCGCCAAAAGGAATCCAAACGTTCCACAACCTGCCAACACAATAAAAACAACACAAGAGAAAACAAAACATTCTAAAACACCACCAAAACATTCCGAAAACCCGCCAAAACATCATCAAAACAAATCAAAACAAACCAAACAATAAGAGGAACACGGCAACATATTGGCAAGCAAGAGACGGAGAGCGCGGCACCTTCTAGGAGGCCAAGAAGGAAGCCGCACAACACCTGCACTGTGTCTGCAACTTTCAAACTGCTAGAAGCTCGTGGCTTGCCACTGGCCTGCCTCTTCAATTGCCATTAGCATTCCAATGGAAGCTATTCTTGGACAACTTTGCTCTGCTTGCTGCTAGTTCTGCCCCAGCCTACCATAGAGAACCTTGCTCTTGCCTTGAGGCTCTGAGATGCCAAGAACTTGTCAACTTCAAAGGGCGGGCCGGGCTACATCTACTCAGCTGCCACAGTTTCTCCTTGCTAGACCTAGTGGGAAAGCATTTTGCTGAGATGCAGAAGGCAAGAAACGCAGCATACGGAGACGCGGAGCTGTCCCAAGTGCCGCTGCCTAGGCGTCTTTCCGCAGAAGGAGCGCCCCGGAGCGCACCGCAACCGGCACCGTCATCTCTGCGCAAAGAGCCAAAATATTTTAAAACCCGCCAAAACTAATCCAAAAATATTTTCAAACCCGCCAAAATAGAAAACCAGACAGAAGAGATCAATACATTCGAAAAAACCTGACAAAACATGATCAAGCCCACCAAAGCTAATCCAAACACACCAAAAACTGGGCTAAACAGAATCAAAACAAATCAAAACAAATCGAAACCTTCTAAAAACCCACCAAAATATGTCAAAACCCGTCAAAACTAATCAAAACATTCCGAACACCCGCCAAAACATTCCGAACACCCGCCAAAAGGTATCCAAACATTCCAAAACCTGCCAACACAATAAAAACAACTCAAGAGAATACAAAACATTCTAAAACCCAACCAAAACATTCCGAAAACCCACCAAAACATCATAAAAACAAATCAAAACCAACCAAAATATTCCGAAAACCCGCCAAAATAATTTAGACCCGCAAAACTCATCAAAACTTTCTGAAAAGATGCCAAAACATTAGAAAACCAGACAGAACTGATCAAAACATTGAAAAAACTAGGCAAAACATCATAAAAACAAATCAAAACCAACCAAAAAATTCCAAAAACCTGACAAAATAGTTTAGAACCTGCCAAAACTGATCAAAACATTCTGAAAAGATGCCAAAATACTAGAAAACCAGTCAGAAGTGATCGAAACTTTCAATAACTTGCCAAAACATAATCAAAACAAATGAAAGCAAACCAAAACATTCCAAATACCCGCCAAAATATTTGAAAACCCGCCAAAAGGAATCCAAATATTCCACAACCTGCCAAGACAATAAAAACAACACAAGAGAAAACAAAACATTCTAAAACACCACCAAAACATTCCAAAAACCCACCAAAACATCATCAAAACAAATCAAAACAAACCAAACAATAGGAGGAACACGGCAACATATTGGCAAGCAAGAGACGGAGAGCGCGGCACCTTCTAGGAGGCCAAGAAGGAAGCCGCACAACACCTGCACTGTGTCTGCAACTTTCAAACTGCTAGAAGCTAGTGGCTTGCCACTGGCCTGCCTCTTCAATTGCCATTAGCATTCCAATGGAAGCTATTCTTGGACAACTTTGCTCTGCTTGCTGCTAGTTCTGCCCCAGCCTACCATAGAGAACCTTGCTCTTGCCTTGAGGCTCTGAGATGCCAAGAACTTGTCAACTTCAAAGGGCGGGCCGGGCTACATCTACTCAGCTGCCACAGTTTCTCCTTGCTAGACCTAGTGGGAAAGCATTTTGCTGAGATGCAGAAGGCAAGAAACGCAGCATACGGAGACGCGGAGCTGTCCCAAGTGCCGCTGCCTAGGCGTCTTTCCGCAGAAGGAGCGCCCCGGAGCGCACCGCAACCGGCACCGTCATCTCTGCGCAAAGAGCCAAAATATTTTAAAACCCGCCAAAACTAATCCAAAAATATTTTCAAACCCGCCAAAATAGAAAACCAGACAGAAGAGATCAATACATTCGAAAAAACCTGACAAAACATGATCAAGCCCACCAAAGCTAATCCAAACACACCAAAAACTGGGCTAAACAGAATCAAAACAAATCAAAACAAATCGAAACCTTCTAAAAACCCACCAAAATATGTCAAAACCCGTCAAAACTAATCAAAACATTCCGAACACCCGCCAAAACATTCCGAACACCCGCCAAAAGGTATCCAAACATTCCAAAACCTGCCAACACAATAAAAACAACTCAAGAGAATACAAAACATTCTAAAACCCAACCAAAACATTCCGAAAACCCACCAAAACATCATAAAAACAAATCAAAACCAACCAAAATATTCCGAAAACCCGCCAAAATAATTTAGACCCGCAAAACTCATCAAAACTTTCTGAAAAGATGCCAAAACATTAGAAAACCAGACAGAACTGATCAAAACATTGAAAAAACTAGGCAAAACATCATAAAAACAAATAAAAACCAACCAAAAAATTCCAAAAACCTGACAAAATAGTTTAGAACCTGCCAAAACTGATCAAAACATTCTGAAAAGATGCCAA
Organism: Passer domesticus; assembly: GCF_036417665.1. Taxonomy (NCBI): domain Eukaryota; kingdom Metazoa; phylum Chordata; class Aves; order Passeriformes; family Passeridae; genus Passer; species Passer domesticus. The sequence continues at coordinate 62,488,084 of NC_087478.1, forward strand.
AATACTAGAAAACCAGTCAGAAGTGATCGAAACTTTCAATAACTTGCCAAAACATAATCAAAACAAATGAAAGCAAACCAAAACATTCCAAATACCCGCCAAAATATTTGAAAACCCGCCAAAAGGAATCCAAATATTCCACAACCTGCCAAGACAATAAAAACAACACAAGAGAAAACAAAACATTCTAAAACACCACCAAAACATTCCAAAAACCCACCAAAACATCATCAAAACAAATCAAAACAAACCAAACAATAGGAGGAACACGGCAACATATTGGCAAGCAAGAGACGGAGAGCGCGGCACCTTCTAGGAGGCCAAGAAGGAAGCCGCACAACACCTGCACTGTGTCTGCAACTTTCAAACTGCTAGAAGCTAGTGGCTTGCCACTGGCCTGCCTCTTCAATTGCCATTAGCATTCCAATGGAAGCTATTCTTGGACAACTTTGCTCTGCTTGCTGCTAGTTCTGCCCCAGCCTACCATAGAGAACCTTGCTCTTGCCTTGAGGCTCTGAGATGCCAAGAACTTGTCAACTTCAAAGGGCGGGCCAGGCTACATCTACTCAGCTGCCACAGTTTCTCCTTGCTAGACCTAGTGGGAAAGCATTTTGCTGAGATGCAGAAGGCAAGAAACGCAGCATACGGAGACGCGGAGCTGTCCCAAGTGCCGCTGCCTAGGCGTCTTTCCGCAGAAGGAGCGCCCCGGAGCGCACCGCAACCGGCACCGTCATCTCTGCGCAAAGAGCCAAAATATTTTCAAACCCGCCAAAACTAATCCAAAAATATTTTCAAACCCGCCAAAATAGAAAACCAGACAGAAGTCATCAATACATTCGAAAAAACCTGACAAAACATGATCAAGCCCACCAAAGCTAATCCAAACACACCAAAAACTGGGCTAAACAGAATCAAAACAAATCAAAACCTTCTAAAAGCCCGCCAAAATATTTCAAAACCCGTCAAAACTAATCAAAATATTCCAAATACCCGCCAAAACATTCCGAACACCCACCAAAAGGAATCCAAACATTCCAAAACCTGTCAACACAATAAAAACAACTCAAGAGAATACAAAACATTCTAAAACCCAACCAACACATTCCGAAAACCCGCCAAAACATCATAAAAACAAATCAAAACCAACCAAAATATTCCGAAAACCCGCCAAAATTATTTAGACCCACAAAACTCATCAAAACATTCTAAAAAGATGCCAAAACATTAGAAAACCAGACAGAACTGATCAAAACATTCAAAAAACTTGGCAAAACATCATAAAAACAAATCAAAACCAACCAAAACATTCCAAAAACCCGACAAAATAGTTTAGAACCTGCCAAAACTGATCAAAACATTCGGAAAAGATGCCAAAATACTAGAAAACCAGTCAGAAGTGATCGAAACATTCAAAAAACCCGCCAAAATATAGTAAAAACAAAGCTAAAGAAACCAAAATATTATAAACAACCTCTAAAATATCTTAAAACCCGCCAAAACTGATCAAAACATTCTGAAAATCGGCCAACATATTAGAAAACCAGCCAGAACTGATCAAACCAAAAAAAAACCCTTGCCAAAACATAACAAAAAAAAATGAAAACCAAGCAAAACCTTCCAAATACATGCCAAAATATTTTAAACTAGACAAAACAAATCAAAACATTCCAAAACCCACAAAATAATATTAAAAAGAAATCAAAACCAGCCAAAACATTCTAGAAAACCGACCAAAACATTCTGAAAACCCGCAAAATCAAAATAAAAACAAATCAAAACCAAGCAAAACATTCCAAAAACCCAACAAAATAGTTTAGAACCCGCCAAAACTGATCAAAACATTCTGAAAAGATGCCAAAATACTAGAAAACCAGTCAGAAGTGATCAAAACATTCAATAACTTGCCAAAACATAATCAAAACAAATGAAAGCAAACCCAAACATTCCAAATACCCGCCAAAATATTTTAAAACCCGCCAAAAGGAATCCAAACGTTCCACAACCTGCCAAGACAATATAAACAACACAAGAGAAAACAAAACATTCTAAAACACCACCAAAACATTCCGAAAACCCGCCAAAACATCATCAAAACAAATCAAAACAAACCAAACAATAAGAGGAACACGGCAACATATTGGCAAGCAAGAGACGGAGAGCGCGGCACCTTCTAGGAGGCCAAGAAGGAAGCCGCACAACACCTGCACTGTGTCTGCAACTTTCAAACTGCTAGAAGCTAGTGGCTTGCCACTGGCCTGCCTCTTCAATTGCCATTAGCATTCCAATGGAAGCTATTCTTGGACAACTTTGCTCTGCTTGCTGCTAGTTGTGCCCCAGCCTACCATAGAGAACCTTGCTCTTGCCTTGAGGCTCTGAGATGCCAAGAACTTGTCAACTTCAAAGGGCGGGCCGGGCTACATCTACTCAGCTGCCACAGTTTCTCCTTGCTAGACCTAGTGGGAAAGCATTTTGCTGAGATGCAGAAGGCAAGAAACGCAGCATACGGAGACGCGGAGCTGTCCCAAGTGCCGCTGCCTAGGCGTCTTTCCGCAGAAGGAGCGCCCCGGAGCGCACCGCAACCGGCACCGTCATCTCTGCGCAAAGAGCCAAAATATTTTAAAACCCGCCAAAACTAATCCAAAAATATTTTCAAACCCGCCAAAATAGAAAACCAGACAGAAGAGATCAATACATTCGAAAAAACCTGACAAAACATGATCAAGCCCACCAAAGCTAATCCAAACACACCAAAAACTGGGCTAAACAGAATCAAAACAAATCAAAACAAATCCGAACCTTCTAAAAACGCACCAAAATATTTCAAAACCCGTCAAAACTAATCAAAACATTCCGAACACCCGCCAAAACATTCCGAACACCCGCCAAAAGGAATCCAAACATTCCAAAACCTGCCAACACAATAAAAACAACTCAAGAGAATACAAAACATTCTAAAACCCAACCAAAACATTCCGAAAACCCACCAAAACATCATAAAAAAAAAATCAAAACCAACCAAAATATTCCGAAAACCCGCCAAAATAATTTAGACCCGCAAAACTCATCAAAACTTTCTGAAAAGATGCCAAAACATTAGAAAACCAGACAGAACTGATCAAAACATTGAAAAAACTAGGCAAAACATCATAAAAACAAATCAAAACCAACCAAAAAATTCCAAAAACCTGACAAAATAGTTTAGAACCTGCCAAAACTGATCAAAACATTCTGAAAAGATGCCAAAATACTAGAAAACCAGTCAGAAGTGATCGAAACTTTCAATAACTTGCCAAAACATAATCAAAACAAATGAAAGCAAACCAAAAACATTCCAAATACCCGCCAAAATATTTGAAAACCCGCCAAAAGGAATCCAAATATTCCACAACCTGCCAAGACAATAAAAACAACACAAGAGAAAACAAAACATTCTAAAACACCACCAAAACATTCCGAAAACCCACCAAAACATCATCAAAACAAATCAAAACAAACCAAACAATAGGAGGAACACGGCAACATATTGGCAAGCAAGAGACGGAGAGCGCGGCACCTTCTAGGAGGCCAAGAAGGAAGCCGCACAACACCTGCACTGTGTCTGCAACTTTCAAACTGCTAGAAGCTAGTGGCTTGCCACTGGCCTGCCTCTTCAATTGCCATTAGCATTCCAATGGAAGCTATTCTTGGACAACTTTGCTCTGCTTGCTGCTAGTTCTGCCCCAGCCTACCATAGAGAACCTTGCTCTTACCTTGAGGCTCTGAGATGCCAAGAACTTGTCAACTTCAAAGGGCGGGCCGGGCTACATCTACTCAGCTGCCACAGTTTCTCCTTGCTAGACCTAGTGGGAAAGCATTTTGCTGAGATGCAGAAGGCAAGAAACGCAGCATACGGAGACGCGGAGCTGTCCCAAGTGCCGCTGCCTAGGCGTCTTTCCGCAGAAGGAGCGCCCCGGAGCGCACCGCAACCGGCGCCGTCATCTCTGCGCAAAGAGCCAAAATATTTTCAAACCCGCCAAAACTAATCCAAAAATATTTTCAAACCCGCCAAAATAGAAAACCAGACAGAAGAGATCAATACATTCGAAAAAACCTGACAAAACATGATCAAGCCCACCAAAGCTAATCCAAACACACCAAAAACTGGGCTAAACAGAATCAAAACAAATCAAAACCTTCTAAAAGCCCGCCAAAATATTTCAAAACCCGTCAAAACTAATCAAAATATTCCAAATACCCGCCAAAACATTCCGAACACCCACCAAAAGGAATCCAAACATTCCAAAACCTGTCAACACAATAAAAACAACTCAAGAGAATACAAAACATTCTAAAACCCAACCAACACATTCCGAAAACCCGCCAAAACATCATAAAAACAAATCAAAACCAACCAAAATATTCCGAAAACCCGCCAAAATTATTTAGACCCACAAAACTCATCAAAACATTCTAAAAAGATGCCAAAACATTAGAAAACCAGCCTGAACTGATCAAAACATTCAAAAAACTTGGCAAAACATCATAAAAACAAATCAAAACCAACCAAAACATTCCAAAAACCCGACAAAATAGTTTAGAACCTGCCAAAACTGATCAAAACATTCGGAAAAGATGCCAAAATACTAGAAAACCAGTCAGAAGTGATCGAAACATTCAAAAAACCCGCCAAAATATAGTAAAAACAAAGCTAAAGAAACCAAAATATTATAAACAACCTCTAAAATATCTTAAAACCCGCCAAAACTGATCAAAACATTCTGAAAATCGGCCAACATATTAGAAAACCAGCCAGAACTGATCAAACCAAAAAAAAACCCTTGCCAAAACATAACAAAAAAAAATGAAAACCAAGCAAAACCTTCCAAATACATGCCAAAATATTTTAAACTAGACAAAACAAATCAAAACATTCCAAAACCCACAAAATAATATTAAAAAGAAATCAAAACCAACCAAAACATTCTAGAAAACCGACCAAAACATTCTGAAAACCCGCAAAATCAAAATAAAAACAAATCAAAACCAAGCAAAACATTCCAAAAACCCAACAAAATAGTTTAGAACCCGCCAAAACTGATCAAAACATTCTGAAAAGATGCCAAAATACTAGAAAACCAGTCAGAAGTGATCAAAACATTCAATAACTTGCCAAAACATAATCAAAACAAATGAAAGCAAACCCAAACATTCCAAATACCCGCCAAAATATTTTAAAACCCGCCAAAAGGAATCCAAACGTTCCACAACCTGCCAACACAATAAAAACAACACAAGAGAAAACAAAACATTCTAAAACACCACCAAAACATTCCGAAAACCCGCCAAAACATCATAAAAACAAATCAAAACAAACCAAACAATAAGAGGAACACGGCAACATATTGGCAAGCAAGAGACGGAGAGCGCGGCACCTTCTAGGAGGCCAAGAAGGAAGCCGCACTGTGTCTGCAACTTTCAAACTGCTAGAAGCTAGTGGCTTGCCACTGGCCTGCCTCTTCAATTGCCATTAGCATTCCAATGGAAGCTATTCTTGGACAACTTTGCTCTGCTTGCTGCTAGTTCTGCCCCAGCCTACCATAGAGAACCTTGCTCTTGCCTTGAGGCTCTGAGATGCCAAGAACTTGTCAACTTCAAAGGGCGGGCCGGGCTACATCTACTCAGCTGCCACAGTTTCTCCTTGCTAGACCTAGTGGGAAAGCATTTTGCTGAGATGCAGAAGGCAAGAAACGCAGCATACGGAGACGCGGAGCTGTCCCAAGTGCCGCTGCCTAGGCGTCTTTCCGCAGAAGGAGCGCCCCGGAGCGCACCGCAACCGGCACCGTCATCTCTGCGCAAAGAGCCAAAATATTTTCAAACCCGCCAAAACTAATCCAAAAATATTTTCAAACCCGCCAAAATAGAAAACCAGACAGAAGAGATCAATACATTCGAAAAAACCTGACAAAACATGATCAAGCCCACCAAAGCTAATCCAAACACACCAAAAACTGGGCTAAACAGAATCAAAACAAATCAAAACAAATTGAAACCTTCTAAAAACCCACCAAAATATTTCAAAACCCGTCAAAACTAATCAAAACATTCCGAACACCCGCCAAAACATTCCGAACACCCGCCAAAAGGAATCCAAACATTCCAAAACCTGCCAACACAATAAAAACAACTCAAGAGAATACAAAACATTCTAAAACCCAACCAAAACATTCCGAAAACCCACCAAAACATCATAAAAAAAAAATCAAAACCAACCAAAATATTCCGAAAACCCGCCAAAATAATTTAGACCCGCAAAACTCATCAAAACTTTCTGAAAAGATGCCAAAACATTAGAAAACCAGACAGAACTGATCAAAACATTGAAAAAACTAGGCAAAACATCATAAAAACAAATCAAAACCAACCAAAAAATTCCAAAAACCTGACAAAATAGTTTAGAACCTGCCAAAACTGATCAAAACATTCTGAAAAGATGCCAAAATACTAGAAAACCAGTCAGAAGTGATCGAAACTTTCAATAACTTGCCACAACATAATCAAAACAAATGAAAGCAAACCAAAAACATTCCAAATACCCGCCAAAATATTTGAAAACCCGCCAAAAGGAATCCAAATATTCCACAACCTGCCAAGACAATAAAAACAACACAAGAGAAAACAAAACATTCTAAAACACCACCAAAACATTCCAAAAACCCACCAAAACATCATCAAAACAAATCAAAACAAACCAAACAATAGGAGGAACACGGCAACATATTGGCAAGCAAGAGACGGAGAGCGCGGCACCTTCTAGGAGGCCAAGAAGGAAGCCGCACAACACCTGCACTGTGTCTGCAACTTTCAAACTGCTAGAAGCTAGTGGCTTGCCACTGGCCTGCCTCTTCAATTGCCATTAGCATTCCAATGGAAGCTATTCTTGGACAACTTTGCTCTGCTTGCTGCTAGTTCTGCCCCAGCCTACCATAGAGAACCTTGCTCTTGCCTTGAGGCTCTGAGATGCCAAGAACTTGTCAACTTCAAAGGGCGGGCCGGGCTACATCTACTCAGCTGCCACAGTTTCTCCTTGCTAGACCTAGTGGGAAAGCATTTTGCTGAGATGCAGAAGGCAAGAAACGCAGCATACGGAGACGCGGAGCTGTCCCAAGTGCCGCTGCCTAGGCGTCTTTCCGCAGAAGGAGCGCCCCGGAGCGCACCGCAACCGGCACCGTCATCTCTGCGCAAAGAGCCAAAATATTTTAAAACCCGCCAAAACTAATCCAAAAATATTTTCAAACCCGCCAAAATAGAAAACCAGACAGAAGTCATCAATACATTCGAAAAAACCTGACAAAACATGATAAAGCCCACCAAAGCTAATCCAAACACACCAAAAACTGGGCTAAACAGAATCAAAACAAATCAAAACAAATTGAAACCTTCTAAAAACCCACCAAAATATTTCAAAACCCGTCAAAACTAATCAAAACATTCCGAACACCCGCCAAAACATTCCGAACACCCGCCAAAAGGAATCCAAACATTCCAAAACCTGCCAACACAATAAAAACAACTCAAGAGAATACAAAACATTCTAAAACCCAACCAAAACATTCCGAAAACCCGCCAAAACATCATAAAAAAAAATCAAAACCAACCAAAATATTCCGACAACCCGCCAAAATAATTTAGACCCGCAAAACTCATCAAAACATTCTGAAAAGATGCCAAAACATTAGAAAACCAGACAGAACTGATCAAAACATTCAAAAAACTAGGCAAAACATCACAAAAACAAATCAAAGCCAACCAAAAAATTCCAAAAACCTGACAAAATAGTTTAGAACCTGCCAAAACTGATCAAAACATGCTGAAAAGATGCCAAAATACTAGAAAACCAGTCAGAAGTGATCGAAACTTTCAATAACTTGCCAAAACATAATCAAAACAAATGAAAGCAAACCAAAATATTCCAAATACCCGCCAAAATATTTGAAAACCCGCCAAAAGGAATCCAAATATTCCACAACCTGCCAAGACAGTAAAAACAACACAAGAGAAAACAAAACATTCTAAAACACCACCAAAACATTCCGAAAACCCCCCAAAACATCATCAAAACAAATCAAAACAAACCAAACAATAGGAGGAACACGGCAACATATTGGCAAGCAAGAGACGGAGAGCGCGGCACCTTCTAGGAGGCCAAGAAGGAAGCCGCACAACACCTGCACTGTGTCTGCAACTTTCAAACTGCTAGAAGCTAGTGGCTTGCCACTGGCCTGCCTCTTCAACTGCCATTAGCATTCCAATGGAAGCTATTCTTGGACAACTTTGCTCTGCTTGCTGCTAGTTGTGCCCCAGCCTACCATAGAGAACCTTGCTCTTGCCTTGAGGCTCTGAGATGCCAAGAACTTGTCAACTTCAAAGGGCGGGCCGGGCTACATCTACTCAGCTGCCACAGTTTCTCCTTGCTAGACCTAGTGGGAAAGCATTTTGCTGAGATGCAGAAGGCAAGAAACGCTGCATACGGAGACGCGGAGCTGTCCCAAGTGCCGCTGCCTAGGCGTCTTTCCGCAGAAGGAGCGCCCCGGAGCGCACCGCAACCGGCACCATCATCTCTGCGCAAAGAGCCAAAATATTTTCAAACCCGCCAAAACTCATCCAAAAATATTTTCAAACCCGCCAAAATAGAAAACCAGACAGAAGTCATCAATACATTCGAAAAAACCTGACAAAACATGATCAAGCCCACCAAAGCTAATCCAAACACACCAAAAACTGGGCTAAACAGAATCAAAACAAATCAAAACAAATTGAAACCTTCTAAAAACCCGCCAAAATATTTCAAAACCCGTCAAAACTAATCAAAACATTCCGAACACCCGCCAAAACATTCCGAACACCCGCCAAAAGGAATCCAAACATTCCAAAACCTGCCAACACAATAAAAACAACTCAAGAGAATACAAAACATTCTAAAACCCAACCAAAACATTCCGAAAACCCGCCAAAACATCATAAAAACAAATCAAAACCAACCAAAATATTCCGAAAACCCGCCAAAATTATTTAGACCCGCAAACCTCATCAAAACATTCTGAAAAGATGCCAAAACATTAGAAAACCAGACAGAACTGATCAAAACATTCAGAAAACTTGGCAATACATCATAAAAACAAATCAAAACCAACCAAAAAATTCCAAAAACCTGACAAAATAGTTTAGAACCTGCCAAAACTGATCAAAACATTCTGAAAAGATGCCAAAATACTAGAAAACCAGTCAGAAGTGATCGAAACTTTCAATAACTTGCCAAAACACAATCAAAACAAATGAAAGCAAACCAAAACATTCCGAATACCCGCCAAAATATTTTAAAACCCGCCAAAATGAACCCAAATATTCCAAAACCTGCCAAGTCAATAAAAACTACACAAGAGAAAAAAAAACATTCTGAAACACCACCAAAACATTCCAAAAACCCGCCAAAACATCATAAAAACAAATCAAAACAAACCAAACAATAGGAGGAACACGGCAACATATTGGCAAGCAAGAGACGGAGAGCGCGGCACCTTCTAGGAGGCCAAGAAGGAAGCCGCACAACACCTGCACTGTGTCTGCAACTATCAAACTGCTAGAAGATAGTGGCTTGCCACTGTCCTGCCTCTTCAATTGCCATTAGCACTCCAATGGAAGCTATTCTTGGACAACTTTGCTCTGCTTGCTGCTAGTTCTGCCCCAGCCTACCATAGATAACCTTGCTCTTCCCTTGAGGCTCTGAGATGCCAAGAACTTGTCAACTTCAAAGGGCAGGCCGGGCTACATCTACTCAGCTGCCACAGTTTCTCCTTGCTAGACCTAGTGGGAAAGCATTTTGCTGAGATGCAGAAGGCAAGAAACGCAGAATACGGAGACGCGGAGCTGTCCCAAGTGCCGCTGCCAGGCGTCTTTCCGCAGAAGGAGCGCCCCGGAGCGCACCGCAACCGGCACCGTCATCTCTGCGCAAAGAGCCAAAATATTTTCAAACCTGCCAAAAGTAATCCAAAAATATTTTCAAACCCGCCAAAATAGAAAACCAGACAGAAGAGATCAATACATTCGAAAAAACCTGACAAAACATGATCAAGCCCACCAAAGCTAATCCAAACACACCAAAAACTGGGCTAAACAGAATCAAAACAAATCAAAACAAATCGAAACCTTCTAAAAACCGTCCAAAATATTTCAAAGCCCATCAAAACTAATCAAAACATTCCGAACACCCGCCAAAACATTCCGAACACCCGCCAAAAGGAATCCAAACATTCCAAAACCTGCCAACACAATAAAAACAACTCAAGAGAATACAAAACATTCTAAAACCCAACCAAAACATTCCGAAAACCCACCAAAACATCATAAAAACAAATCAAAACCAACCAAAATATTCCGAAAACCCGCCAAAATGATTTAGACCCGCAAAACTCATCAAAACATTCTGAAAAGATGCCAAAACATTAGAAAACCAGACAGAACTGATCAAAACATTCAAAAAACTTGGCAAAACATCACAAAAACAAATCAAAACCAACCAAAAAATTCCGAAAACCTGACAAAATAGTTTAGAACCCGCCAAAACTGATCAAAACATTCTGAAAAGATGCCAAAATACTAGAAAACCAGTCAGAAGTGATCGAAACTTTCAATAACTTGCCAAAACATAATCAAAACAAATGAAAGCAAACCAAAACATTCCAAATACCCGCCAAAATATTTTAAAACCCGCCGAAAGGAATCCAAATGTTCCACAACCTGCCAACACAATAAAAACAACACAAGAGAAAACAAAACATTCTAAAACACCACCAAAACATTCCGAAAACCCGCCAAAACATCATCAAAACAAATCAAAACAAACCAAACAATAGGAGGAACACGGCAACATATTGGCAAGCAAGAGACGTAGAGCGCGGCACCTTCTAGGAGGCCAAGAAGGAAGCCGCACAACACCTGCACTGTGTCTGCACCTTTCAAACTGCTAGAAGCTAGTGGCTTGCCACTGGCCTGCCTCTTCTATTGCCATTAGCATTCCAATGGAAGCTATTCTTGGACAACTTTGCTCTGCTTGCTGCTAGTTCTGCCCCAGCCTACCATAGATAACCTTGCTCTTCCCTTGAGGCTCTGAGATGCCAAGAACTTGTCAACTTCAAAGGGCGGGCCAGGCTACATCTACTCAGCTGCCACAGTTTCTCCTTGCTAGACCTAGTGGGAAAGCATTTTGCTGAGATGCAGAAGGCAAGAAACGCAGAATACGGAGACGCGGAGCTGTCCCAAGTGCCGCTGCCTAGGCGTCTTTCCGCAGAAGGAGCGCCCCGGAGCGCACCGCAACCGGCACCGTCATCTCTGCGCAAAGAGCCAAAATATTTTCAAACCCGCCAAAACTCATCCAAAAATATTTTCAAACCCGCCAAAATAGAAAACCAGACAGAAGTCATCAATACATTCGAAAAAACCTGACAAAACAAGATCAAGCCCACCAAAGCTAATCCAAACACACCAAAAATTGGGCTAAACAGAATCAAAACAAATCAAAACAAATCAAAACCTTCTAAAAACCCACCAAAATATTGCAAAACCCGTCAAAACTAATCAAAACATTCCGAACACCCGCCAAAAGGAATCCAAACATTCCAAAACCTGCCAACACAATAAAAACAACTCAAGAGAATACAAAACATTCTAAAACCCAACCAAAACATTCCGAAAACCCGCCAAAACATCATAAAAAGAAAATCAAAACCAACCAAAATATTCCGAAAACCCGCCAAAATTATTTAGACCCGCAAAACTCATCAAAACATTCTGAAAAGATGCCAAAACATTAGAAAACCAGCCTGAACTGATCAAAACATTGAAAAAACTAGGCAAAACATCACAAAAACAAATCAAAACCAACCAAAAAATTCCGAAAACCTGACAAAATAGTTTAGAACCCGCCAAAACTGATCAAAACATTCTGAAAAGATGCCAAAATACTAGAAAACCAGTCAGAAGTGATCGAAACTTTCAATAACTTGCCAAAACATAATCAAAACAAATGAAAGCAAACCAAAACATTCCAAATACCCGCCAAAATATTTTAAAACCCGCCAAAAGGAATCCAAACATTCCAAAACCTGCCAAGACAATCAAAACAACACAAGAGAAAACAAAAGATTCTAAAACACCACCAAAACATTCCGAAAACCCGCCAAAACATCATAAAAACAAATCAAAACAAACCAAACAATAGGAGGAACACGGCAACATATTGGCAAGCAAGAGACGGAGAGCGCGGCACCTTCTAGGAGGCCAAGAAGGAAGCCGCACAACAACTGCACTGTGTCTGCAACTTTCAAACTGCTAGAAGATAGTAGCTTGCCACTGGCCTGCCTCTTCAATTGCCATTAGCACTCCAATGGAAGCTATTCTTGGACAACTTTGCTCTGCTTGCTGCTAGTTCTGCCCCAGCCTACCATAGATAACCTTGTTCTTCCCTTGAGGCTCTGAGATGCCAAGAACTTGTCAACTTCAAAGGGCGGGCCGGGCTACATCTACTCAGCTGCCACAGTTTCTCCTTGCTAGACCTAGTGGGAAAGCATTTTGCTGAGATGCAGAAGGCAAGAAACGCAGAATACGGAGACGCGGAGCTGTCCCAAGTGCCGCTGCCAGGCGTCTTTCCGCAGAAGGAGCGCCCCGGAGCGCACCGCAACCGGCACCGTCATCTCTGCGCAAAGAGCCAAAATATTTTCAAACCCGCCAAAACTCATCCAAAAATATTTTCAAACCCGCCAAAATAGAAATCCAGACAGAAGAGATCAATACATTCGAAAAAACCTGACAAAACATGATCAAGCCCACCAAAGCTAATCCAAACACACCAAAAACTGGGCTAAACAGAATCAAAACAAATCAAAACAAATCGAAACCTTCTAAAAACCGTCCAAAATATTTCAAAGCCCATCAAAACTAATCAAAACATTCCGAACACCTGCCAAAACATTCTGAACACCCGCCAAAAGGAATCCAAACATTCCAAAACCTGCCAGCACAATAAAAACAACTCAAAAGAATACAAAACATTCTAAAACCCAACCATAACATTCAGAAAACCCACCAAAACATCATAAAAACAAATCAAAACCAACCAAAATATTCCGAAAACCCGCCAAAATGATTTAGACCCGCAAAACTCATCAAAACATTCTGAAAAGATGCCAAAATACTAGAAAACCAGTCAGAAGTGATCAAAATATTCAATAACTTGCCAAAATATAATCAAAACAAATGAAAGCAAACCAAAACATTCCAAAAACCCGCCAAAATATTTCAAAACCCGCCAAAATGGATCCAAATATTCCAAAACCTGCCAAGTCAATCAAAACAACACAAGAGAAAACAAAACATTCTAAAACACCACCAAAACATTCCGAAAACCCGCCAAAACATCATCAAAACAAATCAAAACAAACCAAACAATAGGAGGAACACGGCAACATATTGGCAAGCAAGAGACGGAGAGCACGGCACCTTCTAGGAGGCCAAGAAGGAAGCCGCACAACACCTGCACTGTGTCTGCAACTTTCAAACTGCTAGAAGCTAGTGGCTTGCCACTGGCCTGCCTCTTCAATTGCCATTAGCATTCCAATGGAAGCTATTCTTGGACAACTTTGCTCTGCTTGCTGCTAGTTCTGCCCCAGCCTACCATAGATAACCTTGCTCTTCCCTTGAGGCTCTGAGATGCCAAGAACTTGTCAACTTCAAAGGGCGGGCCGGGCTACATCTACTCAGCTGCCACAGTTTCTCCTTGCTAGACCTAGTGGGAAAGCATTTTGCTGAGATGCAGAAGGCAAGAAACGCAGAATACGGAGACGCGGAGCTGTCCCAAGTGCCGCTGCCAGGCGTCTCTCCGCAGAAGGAGCGCCCCGGAGCGCACCGCAACCGGCACCGTCATCTCTGCGCAAAGAGCCAAAATATTTTAAAACCCGCCAAAACTAATCCAAAAATATTTTCAAACCCGCCAAAATAGAAAACCAGACAGAAGTCATCAATACATTCGAAAAAACCTGACAAAACATGATCAAGCCCACCAAAGCTAATCCAAACACACCAAAAACTGGGCTAAACAGAATCAAAACAAATCAAAACAAATCGAAACCTTCTAAAAACCCGCCAAAATATTTCAAAACCCGTCAAAACTAATCAAAACATTCCGAATACCCGCCAAAACATTCTGAACACCCGCCAAAAGGAATCCAAACATTCCAAAACCTGCCAGCACAATAAAAGCAACTCAAGAGAATACAAAACATTCTAAAACCCAACCATAACATTCAGAAAACCCACCAAAACATCATAAAAACAAATCAAAACCAACCAAAATATTCCGAAAACCCGCCAAAATGATTTAGACCCGCAAAACTCATCAAAACATTCTGAAAAGATGCCAAAATACTAGAAAACCAGTCAGAAGTGATCAAAATATTCAATAACTTGCCAAAATATAATCAAAACAAATGAAAGCAAACCAAAACATTCCAAAAACCCGCCAAAATATTTTAAAACCCGCCAAAATGGATCCAAATATTCCAAAACCTGCCAAGTCAATAAAAACTACACAAGAGAAAAAAAAACATTCTAAAACACCACCAAAACATTCCGAAAACCCGCCAAAACATCATAAAAACAAATCAAAACAAACCAAACAATAGGAGGAACACGGCAACATATTGGCAAGCAAGAGACGGAGAGCACGGCACCTTCTAGGAGGCCAAGAAGGAAGCCGCACAACACCTGCACTGTGTCTGCAACTTTCAAACTGCTAGAAGCTAGTGGCTTGCCACTGGCCTGCCTCTTCAATTGCCATTAGCATTCCAATGGAAGCTATTCTTGGACAACTTTGCTCTGCTTGCTGCTAGTTCTGCCCCAGCCTACCATAGAGAACCTTGCTCTTGCCTTGAGGCTCTGAGATGCCAAGAACTTGTCAACTTCAAAGGGCGGGCCGGGCTACATCTACTCAGCTGCCACAGTTTCTCCTTGCTAGACCTAGTGGGAAAGCATTTTGCTGAGATGCAGAAGGCAAGAAACGCAGAATACGGAGACGCGGAGCTGTCCCAAGTGCCGCTGCCAGGCGTCTCTCCGCAGAAGGAGCGCCCCGGAGCGCACCGCAACCGGCACCGTCATCTCTGCGCAAAGAGCCAAAATATTTTAAAACCCGCCAAAACTAATCCAAAAATATTTTCAAACCCGCCAAAATAGAAAACCAGACAGAAGTCATCAATACATTCGAAAAAACCTGACAAAACATGATCAAGCCCACCAAAGCTAATCCAAACACACCAAAAACTGGGCTAAACAGAATCAAAACAAATCAAAACAAATCGAAACCTTCTAAAAACCCGCCAAAATATTTCAAAACCCGTCAAAACTAATCAAAACATTCCGAACACCCGCCAAAACATTCCGAACACCCGCCAAAAGGAATCCAAACATTCCAAAACCTGCCAACACAATGAAAACAACTCAAGAGAATACAAAACATTCTAAAACCCAACCAAAACATTCAGAAAACCCACCAAAACATCATAAAAACAAATCAAAACCAACCAAAATATTCCGAAAACCCGCCAAAATAATTTAGACCAGCAAAACTCATCAAAACATTCTGAAAAGATGCCAAAATACTAGAAAACCAGTCAGAAGTGATCAAAATATTCAATAACTTGCCAAAATATAATCAAAACAAATGAAAGCAAACCAAAACATTCCAAATACCCGCCAAAATATTTTAAAACCCGCCAAAATGAACCCAAATATTCCAAAACCTGCCAAGTCAATAAAAACTACACAAGAGAAAAAAAAACATTCTGAAACACCACCAAAACATTCCGAAAACCCGCCAAAACATCATAAAAACAAATCAAAACAAACCAAACAATAGGAGGAACACAGCAACATATTGGCAAGCAAGAGACGGAGAGCGCGGCACCTTCTAGGAGGCCAAGAAGGAAGCCGCACAACACCTGCACTGTGTCTGCAACTTTCAAACTGCTAGAAGCTAGTGGCTTGCCACTGGCCTGCCTCTTCAATTGCCATTAGCACTCCAATGGAAGCTATTCTTGGACAACTTTGCTCTGCTTGCTGCTAGTTCTGCCCCAGCCTACCATAGATAACCTTGCTCTTCCCTTGAGGCTCTGAGATGCCAAGAACTTGTCAACTTCAAAGGGCGGGCCGGGCTACATCTACTCAGCTGCCACAGTTTCTCCTTGCTAGACCTAGTGGGAAAGCATTTTGCTGAGATGCAGAAGGCAAGAAACGCAGAATACGGAGACGCGGAGCTGTCCCAAGTGCCGATGCCAGGCGTCTTTCCGCAGAAGGAGCGCCCCGGAGCGCACCGCAACCGGCACCGTCATCTCTGCGCAAAGAGCCAAAATATTTTCAAACCCGCCAAAACTCATCCAAAAATATTTTCAAACCCGCCAAAATAGAAAACCAGACAGAAGTCATCAATACATTCGAAAAAACCTGACAAAACATGATCAAGCCCACCAAAGCTAATCCAAACACACCAAAAACTGGGCTAAACAGAATCAAAACAAATCAAAACAAATCGAAACCTTCTAAAAACCCGCCAAAATATTTCAAAACCCGTCAAAACTAATCAAAACATTCCGAACACCCGCCAAAAGGAATCCAAACATTCCAAAACCTGCCAACACAATAAAAACAACTCAAGAGAATACAAAACATTCTAAAACCCAACCAAAACATTCCGAAAACCCGCCAAAACATCATAAAAAAAAATCAAAACCAACCAAAATATTCCGACAACCCGCCAAAATAATTTAGACCCGCAAAACTCATCAAAACATTCTGAAAAGATGCCAAAACATTAGAAAACCAGCCTGAACTGATCAAAACATTCAAAAAACTTGGCAAAACATCACAAAAACAAATCAAAGCCAACCAAAAAATTCCAAAAACCTGACAAAATAGTTTAGAACCTGCCAAAACTGATCAAAACATGCTGAAAAGATGCCAAAATACTAGAAAACCAGTCAGAAGTGATCGAAACTTTCAATAACTTGCCAAAACATAATCAAAACAAATGAAAGCAAACCAAAATATTCCAAATACCCGCCAAAATATTTGAAAACCCGCCAAAAGGAATCCAAATATTCCACAACCTGCCAAGACAGTAAAAACAACACAAGAGAAAACAAAACATTCTAAAACACCACCAAAACATTCCGAAAACCCCCCAAAACATCATCAAAACAAATCAAAACAAACCAAACAATAGGAGGAACACGGCAACATATTGGCAAGCAAGAGACGGAGAGCGCGGCACCTTCTAGGAGGCCAAGAAGGAAGCCGCACAACACCTGCACTGTGTCTGCAACTTTCAAACTGCTAGAAGCTAGTGGCTTGCCACTGGCCTGCCTCTTCAACTGCCATTAGCATTCCAATGGAAGCTATTCTTGGACAACTTTGCTCTGCTTGCTGCTAGTTCTGCCCCAGCCTACCATAGATAACCTTGCTCTTGCCTTGAGGCTCTGAGATGCCAAGAACTTGTCAACTTCAAAGGGCGGGCCGGGCTACATCTACTCAGCTGCCACAGTTTCTCCTTGCTAGACCTAGTGGGAAAGCATTTTGCTGAGATGCAGAAGGCAAGAAACGCAGCATACGGAGACGCGGAGCTGTCCCAAGTGCCGCTGCCTAGGCGTCTTTCCGCAGAAGGAGCGCCCCGGAGCGCACCGCAACCGGCACCATCATCTCTGCGCAAAGAGCCAAAATATTTTCAAACCCGCCAAAACTCATCCAAAAATATTTTCAAACCCGCCAAAATAGAAAACCAGACAGAAGAGATCAATACATTCGAAAAAACCTGACAAAACATGATCAAGCCCACCAAAGCTAATCCAAACACACCAAAAACTGGGCTAAACAGAATCAAAACAAATCAAAACAAATCGAAACCTTCTAAAAACCGTCCAAAATATTTCAAAGCCCATCAAAACTAATCAAAACATTCCGAACACCCGCCAAAACATTCCGAACACCCGCCAAAAGGAATCCAAACATTCTAAAACCTGCCAACACAATAAAAACAACTCAAGAGAATACAAAACATTCTAAAACCCAACCAAAACATTCCGAAAACCCGCCAAAACATCATAAAAACAAATCAAAACCAACCAAAATATTCCGAAAACCCGCCAAAATTATTTAGACCCGCAAACCTCATCAAAACATTCTGAAAAGATGCCAAAACATTAGAAAACCAGCCAGAACTGATCAAAACATTCAGAAAACTTGGCAAAACATCATAAAAACAAATCAAAACCAACCAAAAAATTCCAAAAACCTGACAAAATAGTTTAGAACCTGCCAAAACTGATCAAAACATTCTGAAAAGATGCCAAAATACTAGAAAACCAGTCAGAAGTGATCGAAACTTTCAATAACTTGCCAAAACACAATCAAAACAAATGAAAGCAAACCAAAACATTCCGAATACCCGCCAAAATATTTTAAAACCCGCCAAAAGGAATCCAAATATTCCACAACCTGCGAAGACAATAAAAACAACACAAGAGAAAACAAAACATTCTAAAACACCACCAAAACATTCCGAAAACCCGCCAAAACATCATAAAAACAAATCAAAACAAACCAAACAATAGGAGGAACACGGCAACATATTGGCAAGCAAGAGACGGAGAGCACGGCACCTTCTAGGAGGCCAAGAAGGAAGCCGCACAACACCTGCACTGTGTCTGCAACTTTCAAACTGCTAGAAGCTAGTGGCTTGCCACTGGCCTGCCTCTTCAATTGCCATTAGCATTCCAATGGAAGCTATTCTTGGACAACTTTGCTCTGCTTGCTGCTAGTTCTGCCCCAGCCTACCATAGATAACCTTGCTCTTCCCTTGAGGCTCTGAGATGCCAAGAACTTGTCAACTTCAAAGGGCGGGCCGGGCTACATCTACTCAGCTGCCACAGTTTCTCCTTGCTAGACCTAGTGGGAAAGCATTTTGCTGAGATGCAGAAGGCAAGAAACGCACAATACGGAGACGCGGAGCTGTCCCAAGTGCCGCTGCCAGGCGTCTTTCCGCAGAAGGAGCGCCCCGGAGCGCACCGCAACCGGCACCGTCATCTCTGCGCAAAGAGCCAAAATATTTTAAAACCCGCCAAAACTAATCCAAAAATATTTTCAAACCCGCCAAAATAGAAAACCAGACAGAAGAGATCAATACATTCGAAAAAACCTGACAAAACATGATCAAGCCCACCAAAGCTAATCCAAACACACCAAAAACTGGGCTAAACAGAATCAAAACAAATCAAAACAAATCGAAACCTTCTAAAAACCGTCCAAAATATTTCAAAGCCCATCAAAACTAATCAAAACATTCCGAACACCCGCCAAAACATTCCGAACACCCGCCAAAAGGAATCCAAACATTCTAAAACCTGCCAACACAATAAAAACAACTCAAGAGAATACAAAACATTCTAAAACCCAACCAAAACATTCCGAAAACCCACCAAAACATCATAAAAACAAATCAAAACCAACCAAAATATTCCGAAAACCCGCCAAAATGATTTAGACCCGCAAAACTCATCAAAACATTCTGAAAAGATGCCAAAACATTAGAAAACCAGACAGAACTGATCAAAACATTCAAAAAACTTGGCAAAACATCACAAAAACAAATCAAAACCAACCAAAAAATTCCGAAAACCTGACAAAATAGTTTAGAACCCGCCAAAACTGATCAAAACATTCTGAAAAGATGCCAAAATACTAGAAAACCAGTCAGAAGTGATCGAAACTTTCAATAACTTGCCAAAACATAATCAAAACAAATGAAAGCAAACCAAAACATTCCAAATACCCGCCAAAATATTTTAAAACCCGCCGAAAGGAATCCAAATGTTCCACAACCTGCCAACACAATAAAAACAACACAAGAGAAAACAAAACATTCTAAAACACCACCAAAACATTCCGAAAACCCGCCAAAACATCATCAAAACAAATCAAAACAAACCAAACAATAGGAGGAACACGGCAACATATTGGCAAGCAAGAGACGTAGAGCGCGGCACCTTCTAGGAGGCCAAGAAGGAAGCCGCACAACACCTGCACTGTGTCTGCACCTTTCAAACTGCTAGAAGCTAGTGGCTTGCCACTGGCCTGCCTCTTCTATTGCCATTAGCATTCCAATGGAAGCTATTCTTGGACAACTTTGCTCTGCTTGCTGCTAGTTCTGCCCCAGCCTACCATAGATAACCTTGCTCTTCCCTTGAGGCTCTGAGATGCCAAGAACTTGTCAACTTCAAAGGGCGGGCCGGGCTACATCTACTCAGCTGCCACAGTTTCTCCTTGCTAGACCTAGTGGGAAAGCATTTTGCTGAGATGCAGAAGGCAAGAAACGCAGAATACGGAGACGCGGAGCTGTCCCAAGTGCCGCTGCCTAGGCGTCTATCCGCAGAAGGAGCGCCCCGGAGCGCACCGCAACCGGCACCGTCATCTCTGCGCAAAGAGCCAAAATATTTTCAAACCCGCCAAAACTCATCCAAAAATATTTTCAAACCCGCCAAAATAGAAAACCAGACAGAAGTCATCAATACATTCGAAAAAACCTGACAAAACATGATCAAGCCCACCAAAGCTAATCCAAACACACCAAAAACTGGGCTAAACAGAATCAAAACAAATCAAAACAAATCTAAACCTTCTAAAAACCCGCCAAAATATTGCAAAACCCGTCAAAACTAATCAAAACATTCCGAACACCCGCCAAAAGGAATCCAAACATTCCAAAACCTGCCAACACAATAAAAACAACTCAAGAGAATACAAAACATTCTAAAACCCAACCAAAACATTCCGAAAACCCGCCAAAACATCATAAAAAGAAAATCAAAACCAACCAAAATATTCCGAAAACCCGCCAAAATTATTTAGACCCGCAAAACTCATCAAAACATTCTGAAAAGATGCCAAAACATTAGAAAACCAGCCTGAACTGATCAAAACATTGAAAAAACTAGGCAAAACATCACAAAAACAAATCAAAACCAACCAAAAAATTCCGAAAACCTGACAAAATAGTTTAGAACCCGCCAAAACTGATCAAAACATTCTGAAAAGATGCCAAAATACTAGAAAACCAGTCAGAAGTGATCGAAACTTTCAATAACTTGCCAAAACATAATCAAAACAAATGAAAGCAAACCAAAACATTCCAAATACCCGCCAAAATATTTTAAAACCCGCCAAAAGGAATCCAAACATTCCAAAACCTGCCAAGACAATCAAAACAACACAAGAGAAAACAAAAGATTCTAAAACACCACCAAAACATTCCGAAAACCCGCCAAAACATCATAAAAACAAATCAAAACAAACCAAACAATAGGAGGAACACGGCAACATATTGGCAAGCAAGAGACGGAGAGCGCGGCACCTTCTAGGAGGCCAAGAAGGAAGCCGCACAACAACTGCACTGTGTCTGCAACTTTCAAACTGCTAGAAGATAGTGGCTTGCCACTGGCCTGCCTCTTCAATTGCCATTAGCACTCCAATGGAAGCTATTCTTGGACAACTTTGCTCTGCTTGCTGCTAGTTCTGCCCCAGCCTACCATAGATAACCTTGTTCTTCCCTTGAGGCTCTGAGATGCCAAGAACTTGTCAACTTCAAAGGGCGGGCCGGGCTACATCTACTCAGCTGCCACAGTTTCTCCTTGCTAGACCTAGTGGGAAAGCATTTTGCTGAGATGCAGAAGGCAAGAAACGCAGAATACGGAGACGCGGAGCTGTCCCAAGTGCCGCTGCCAGGCGTCTTTCCGCAGAAGGAGCGCCCCGGAGCGCACCGCAACCGGCACCATCATCTCTGCGCAAAGAGCCAAAATATTTTCAAACCCGCCAAAACTCATCCAAAAATATTTTCAAACCCGCCAAAATAGAAATCCAGACAGAAGAGATCAATACATTCGAAAAAACCTGACAAAACATGATCAAGCCCACCAAAGCTAATCCAAACACACCAAAAACTGGGCTAAACAGAATCAAAACAAATCAAAACAAATCGAAACCTTCTAAAAACCGTCCAAAATATTTCAAAGCCCATCAAAACTAATCAAAACATTCCGAACACCTGCCAAAACATTCTGAACACCCGCCAAAAGGAATCCAAACATTCCAAAACCTGCCAGCACAATAAAAACAACTCAAAAGAATACAAAACATTCTAAAACCCAACCATAACATTCCGAAAACCCACCAAAACATCATAAAAACAAATCAAAACCAACCAAAATATTCCGAAAACCCGCCAAAATGATTTAGACCCGCAAAACTCATCAAAACATTCTGAAAAGATGCCAAAATACTAGAAAACCAGTCAGAAGTGATCAAAATATTCAATAACTTGCCAAAATATAATCAAAACAAATGAAAGCAAACCAAAACATTCCAAAAACCCGCCAAAATATTTTAAAACCCGCCAAAATGGATCCAAATATTCCAAAACCTGCCAAGTCAATCAAAACAACACAAGAGAAAACAAAACATTCTAAAACACCACCAAAACATTCCGAAAACCCGCCAAAACATCATAAAAACAAATCAAAACAAACCAAACAATAGGAGGAACACGGCAACATATTGGCAAGCAAGAGACGGAGAGCACGGCACCTTCTAGGAGGCCAAGAAGGAAGCCGCACAACACCTGCACTGTGTCTGCAACTTTCAAACTGCTAGAAGCTAGTGGCTTGCCACTGGCCTGCCTCTTCAATTGCCATTAGCATTCCAATGGAAGCTATTCTTGGACAACTTTGCTCTGCTTGCTGCTAGTTCTGCCCCAGCCTACCATAGATAACCTTGCTCTTCCCTTGAGGCTCTGAGATGCCAAGAACTTGTCAACTTCAAAGGGCGGGCCGGGCTACATCTACTCAGCTGCCACAGTTTCTCCTTGCTAGACCTAGTGGGAAAGCATTTTGCTGAGATGCAGAAGGCAAGAAACGCAGAATACGGAGACGCGGAGCTGTCCCAAGTGCCGCTGCCAGGCGTCTCTCCGCAGAAGGAGCGCCCCGGAGCGCACCGCAACCGGCACCGTCATCTCTGCGCAAAGAGCCAAAATATTTTAAAACCCGCCAAAACTAATCCAAAAATATTTTCAAACCCGCCAAAATAGAAAACCAGACAGAAGTCATCAATACATTCGAAAAAACCTGACAAAACATGATCAAGCCCACCAAAGCTAATCCAAACACACCAAATACTGGGCTAAACAGAATCAAAACAAATCAAAACAAATCGAAACCTTCTAAAAACCCGCCAAAATATTTCAAAACCCGTCAAAACTAATCAAAACATTCCGAATACCCGCCAAAACATTCTGAACACCCGCCAAAAGGAATCCAAACATTCCAAAACCTGCCAGCACAATAAAAGCAACTCAAGAGAATACAAAACATTCTAAAACCCAACCATAACATTCAGAAAACCCACCAAAACATCATAAAAACAAATCAAAACCAACCAAAATATTCCGAAAACCCGCCAAAATGATTTAGACCCGCAAAACTCATCAAAACATTCTGAAAAGATGCCAAAATACTAGAAAACCAGTCAGAAGTGATCAAAATATTCAATAACTTGCCAAAATATAATCAAAACAAATGAAAGCAAACCAAAACATTCCAAAAACCCGCCAAAATATTTTAAAACCCGCCAAAATGGATCCAAATATTCCAAAACCTGCCAAGTCAATAAAAACTACACAAGAGAAAAAAAAAACATTCTAAAACACCACCAAAACATTCCAAAAACCCGCCAAAACATCATAAAAACAAATCAAAACAAACCAAACAATAGGAGGAACACGGCAACATATTGGCAAGCAAGAGACGGAGAGCGCGGCACCTTCTAGGAGGCCAAGAAGGAAGCCGCACAACACCTGCACTGTGTCTGCAACTTTCAAACTGCTAGAAGCTAGTGGCTTGCCACTGGCCTGCCTCTTCAATTGCCATTAGCATTCCAATGGAAGCTATTCTTGGACAACTTTGCTCTGCTTGCTGCTAGTTCTGCCCCAGCCTACCATAGATAACCTTGCTCTTGCCTTGAGGCTCTGAGATGCCAAGAACTTGTCAACTTCAAAGGGCGGGCCGGGCTACATCTACTCAGCTGCCACAGTTTCTCCTTGCTAGACCTAGTGGGAAAGCATTTTGCTGAGATGCAGAAGGCAAGAAACGCACAATACGGAGACGCGGAGCTGTCCCAAGTGCCGCTGCCAGGCGTCTTTCCGCAGAAGGAGCGCCCCGGAGCGCACCGCAACCGGCACCATCATCTCTGCGCAAAGAGCCAAAATATTTTCAAACCCGCCAAAACTAATCCAAAAATATTTTCAAACCCGCCAAAATAGAAAACCAGACAGAAGTCATCAATACATTCGAAAAAAACTGACAAAACATGATCAAGCCCACCAAAGCTAATCCAAACACACCAAAAACTGGGCTAAACAGAATCAAAACAAATCAAAACAAATCGAAACCTTCTAAAAACCCGCCAAAATATTTCAAAACCCATCAAAACTAATCAAAACATTCCGAACACCCGCCAAAACATTCCGAACACCCGCCAAAAGGAATCCAAACATTCCAAAACCTGCCAACACAATGAAAACAACTCAAGAGAATACAAAACATTCTAAAACCCAACCAAAACATTCAGAAAACCCACCAAAACATCATAAAAACAAATCAAAACCAACCAAAATATTCCGAAAACCCGCCAAAATAATTTAGACCAGCAAAACTCATCAAAACATTCTGAAAAGATGCCAAAATACTAGAAAACCAGTCAGAAGTGATCAAAATATTCAATAACTTGCCAAAACATAATCAAAACAAATGAAAGCAAACCAAAACATTCCAAAAACCCGCCAAAATATTTTAAAACCCGCCAAAATGGATCCAAATATTCCAAAACCTGCCAAGTCAATAAAAACTACACAAGAGAAAAAAAAACATTCTAAAACACCACCAAAACATTCCGAAAACCCGCCAAAACATCATAAAAACAAATCAAAACAAACCAAACAATAGGAGGAACACAGCAACATATTGGCAAGCAAGAGACGGAGAGCGCGGCACCTTCTAGGAGGCCAAGAAGGAAGCCGCACAACACCTGCACTGTGTCTGCAACTTTCAAACTGCTAGAAGCTAGTGGCTTGCCACTGGCCTGCCTCTTCAATTGCCATTAGCATTCCAATGGAAGCTATTCTTGGACAACTTTGCTCTGCTTGCTGCTAGTTCTGCCCCAGCCTACCATAGATAACCTTGCTCTTCCCTTGAGGCTCTGAGATGCCAAGAACTTGTCAACTTCAAAGGGCGGGCCGGGCTACATCTACTCAGCTGCCACAGTTTCTCCTTGCTAGACCTAGTGGGAAAGCATTTTGCTGAGATGCAGAAGGCAAGAAACGCAGAATACGGAGACGCGGAGCTGTCCCAAGTGCCGCTGCCAGGCGTCTTTCCGCAGAAGGAGCGCCCCGGAGCGCACCGCAACCGGCACCATCATCTCTGCGCAAAGAGCCAAAATATTTTAAAACCCGCCAAAACTAATCCAAAAATATTTTCAAACCCGCCAAAATAGAAAACCAGACAGAAGTCATCAATACATTCGAAAAAACCTGACAAAACATGATCAAGCCCACCAAAGCTAATCCAAACACACCAAAAACTGGGCTAAACAGAATCAAAACAAATCAAAACAAATCAAAACCTTCTAAAAACCCGCCAAAATATTTCAAAACCCGTCAAAACTAATCAAAACATTCCGAACACCCGCCAAAACATTCCGAACACCCGCCAAAAGGAATCCAAACATTCCAAAACCTGCCAACACAATGAAAACAACTCAAGAGAATACAAAACATTCTAAAACCCAACCAAAACATTCCGAAAACCCGCCAAAACATCATAAAAACAAATCAAAACCAAGCAAAATATTCCGAAAACCCGCCAAAATTATTTAGACCCGCAAAACTCATCAAAACATTCTGAAAAGATGCCAAAACATTAGAAAACCAGACAGAACTGATCAAAACATTCAAAAAACTTGGCAAAACATCACAAAAACAAATCAAAACCAAACAAAAAATTCCGAAAACCTGACAAAATAGTTTAGAACCCGCCAAAACTGATCAAAACATTCTGAAAAGATGCCAAAATACTAGAAAACCAGTCAGAAGTGATCGAAACTTTCAATAACTTGCCAAAACATAATCAAAACAAATGAAAGCAAACCAAAACATTCCAAATACCCGCCAAAATATTTTAAAACCCGCCAAAAGGAATCCAAATGTTCCACAACCTGCCAAGACAATAAAAACAACACAAGAGAAAACAAAACATTCTAAAACACCACCAAAACATTCCGAAAACCCGCCAAAACATCATCAAAACAAATCAAAACAAACCAAACAATAGGAGGAACACGGCAACATATTGGCAAGCAAGAGACGTAGAGCGCGGCACCTTCTAGGAGGCCAAGAAGGAAGCCGCACAACACCTGCACTGTGTCTGCAACTTTCAAACTGCTAGAAGATAGTGGCTTGCCACTGGCCTGCCTCTTCAATTGCCATTAGCATTCCAATGGAAGCTATTCTTGGACAACTTTGCTCTGCTTGCTGCTAGTTCTGCCCCAGCCTACCATAGATAACCTTGCTCTTCCCTTGAGGCTCTGAGATGCCAAGAACTTGTCAACTTCAAAGGGCGGGCCAGGCTACATCTACTCAGCTGCCACAGTTTCTCCTTGCTAGACCTAGTGGGAAAGCATTTTGCTGAGATGCAGAAGGCAAGAAACGCAGCATACGGAGACGCGGAGCTGTCCCAAGTGCCGCTGCCTAGGCGTCTTTCCGCAGAAGGAGCGCCCCGGAGCGCACCGCAACCGGCGCCGTCATCTCTGCGCAAAGAGCCAAAATATTTTAAAACCCGCCAAAACTAATCCAAAAATATTTTCAAACCCGCCAAAATAGAAAACCAGACAGAAGAGATCAATACATTCGAAAAAACCTGACAAAACATGATCAAGCCCACCAAAGCTAATCCAAACACACCAAAAACTGGGCTAAACAGAATCAAAACAAATCAAAACAAATCGAAACCTTCTAAAAACCGTCCAAAATATTTCAAAGCCCATCAAAACTAATCAAAACATTCCGAACACCTGCCAAAACATTCTGAACACCCGCCAAAAGGAATCCAAACATTCCAAAACCTGCCAGCACAATAAAAACAACTCAAAAGAATACAAAACATTCTAAAACCCAACCATAACATTCAGAAAACCCACCAAAACATCATAAAAACAAATCAAAACCAACCAAAATATTCCGAAAACCCGCCAAAATGATTTAGACCCGCAAAACTCATCAAAACATTCTGAAAAGATGCCAAAATACTAGAAAACCAGTCAGAAGTGATCAAAATATTCAATAACTTGCCAAAATATAATCAAAACAAATGAAAGCAAACCAAAACATTCCAAAAACCCGCCAAAATATTTTAAAACCCGCCAAAATGGATCCAAATATTCCAAAACCTGCCAAGTCAATAAAAACTACACAAGAGAAAAAAAAACATTCTAAAACACCACCAAAACATTCCGAAAACCCGCCAAAACATCATAAAAACAAATCAAAACAAACCAAACAATAGGAGGAACACGGCAACATATTGGCAAGCAAGAGACGGAGAGCGCGGCACCTTCTAGGAGGCCAAGAAGGAAGCCGCACAACACCTGCACTGTGTCTGCAACTTTCAAACTGCTAGAAGCTAGTGGCTTGCCACTGGCCTGCCTCTTCAATTGCCATTAGCATTCCAATGGAAGCTATTCTTGGACAACTTTGCTCTGCTTGCTGCTAGTTCTGCCCCAGCCTACCATAGATAACCTTGCTCTTCCCTTGAGGCTCTGAGATGCCAAGAACTTGTCAACTTCAAAGGGCGGGCCGGGCTACATCTACTCAGCTGCCACAGTTTCTCCTTGCTAGACCTAGTGGGAAAGCATTTTGCTGAGATGCAGAAGGCAAGAAACGCAGAATACGGAGACGCGGAGCTGTCCCAAGTGCCGCTGCCAGGCGTCTCTCCGCAGAAGGAGCGCCCCGGAGCGCACCGCAACCGGCACCATCATCTCTGCGCAAAGAGCCAAAATATTTTAAAACCCGCCAAAACTAATCCAAAAATATTTTCAAACCCGCCAAAATAGAAAACCAGACAGAAGTCATCAATACATTCGAAAAAACCTGACAAAACATGATCAAGCCCACCAAAGCTAATCCAAACACACCAAAAACTGGGCTAAACAGAATCAAAACAAATCAAAACAAATCGAAACCTTCTAAAAACCCGCCAAAATATTTCAAAACCCGTCAAAACTAATCAAAACATTCCGAATACCCGCCAAAACATTCTGAACACCCGCCAAAAGGAATCCAAACATTCCAAAACCTGCCAGCACAATAAAAACAACTCAAGAGAATACAAAACATTCTAAAACCCAACCATAACATTCAGAAAACCCACCAAAACATCATAAAAACAAATCAAAACCAACCAAAATATTCCGAAAACCCGCCAAAATGATTTAGACCCGCAAAACTCATCAAAACATTCTGAAAAGATGCCAAAATACTAGAAAACCAGTCAGAAGTGATCAAAATATTCAATAACTTGCCAAAATATAATCAAAACAAATGAAAGCAAACCAAAACATTCCAAAAACCCGCCAAAATATTTTAAAACCCGCCAAAATGGATCCAAATATTCCAAAACCTGCCAAGTCAATCAAAACAACACAAGAGAAAACAAAACATTCTAAAACACCACCAAAACATTCCGAAAACCCGCCAAAACATCATAAAAACAAATCAAAACAAACCAAACAATAGGAGGAACACGGCAACATATTGGCAAGCAAGAGACGGAGAGCACGGCACCTTCTAGGAGGCCAAGAAGGAAGCCGCACAACACCTGCACTGTGTCTGCAACTTTCAAACTGCTAGAAGCTAGTGGCTTGCCACTGGCCTGCCTCTTCAATTGCCATTAGCATTCCAATGGAAGCTATTCTTGGACAACTTTGCTCTGCTTGCTGCTAGTTCTGCCCCAGCCTACCATAGATAACCTTGCTCTTCCCTTGAGGCTCTGAGATGCCAAGAACTTGTCAACTTCAAAGGGCGGGCCGGGCTACATCTACTCAGCTGCCACAGTTTCTCCTTGCTAGACCTAGTGGGAAAGCATTTTGCTGAGATGCAGAAGGCAAGAAACGCAGAATACGGAGACGCGGAGCTGTCCCAAGTGCCGCTGCCAGGCGTCTTTCCGCAGAAGGAGCGCCCCGGAGCGCACCGCAACCGGCACCATCATCTCTGCGCAAAGAGCCAAAATATTTTAAAACCCGCCAAAACTAATCCAAAAATATTTTCAAACCCGCCAAAATAGAAAACCAGACAGAAGTCATCAATACATTCGAAAAAACCTGACAAAACATGATCAAGCCCAACAAAGCTAATCCAAACACACCAAAAACTGGGCTAAACAGAATCAAAACAAATCAAAACAAATCGAAACCTTCTAAAAACCGGCCAAAATATTGCAAAACCCGTCAAAACTAATCAAAACATTCCGAACACCCGCCAAAAGGAATCCAAACATTCCAAAACCTGCCAACACAATAAAAACAACTCAAGAGAATACAAAACATTCTAAAACCCAACCAAAACATTCCGAAAACCCGCCAAAACATCATAAAAACAAATCAAAACCAAGCAAAATATTCCGAAAACCCGCCAAAATTATTTAGACCCGCAAAACTCATCAAAACATTCTGAAAAGATGCCAAAACATTAGAAAACCAGACAGAACTGATCAAAACATTCAAAAAACTTGGCAAAACATCACAAAAACAAATCAAAACCAAACAAAAAATTCCGAAAACCTGACAAAATAGTTTAGAACCCGCCAAAACTGATCAAAACATTCTGAAAAGATGCCAAAATACTAGAAAACCAGTCAGAAGTGATCGAAACTTTCAATAACTTGCCAAAACATAATCAAAACAAATGAAAGCAAACCAAAACATTCCAAATACCCGCCAAAATATTTTAAAACCCGCCAAAAGGAATCCAAATGTTCCACAACCTGCCAAGACAATAAAAACAACACAAGAGAAAACAAAACATTCTAAAACACCACCAAAACATTCCGAAAACCCGCCAAAACATCATCAAAACAAATCAAAACAAACCAAACAATAGGAGGAACACGGCAACATATTGGCAAGCAAGAGACGTAGAGCGCGGCACCTTCTAGGAGGCCAAGAAGGAAGCCGCACAACACCTGCACTGTGTCTGCACCTTTCAAACTGCTAGAAGATAGTGGCTTGCCACTGGCCTGCCTCTTCAATTGCCATTAGCATTCCAATGGAAGCTATTCTTGGACAACTTTGCTCTGCTTGCTGCTAGTTCTGCCCCAGCCTACCATAGATAACCTTGCTCTTCCCTTGAGGCTCTGAGATGCCAAGAACTTGTCAACTTCAAAGGGCGGGCCAGGCTACATCTACTCAGCTGCCACAGTTTCTCCTTGCTAGACCTAGTGGGAAAGCATTTTGCTGAGATGCAGAAGGCAAGAAACGCAGCATACGGAGACGCGGAGCTGTCCCAAGTGCCGCTGCCTAGGCGTCTTTCCGCAGAAGGAGCGCCCCGGAGCGCACCGCAACCGGCGCCGTCATCTCTGCGCAAAGAGCCAAAATATTTTAAAACCCGCCAAAACTAATCCAAAAATATTTTCAAACCCGCCAAAATAGAAAACCAGACAGAAGAGATCAATACATTCGAAAAAACCTGACAAAACATGATCAAGCCCACCAAAGCTAATCCAAACACACCAAAAACTGGGCTAAACAGAATCAAAACAAATCAAAACAAATCGAAACCTTCTAAAAACCCACCAAAATATTTCAAAACCCGTCAAAACTAATCAAAACATTCCGAACACCCGCCAAAACATTCCGAACACCCGCCAAAAGGAATCCAAACATTCCAAAACCTGCCAACACAATAAAAACAACTCAAGAGAATACAAAACATTCTAAAACCCAACCAAAACATTCCGAAAACCCACCAAAACATCATAAAAAAAAAAATCAAAACCAACCAAAATATTCCGAAAACCCGCCAAAATAATTTAGACCCGCAAAACTCATCAAAACTTTCTGAAAAGATGCCAAAACATTAGAAAACCAGACAGAACTGATCAAAACATTGAAAAAACTAGGCAAAACATCATAAAAACAAATCAAAACCAACCAAAAAATTCCAAAAACCTGACAAAATAGTTTAGAACCTGCCAAAACTGATCAAAACATTCTGAAAAGATGCCAAAATACTAGAAAACCAGTCAGAAGTGATCGAAACTTTCAATAACTTGCCAAAACATAATCAAAACAAATGAAAGCAAACCAAAAACATTCCAAATACCCGCCAAAATATTTTAAAAC
Source organism: Passer domesticus (assembly GCF_036417665.1). Classification (NCBI taxonomy): domain Eukaryota; kingdom Metazoa; phylum Chordata; class Aves; order Passeriformes; family Passeridae; genus Passer; species Passer domesticus. Next base: position 62,519,650 of record NC_087478.1, read on the forward strand.
CCGCCAAAAGGAATCCAAATATTCCACAACCTGCCAAGACAATAAAAACAACACAAGAGAAAACAAAACATTCTAAAACACCACCAAAACATTCCGAAAACCCCCCAAAACATCATCAAAACAAATCAAAACAAACCAAACAATAGGAGGAACACGGCAACATATTGGCAAGCAAGAGACGGAGAGCGCGGCACCTTCTAGGAGGCCAAGAAGGAAGCCGCACAACACCTGCACTGTGTCTGCAACTTTCAAACTGCTAGAAGCTAGTGGCTTGCCACTGGCCTGCCTCTTCAATTGCCATTAGCATTCCAATGGAAGCTATTCTTGGACAACTTTGCTCTGCTTGCTGCTAGTTCTGCCCCAGCCTACCATAGATAACCTTGCTCTTCCCTTGAGGCTCTGAGATGCCAAGAACTTGTCAACTTCAAAGGGCGGGCCGGGCTACATCTACTCAGCTGCCACAGTTTCTCCTTGCTAGACCTAGTGGGAAAGCATTTTGCTGAGATGCAGAAGGCAAGAAACGCAGCATACGGAGACGCGGAGCTGTCCCAAGTGCCGCTGCCTAGGAGTCTTTCCGCAGAAGGAGCGCCCCGGAGCGCACCGCAACCGGCACCGTCATCTCTGCGCAAAGAGCCAAAATATTTTCAAACCCGCCAAAACTCATCCAAAAATATTTTCAAACCCGCCAAAATAGAAAACCAGACAGAAGTCATCAATACATTCGAAAAAACCTGACAAAACATGATCAAGCCCACCAAAGCTAATCCAAACACACCAAAAACTGGGCTAAACAGAATCAAAACAAATCAAAACAAATCGAAACCTTCTAAAAACCCGCCAAAATATTTCAAAACCCGTCAAAACTAATCAAAACATTCCGAACACCCGCCAAAACATTCCGAACACCCGCCAAAAGGAATCCAAACATTCCAAAACCTGCCAACACAATAAAAACAACTCAAGAGAATACAAAACATTCTAAAACCCAACCAAAACATTCCGAAAACCCGCCAAAACATCATTAAAAAAAATCAAAACCAACCAAAATTTTCCGAAAACCCGCCAAAATTATTTAGACCCGCAAACCTCATCAAAACATTCTGAAAAGATGCCAAAACATTAGAAAACCAGCCAGAACTCATCAAAACATTCAGAAAACTTGGCAAAACATCATAAAAACAAATCAAAACCAACCAAAAAATTCCAAAAACCTGACAAAATAGTTTAGAACCTGCCAAAACTGATCAAAACATTCTGAAAAGATGCCAAAATACTAGAAAACCAGTCAGAAGTGATCGAAACTTTCAATAACTTGCCAAAACATAATCAAAACAAATGAAAGCAAACCAAAACATTCCAAATACCCGCCAAAATATTTTAAAACCCGCCAAAAGGAATCCAAATATTCCACAACCTGCCAAGACAATAAAAACAACACAAGAGAAAACAAAACATTCTAAAACACCACCAAAACATTCCGAAAACCCGCCAAAACATCATAAAAACAAATCAAAACAAACCAAACAATAGGAGGAACACGGCAACATATTGGCAAGCAAGAGACGGAGAGCACGGCACCTTCTAGGAGGCCAAGAAGGAAGCCGCACAACACCTGCACTGTGTCTGCAACTTTCAAACTGCTAGAAGCTAGTGGCTTGCCACTGGCCTGCCTCTTCAATTGCCATTAGCATTCCAATGGAAGCTATTCTTGGACAACTTTGCTCTGCTTGCTGCTAGTTCTGCCCCAGCCTACCATAGATAACCTTGCTCTTCCCTTGAGGCTCTGAGATGCCAAGAACTTGTCAACTTCAAAGGGCGGGCCGGGCTACATCTACTCAGCTGCCACAGTTTCTCCTTGCTAGACCTAGTGGGAAAGCATTTTGCTGAGATGCAGAAGGCAGGAAACGCACAATACGGAGACGCGGAGCTGTCCCAAGTGCCGCTGCCAGGCGTCTTTCCGCAGAAGGAGCGCCCCGGAGCGCACCGCAACCGGCACCATCATCTCTGCGCAAAGAGCCAAAATATTTTAAAACCCGCCAAAACTCATCCAAAAATATTTTCAAACCCGCCAAAATAGAAAACCAGACAGAAGTCATCAATACATTCGAAAAAACCTGACAAAACATGATCAAGCCCACCACAGCTAATCCAAACACACCAAAAACTGGGCTAAACAGAATCAAAACAAATCAAAACAAATCGAAACCTTCTAAAAATACGCCAAAATATTTCAAAACCCGTCAAAACTAATCAAAACATTCCGAACACCCGCCAAAACATTCCGAACACCCGCCAAAAGGAATCCAAACATTCCAAAACCTGCCAACACAATGAAAACAACTCAAGAGAATACAAAACATTCTAAAACCCAACCAAAACATTCAGAAAACCCACCAAAACATCATAAAAACAAATCAAAACCAACCAAAAAATTCCGAAAACCCGCCAAAATGATTTAGACCCGCAAAACTCATCAAAACATTCTGAAAAGATGCCAAAACATTAGAAAACCAGACAGAACTGATCAAAACATTCAAAAAACTTGGCAAAACATCACAAAAACAAATCAAAACCAACCAAAAAATTCCGAAAACCTGACAAAATAGTTTAGAACCCGCCAAAACTGATCAAAACATTCTGAAAAGATGCCAAAATACTAGAAAACCAGTCAGAAGTGATCGAAACTTTCAATAACTTGCCAAAACATAATCAAAACAAATGAAAGCAAACCAAAACATTCCAAATACCCGCCAAAATATTTTAAAACCCGCCGAAAGGAATCCAAATGTTCCACAACCTGCCAACACAATAAAAACAACACAAGAGAAAACAAAACATTCTAAAACACCACCAAAACATTCCGAAAACCCGCCAAAACATCATCAAAACAAATCAAAACAAACCAAACAATAGGAGGAACACGGCAACATATTGGCAAGCAAGAGACGTAGAGCGCGGCACCTTCTAGGAGGCCAAGAAGGAAGCCGCACAACACCTGCACTGTGTCTGCACCTTTCAAACTGCTAGAAGCTAGTGGCTTGCCACTGGCCTGCCTCTTCTATTGCCATTAGCATTCCAATGGAAGCTATTCTTGGACAACTTTGCTCTGCTTGCTGCTAGTTCTGCCCCAGCCTACCATAGATAACCTTGCTCTTCCCTTGAGGCTCTGAGATGCCAAGAACTTGTCAACTTCAAAGGGCGGGCCAGGCTACATCTACTCAGCTGCCACAGTTTCTCCTTGCTAGACCTAGTGGGAAAGCATTTTGCTGAGATGCAGAAGGCAAGAAACGCAGAATACGGAGACGCGGAGCTGTCCCAAGTGCCGCTGCCTAGGCGTCTTTCCGCAGAAGGAGCGCCCCGGAGCGCACCGCAACCGGCACCGTCATCTCTGCGCAAAGAGCCAAAATATTTTCAAACCCGCCAAAACTAATCCAAAAATATTTTCAAACCCGCCAAAATAGAAAACCAGACAGAAGTCATCAATACATTCGAAAAAACCTGACAAAACATGATCAAGCCCACCAAAGCTAATCCAAACACACCAAAAACTGGGCTAAACAGAATCAAAACAAATCAAAACAAATCGAAACCTTCTAAAAACCCGCCAAAATATTGCAAAACCCGTCAAAACTAATCAAAACATTCCGAACACCCGCCAAAAGGAATCCAAACATTCCAAAACCTGCCAACACAATAAAAACAACTCAAGAGAATACAAAACATTCTAAAACCCAACCAAAACATTCCGAAAACCCGCCAAAACATCATAAAAAGAAAATCAAAACCAACCAAAATATTCCGAAAACCCGCCAAAATTATTTAGACCCGCAAAACTCATCAAAACATTCTGAAAAGATGCCAAAACATTAGAAAACCAGCCTGAACTGATCAAAACATTGAAAAAACTAGGCAAAACATCACAAAAACAAATCAAAATCAACCAAAAAATTCCGAAAACCCGCCAAAATGATTTAGACCCGCAAAACTCATCAAAACATTCTGAAAAGATGCCAAAACATTAGAAAACCAGACAGAACTGATCAAAACATTCAAAAAACTTGGCAAAACATCACAAAAACAAATCAAAACCAACCAAAAAATTCCGAAAACCTGACAAAATAGTTTAGAACCCGCCAAAACTGATCAAAACATTCTGAAAAGATGCCAAAATACTAGAAAACCAGTCAGAAGTGATCGAAACTTTCAATAACTTGCCAAAACATAATCAAAACAAATGAAAGCAAACCAAAACATTCCAAATACCCGCCAAAATATTTTAAAACCCGCCAAAAGGAATCCAAATGTTCCACAACCTGCCAACACAATAAAAACAACACAAGAGAAAACAAAACATTCTAAAACACCACCAAAACATTCCGAAAACCCGCCAAAACATCATCAAAACAAATCAAAACAAACCAAACAATAGGAGGAACACGGCAACATATTGGCAAGCAAGAGACGTAGAGCGCGGCACCTTCTAGGAGGCCAAGAAGGAAGCCGCACAACACCTGCACTGTGTCTGCACCTTTCAAACTGCTAGAAGCTAGTGGCTTGCCACTGGCCTGCCTCTTCTATTGCCATTAGCATTCCAATGGAAGCTATTCTTGGACAACTTTGCTCTGCTTGCTGCTAGTTCTGCCCCAGCCTACCATAGATAACCTTGCTCTTCCCTTGAGGCTCTGAGATGCCAAGAACTTGTCAACTTCAAAGGGCGGGCCAGGCTACATCTACTCAGCTGCCACAGTTTCTCCTTGCTAGACCTAGTGGGAAAGCATTTTGCTGAGATGCAGAAGGCAAGAAACGCAGAATACGGAGACGCGGAGCTGTCCCAAGTGCCGCTGCCTAGGCGTCTTTCCGCAGAAGGAGCGCCCCGGAGCGCACCGCAACCGGCACCGTCATCTCTGCGCAAAGAGCCAAAATATTTTCAAACCCGCCAAAACTAATCCAAAAATATTTTCAAACCCGCCAAAATAGAAAACCAGACAGAAGTCATCAATACATTCGAAAAAACCTGACAAAACATGATCAAGCCCACCAAAGCTAATCCAAACACACCAAAAACTGGGCTAAACAGAATCAAAACAAATCAAAACAAATCGAAACCTTCTAAAAACCCGCCAAAATATTGCAAAACCCGTCAAAACTAATCAAAACATTCCGAACACCCGCCAAAAGGAATCCAAACATTCCAAAACCTGCCAACACAATAAAAACAACTCAAGAGAATACAAAACATTCTAAAACCCAACCAAAACATTCCGAAAACCCGCCAAAACATCATAAAAAGAAAATCAAAACCAACCAAAATATTCCGAAAACCCGCCAAAATTATTTAGACCCGCAAAACTCATCAAAACATTCTGAAAAGATGCCAAAACATTAGAAAACCAGCCTGAACTGATCAAAACATTGAAAAAACTAGGCAAAACATCACAAAAACAAATCAAAATCAACCAAAAAATTCCGAAAACCTGACAAAATAGTTTAGAACCCGCCAAAACTGATCAAAACATTCTGAAAAGATGCCAAAATACTAGAAAACCAGTCAGAAGTGATCGAAACTTTCAATAACTTGCCAAAACATAATCAAAACAAATGAAAGCAAACCAAAACATTCCAAATACCCGCCAAAATATTTTAAAACCCGCCAAAAGGAATCCAAACATTCCAAAACCTGCCAAGACAATCAAAACAACACAAGAGAAAACAAAAGATTCTAAAACACCACCAAAACATTCCGAAAACCCGCCAAAACATCATAAAAACAAATCAAAACAAACCAAACAATAGGAGGAACACGGCAACATATTGGCAAGCAAGAGACGGAGAGCGCGGCACCTTCTAGGAGGCCAAGAAGGAAGCCGCACAACAACTGCACTGTGTCTGCAACTTTCAAACTGCTAGAAGATAGTGGCTTGCCACTGGCCTGCCTCTTCAATTGCCATTAGCACTCCAATGGAAGCTATTCTTGGACAACTTTGCTCTGCTTGCTGCTAGTTCTGCCCCAGCCTACCATAGATAACCTTGTTCTTCCCTTGAGGCTCTGAGATGCCAAGAACTTGTCAACTTCAAAGGGCGGGCCGGGCTACATCTACTCAGCTGCCACAGTTTCTCCTTGCTAGACCTAGTGGGAAAGCATTTTGCTGAGATGCAGAAGGCAAGAAACGCAGAATACGGAGACGCGGAGCTGTCCCAAGTGCCGCTGCCAGGCGTCTTTCCGCAGAAGGAGCGCCCCGGAGCGCACCGCAACCGGCACCGTCATCTCTGCGCAAAGAGCCAAAATATTTTCAAACCCGCCAAAACTCATCCAAAAATATTTTCAAACCCACCAAAATAGAAATCCAGACAGAAGAGATCAATACATTCGAAAAAACCTGACAAAACATGATCAAGCCCACCAAAGCTAATCCAAACACACCAAAAACTGGGCTAAACAGAATCAAAACAAATCAAAACAAATCGAAACCTTCTAAAAACCGTCCAAAATATTTCAAAGCCCATCAAAACTAATCAAAACATTCCGAACACCTGCCAAAACATTCTGAACACCCGCCAAAAGGAATCCAAACATTCCAAAACCTGCCAGCACAATAAAAACAACTCAAGAGAATACAAAACATTCTAAAACCCAACCATAACATTCAGAAAACCCACCAAAACATCATAAAAACAAATCAAAACCAACCAAAATATTCCGAAAACCCGCCAAAATGATTTAGACCCGCAAAACTCATCAAAACATTCTGAAAAGATGCCAAAATACTAGAAAACCAGTCAGAAGTGATCAAAATATTCAATAACTTGCCAAAATATAATCAAAACAAATGAAAGCAAACCAAAACATTCCAAAAACCCGCCAAAATATTTTAAAACCCGCCAAAATGGATCCAAATATTCCAAAACCTGCCAAGTCAATCAAAACAACACAAGAGAAAACAAAACATTCTAAAACACCACCAAAACATTCCGAAAACCCGCCAAAACATCATAAAAACAAATCAAAACAAACCAAACAATAGGAGGAACACGGCAACATATTGGCAAGCAAGAGACGGAGAGCACGGCACCTTCTAGGAGGCCAAGAAGGAAGCCGCACAACACCTGCACTGTGTCTGCAACTTTCAAACTGCTAGAAGCTAGTGGCTTGCCACTGGCCTGCCTCTTCAATTGCCATTAGCATTCCAATGGAAGCTATTCTTGGACAACTTTGCTCTGCTTGCTGCTAGTTCTGCCCCAGCCTACCATAGATAACCTTGCTCTTCCCTTGAGGCTCTGAGATGCCAAGAACTTGTCAACTTCAAAGGGCGGGCCGGGCTACATCTACTCAGCTGCCACAGTTTCTCCTTGCTAGACCTAGTGGGAAAGCATTTTGCTGAGATGCAGAAGGCAAGAAACGCAGAATACGGAGACGCGGAGCTGTCCCAAGTGCCGCTGCCAGGCGTCTTTCCGCAGAAGGAGCGCCCCGGAGCGCACCGCAACCGGCACCATCATCTCTGCGCAAAGAGCCAAAATATTTTAAAACCCGCCAAAACTAATCCAAAAATATTTTCAAACCCGCCAAAATAGAAAACCAGACAGAAGTCATCAATACATTCGAAAAAACCTGACAAAACATGATCAAGCCCACCAAAGCTAATCCAAACACACCAAAAACTGGGCTAAACAGAATCAAAACAAATCAAAACAAATCGAAACCTTCTAAAAACCCGCCAAAATATTTCAAAACCCGTCAAAACTAATCAAAACATTCGGAATACCCGCCAAAACATTCTGAACACCCGCCAAAAGGAATCCAAACATTCCAAAACCTGCCAGCACAATAAAAGCAACTCAAGAGAATACAAAACATTCTAAAACCCAACCATAACATTCAGAAAACCCACCAAAACATCATAAAAACAAATCAAAACCAACCAAAATATTCCGAAAACCCGCCAAAATGATTTAGACCCGCAAAACTCATCAAAACATTCTGAAAAGATGCCAAAATACTAGAAAAGCAGTCAGAAGTGATCAAAATATTCAATAACTTGCCAAATATAATCAAAACAAATGAAAGCAAACCAAAACATTCCAAAAACCCGCCAAAATATTTTAAAACCCGCCAAAATGGATCCAAATATTCCAAAACCTGCCAAGTCAATAAAAACTACACAAGAGAAAAAAAAACATTCTAAAACACCACCAAAACATTCCGAAAACCCGCCAAAACATCATAAAAACAAATCAAAACAAACCAAACAATAGGAGGAACACGGCAACATATTGGCAAGCAAGAGACGGAGAGCACGGCACCTTCTAGGAGGCCAAGAAGGAAGCCGCACAACACCTGCACTGTGTCTGCAACTTTCAAACTGCTAGAAGCTAGTGGCTTGCCACTGGCCTGCCTCTTCAATTGCCATTAGCATTCCAATGGAAGCTATTCTTGGACAACTTTGCTCTGCTTGCTGCTAGTTCTGCCCCAGCCTACCATAGATAACCTTGCTCTTGCCTTGAGGCTCTGAGATGCCAAGAACTTGTCAACTTCAAAGGGCGGGCCGGGCTACATCTACTCAGCTGCCACAGTTTCTCCTTGCTAGACCTAGTGGGAAAGCATTTTGCTGAGATGCAGAAGGCAAGAAACGCAGAATACGGAGACGCGGAGCTGTCCCAAGTGCCGCTGCCAGGCGTCTCTCCGCAGAAGGAGCGCCCCGGAGCGCACCGCAACCGGCACCATCATCTCTGCGCAAAGAGCCAAAATATTTTAAAACCCGCTAAAACTAATCCAAAAATATTTTCAAACCCGCCAAAATAGAAAACCAGACAGAAGTCATCAATACATTCAAAAAAACCTGACAAAACATGATCAAGCCCACCAAAGCTAATCCAAACACACCAAAAACTGGGCTAAACAGAATCAAAACAAATCAAAACAAATCGAAACCTTCTAAAAACCCGCCAAAATATTTCAAAACCCGTCAAAACTAATCAAAACATTCCGAATACCCGCCAAAACATTCTGAACACCCGCCAAAAGGAATCCAAACATTCCAAAACCTGCCAGCACAATAAAAACAACTCAAGAGAATACAAAACATTCTAAAACCCAACCATAACATTCAGAAAACCCACCAAAACATCATAAAAACAAATCAAAACCAACCAAAATATTCCGAAAACCCGCCAAAATGATTTAGACCCGCAAAACTCATCAAAACATTCTGAAAAGATGCCAAAATACTAGAAAACCAGTCAGAAGTGATCAAAATATTCAATAACTTGCCAAAATATAATCAAAACAAATGAAAGCAAACCAAAACATTCCAAAAACCCGCCAAAATATTTTAAAACCCGCCAAAATGGATCCAAATATTCCAAAACCTGCCAAGTCAATCAAAACAACACAAGAGAAAACAAAACATTCTAAAACACCACCAAAACATTCCGAAAACCCGCCAAAACATCATAAAAACAAATCAAAACAAACCAAACAATAGGAGGAACACGGCAACATATTGGCAAGCAAGAGACGGAGAGCACGGCACCTTCTAGGAGGCCAAGAAGGAAGCCGCACAACACCTGCACTGTGTCTGCAACTTTCAAACTGCTAGAAGCTAGTGGCTTGCCACTGGCCTGCCTCTTCAATTGCCATTAGCATTCCAATGGAAGCTATTCTTGGACAACTTTGCTCTGCTTGCTGCTAGTTCTGCCCCAGCCTACCATAGATAACCTTGCTCTTCCCTTGAGGCTCTGAGATGCCAAGAACTTGTCAACTTCAAAGGGCGGGCCGGGCTACATCTACTCAGCTGCCACAGTTTCTCCTTGCTAGACCTAGTGGGAAAGCATTTTGCTGAGATGCAGAAGGCAAGAAACGCAGAATACGGAGACGCGGAGCTGTCCCAAGTGCCGCTGCCAGGCGTCTTTCCGCAGAAGGAGCGCCCCGGAGCGCACCGCAACCGGCACCATCATCTCTGCGCAAAGAGCCAAAATATTTTAAAACCCGCCAAAACTAATCCAAAAATATTTTCAAACCCGCCAAAATAGAAAACCAGACAGAAGTCATCAATACATTCGAAAAAACCTGACAAAACATGATCAAGCCCAACAAAGCTAATCCAAACACACCAAAAACTGGGCTAAACAGAATCAAAACAAATCAAAACAAATCGAAACCTTCTAAAAACCGGCCAAAATATTGCAAAACCCGTCAAAACTAATCAAAACATTCCGAACACCCGCCAAAAGGAATCCAAACATTCCAAAACCTGCCAACACAATAAAAACAACTCAAGAGAATACAAAACATTCTAAAACCCAACCAAAACATTCCGAAAACCCGCCAAAACATCATAAAAACAAATCAAAACCAAGCAAAATATTCCGAAAACCCGCCAAAATTATTTAGACCCGCAAAACTCATCAAAACATTCTGAAAAGATGCCAAAACATTAGAAAACCAGACAGAACTGATCAAAACATTCAAAAAACTTGGCAAAACATCACAAAAACAAATCAAAACCAAACAAAAAATTCCGAAAACCTGACAAAATAGTTTAGAACCCGCCAAAACTGATCAAAACATTCTGAAAAGATGCCAAAATACTAGAAAACCAGTCAGAAGTGATCGAAACTTTCAATAACTTGCCAAAACATAATCAAAACAAATGAAAGCAAACCAAAACATTCCAAATACCCGCCAAAATATTTTAAAACCCGCCAAAAGGAATCCAAATGTTCCACAACCTGCCAAGACAATAAAAACAACACAAGAGAAAACAAAACATTCTAAAACACCACCAAAACATTCCGAAAACCCGCCAAAACATCATCAAAACAAATCAAAACAAACCAAACAATAGGAGGAACACGGCAACATATTGGCAAGCAAGAGACGGAGAGCGCGGCACCTTCTAGGAGGCCAAGAAGGAAGCCGCACAACACCTGCACTGTGTCTGCACCTTTCAAACTGCTAGAAGATAGTGGCTTGCCACTGGCCTGCCTCTTCAATTGCCATTAGCATTCCAATGGAAGCTATTCTTGGACAACTTTGCTCTGCTTGCTGCTAGTTCTGCCCCAGCCTACCATAGATAACCTTGCTCTTCCCTTGAGGCTCTGAGATGCCAAGAACTTGTCAACTTCAAAGCGCGGGCCAGGCTACATCTACTCAGCTGCCACAGTTTCTCCTTGCTAGACCTAGTGGGAAAGCATTTTGCTGAGATGCAGAAGGCAAGAAACGCAGAATACGGAGACGCGGAGCTGTCCCAAGTGCCGCTGCCAGGCGTCTTTCCGCAGAAGGAACGCCCCGGAGCGCACCACAACCGGCACCGTCATCTCTGCGCAAAGAGCCAAAATATTTTCAAACCCGCCAAAACTCATCCAAAAATATTTTCAAACCCGCCAAAATAGAAAACCAGACAGAAGAGATCAATACATTCGAAAAAACCTGACAAAACATGATCAAGCCCACCAAAGCTAATCCAAACACACCAAAAACTGGGCTAAACAGAATCAAAACAAATCAAAACAAATCGAAACCTTCTAAAAACCGCCCAAAATATTTCAAAGCCCATCAAAACTAATCAAAACATTCCGAACACCCGCCAAAACATTCTGAACACCCGCCAAAAGGAATCCAAACATTCCAAAACCTGCCAGCACAATAAAAACAACTCAAGAGAATACAAAACATTCTAAAACCCAACCATAACATTCAGAAAACCCACCAAAACATCATAAAAACAAATCAAAACCAACCAAAATATTCCGAAAACCCGCCAAAATGATTTAGACCCGCAAAACTCATCAAAACATTCTGAAAAGATGCCAAAATACTAGAAAACCAGTCAGAAGTGATCAAAATATTCAATAACTTGCCAAAATATAATCAAAACAAATGAAAGCAAACCAAAACATTCCAAAAACCCGCCAAAATATTTTAAAACCCGCCAAAATGGATCCAAAGATTCCAAAACCTGCCAAGTCAATAAAAACTACACAAGAGAAAAAAAAACATTCTAAAACACCACCAAAACATTCCGAAAACCAGCTAAAAGATTCCAAAATCCGGCAAAACTTAATAAAAACAAAAGTAAGGCAGAGAAAACATTCTTAAAAAACCCCAAGTATTTCAAAACCTGTCATAAGTCATCAAAATATTCTAAAACCCAATCAAACAAAAATAAAAACCTGCCAAAACATGACAAAGCCCACAAAAACTTATCCAAAAACACCAAAAACCCGCCAGAGTTTTAGAAAAACAAAACAAATCAAAATATTCTAAAAACCCAAGAAGAACATTTTTAAACTTGCCCGAATAAATCAAAACATTCTAAAACCCTCCATATCACATTAAAAACTAATCAAAATCAACCAAAACCTTCTGAAAAGACATCAAAACATTCCAGAAACCACCCATAATATTCTAGAATCCCCAAACACTGATCAAAATATTGTGAGAACACGACACCACAGGAAAAATCTCAGCAAAACTAATCCAAACACATCAAAATACAATAAAGAACAATCTTAACAAATCGCGTGGGAAGCCATGATCTTGTAGCAGTTAGAAAGATGCGGACACAGTCCGGGTGTTGTGCGGCTTCACTCTTCGCATCGTAGAAGGTAACGCGCTCTCCGTCTCTCAGATGCGATCAAGCGGCTCTTCGCGCACAGAGCATTGTGCCGGTCACTGCGCTGCAGAGCTCTCTTTCTGCCGAAAGACGCCTGGCAGCGGCATTTAACTTCGGAGAGCTCCGTATCTCCGTATTCTGCATTTCTTGTCTTCTGCGTCTCAGCAAAATGCTTTTCCACTGTGTCTAGCAAGGAGAAACTGTGCCAGCACAGTATACGTCCCCGGACTTGTGTTCTCAATTCCCGAGTTCTTGGCACCTCAAAAACTAAAGGGAAGAGCAAGGTTATCTATGGTGTGCTGGGGCAAAACTAGACGCAAGCACAGCAAAGTTGTGCAAGAATACCTTCCTTTCGGATGCTAATGGCAATTGAAGAGGCAGGCAAGTGGTAAGCCTTGAAATTCTAGCAGTTAGAAAGATGCGGACAATGTCCGGGTGTTGTGCGGCTTCACTCTTCGCATCGTAGAAGGTAACGCGCTCTCCGTCTCTCAGATGCGATCAAGCGGCTCTTCGCGCACAGAGCACTGTGCCGGTCACTGTGCGCTGCGGAGCTCTCTTTCTGCCGAAAGACGCCTGGCAGCGGCACTTAACTTCGGAGAGCTCCGTATCTCCGTATTCTGCATTTCTTGTCTTCTGCGTCTCAGCAAAATGCTTCTCCACTGTGTCTAGCAAGGAGAAACTGTGCCAGCACAGTATACGTCCCCGGACTTGTGTTCTCAATTCCCGAGTTCTTGGCACCTCAAAAACTAACGGGAAGAGCAAGGTTATCTCTCGTGGGCTGGGGCAAAACTAGACGCAAGCAGAGCAAAGTTGTGCAAGAATACCTTCCTTTCGGATGCTAATGGCAATTGAAGAGGCAGGCAAGTGGTAAGCCTTGAAATTCTAGCAGTTAGAAAGATGCGGACACAGTCCGGGTGTTGTGCGGCTTCACTCTTCGCATCCTAGAAGGTGGCGCGCTCTCCGTCTCTCGGATGCGATCAAGCGGCTCTTCGCGCACAGAGCACTGTGCCGGTCACTGTGCGCTGCGGAGCTCTCTTTCTGCCGAAAGACGCCTGGCAGCGGCACTTAACTTCGGAGAGCTCCGTATCTCCGTATTCTGCATTTCTTGTCTTCTGCGTCTCAGCAAAATGCTTCTCCACTGTGTCTAGCAAGGAGAAACTGTGCCAGCACAGTATACGTCCCCGGACTTGTGTTCTCAATTCCCGAGTTCTTGGCACCTCAAAAACTAACGGGAAGAGCAAGGTTATCTCTCGTGGGCTGGGGCAGAACTAGACGCAAGCACAGCAAAGTTGTGCAAGAATACCTTCCTTTCGGATGCTAATGGCAATTGAAGAGGCAGGCGAGTGGTAAGCCTTGAACTTCTAGCAGTTAGAAAGCTACGGACACAGTGCAGGCGTTGTGCGGCTTCACTCTTCGCATCCTAGAAGGTGGCGCGCTCTCCGTCTCTCGGATGCGATCAAGCGGCTCTTCGCGCAGAGAGCACTGTGCCGGTCACTGTGCGCTCCGGAGCTCTCTTTCTGCCGAAAGACGCCTGGCAGCGGCACTTAACTTCGGAGAGCTCCGTATCTCCGTATTCTGCATTTCTTGTCTTCTGCGTCTCAGCAAAATGCTTTTCCACTGTGTCTAGCAAGGAGAAACTGTGCCAGCACAGTATACGTCCCCGGACTTGTGTTCTCAATTCCCGAGTTCTTGGCACCTCAAAAACTAAAGGGAAGAGCAAGGTTATCTCTCGTGGGCTGGGGCAGAACTAGACGCAAGCACAGCAAAGTTGTGCAAGAATACCTTCCTTTCGGATGCTAATGGCAATTGAAGAGGCAGGCAAGTGGTAAGCCTTGAAATTCTAGCAGTTAGAAAGATGCGGACAATGTCCGGGTGTTGTGCGACTTCACTCTTCGCATCGTAGAAGGTACCGCGCTCTCCGTCTCTCGGATGCGATCAAGCGGCTCTTCGCGCACAGAGCACTGTGCCGGTCACTGTGCGCTGCGGAGCTCTCTTTCTGCCGAAAGACGCCTGGCAGCGGCACTTAACTTCGGAGAGCTCCGTATCTCCGTATTCTGCATTTCTTGTCTTCTGCGTCTCAGCAAAATGCTTTTCCACTGTGTCTAGCAAGGAGAAACTGTGCCAGCACAGTATACGTCCCCGGACTTGTGTTCTCAATTCCCGAGTTCTCGGCATCTCAAAAACTAACGGGAAGAGCAAGGTTATCTATGGTGGGCTGGGGCAGAACTAGACGCAAGCAGAGCAAAGTTGTGCAAGAATACCTTCCTTTCGGATGCTAATGGCAATTGAAGAGGCAGGCAAGTGGTAAGCCTTGAAATTCTAGCAGTTAGAAAGATGCGGACACAGTCCGGGTGTTGTGCGACTTCACTCTTCGCATCCTAGAAGGTACCGCGCTCTCCGTCTCTCGGATGCGATCAAGCGGCTCTTCGCGCAGAGAGCACTGTGCCGGTCACTGTGCGCTGCGGAGCTCTCTTTCTGCCGAAAGACGCCTGGCAGCGGCACTTAACTTCGGAGAGCTCCGTATCTCCGTATTCTGCATTTCTTGTCTTCTGCGTCTCAGCAAAATGCTTTTCCACTGTGTCTAGCAAGGAGAAACTGTGCCAGCACAGTATACGTCCCCGGACTTGTGTTCTCAATTCCCGAGTTCTCGGCACCTCAAAAACTAACGGGAAGAGCAAGGTTATCTCTCGTGGGCTGGGGCAAAACTAGACGCAAGCACAGCAAAGTTGTGCAAGAATACCTTCCTTTCGGATGCTAATGGCAATTGAAGAGGCAGGCGAGTGGTAAGCCTTGAACTTCTAGCAGTTAGAAAGCTACGGACACAGTGCAGGCGTTGTGCGGCTTCACTCTTCGCATCCTAGAAGGTGGCGCGCTCTCCGTCTCTCGGATGCGATCAAGCGGCTCTTCGCGCAGAGAGCACTGTGCCGGTCACTGTGCGCTCCGGAGCTCTCTTTCTGCCGAAAGACGCCTGGCAGCGGCACTTAACTTCGGAGAGCTCCGTATCTCCGTATTCTGCATTTCTTGTCTTCTGCGTCTCAGCAAAATGCTTTTCCACTGTGTCTAGCAAGGAGAAACTGTGCCAGCACAGTATACGTCCCCGGACTTGTGTTCTCAATTCCCGAGTTCTTGGCACCTCAAAAACTAAAGGGAAGAGCAAGGTTATCTATGGTGTGCTGGGGCAAAACTAGACGCAAGCACAGCAAAGTTGTGCAAGAATACCTTCCTTTCGGATGCTAATGGCAATTGAAGAGGCAGGCAAGTGGTAAGCCTTGAAATTCTAGCAGTTAGAAAGATGCGGACAATGTCCGGGTGTTGTGCGGCTTCACTCTTCGCATCGTAGAAGGTAACGCGCTCTCCGTCTCTCAGATGCGATCAAGCGGCTCTTCGCGCACAGAGCACTGTGCCGGTCACTGTGCGCTGCGGAGCTCTCTTTCTGCCGAAAGACGCCTGGCAGCGGCACTTAACTTCGGAGAGCTCCGTATCTCCGTATTCTGCATTTCTTGTCTTCTGCGTCTCAGCAAAATGCTTCTCCACTGTGTCTAGCAAGGAGAAACTGTGCCAGCACAGTATACGTCCCCGGACTTGTGTTCTCAATTCCCGAGTTCTTGGCACCTCAAAAACTAACGGGAAGAGCAAGGTTATCTCTCGTGGGCTGGGGCAAAACTAGACGCAAGCAGAGCAAAGTTGTGCAAGAATACCTTCCTTTCGGATGCTAATGGCAATTGAAGAGGCAGGCAAGTGGTAAGCCTTGAAATTCTAGCAGTTAGAAAGATGCGGACACAGTCCGGGTGTTGTGCGGCTTCACTCTTCGCATCCTAGAAGGTGGCGCGCTCTCCGTCTCTCGGATGCGATCAAGCGGCTCTTCGCGCACAGAGCACTGTGCCGGTCACTGTGCGCTGCGGAGCTCTCTTTCTGCCGAAAGACGCCTGGCAGCGGCACTTAACTTCGGAGAGCTCCGTATCTCCGTATTCTGCATTTCTTGTCTTCTGCGTCTCAGCAAAATGCTTCTCCACTGTGTCTAGCAAGGAGAAACTGTGCCAGCACAGTATACGTCCCCGGACTTGTGTTCTCAATTCCCGAGTTCTTGGCACCTCAAAAACTAACGGGAAGAGCAAGGTTATCTCTCGTGGGCTGGGGCAGAACTAGACGCAAGCAGAGCAAAGTTGTGCAAGAATACCTTCCTTTCGGATGCTAATGGCAATTGAAGAGGCAGGCGAGTGGTAAGCCTTGAACTTCTAGCAGTTAGAAAGCTACGGACACAGTGCAGGCGTTGTGCGGCTTCACTCTTCGCATCCTAGAAGGTGGCGCGCTCTCCGTCTCTCGGATGCGATCAAGCGGCTCTTCGCGCAGAGAGCACTGTGCCGGTCACTGTGCGCTCCGGAGCTCTCTTTCTGCCGAAAGACGCCTGGCAGCGGCACTTAACTTCGGAGAGCTCCGTATCTCCGTATTCTGCATTTCTTGTCTTCTGCGTCTCAGCAAAATGCTTTTCCACTGTGTCTAGCAAGGAGAAACTGTGCCAGCACAGTATACGTCCCCGGACTTGTGTTCTCAATTCCCGAGTTCTTGGCACCTCAAAAACTAAAGGGAAGAGCAAGGTTATCTCTCGTGGGCTGGGGCAGAACTAGACGCAAGCACAGCAAAGTTGTGCAAGAATACCTTCCTTTCGGATGCTAATGGCAATTGAAGAGGCAGGCAAGTGGTAAGCCTTGAAATTCTAGCAGTTAGAAAGATGCGGACAATGTCCGGGTGTTGTGCGACTTCACTCTTCGCATCGTAGAAGGTACCGCGCTCTCCGTCTCTCGGATGCGATCAAGCGGCTCTTCGCGCAGAGAGCACTGTGCCGGTCACTGTGCGCTGCGGAGCTCTCTTTCTGCCGAAAGACGCCTGGCAGCGGCACTTAACTTCGGAGAGCTCCGTATCTCCGTATTCTGCATTTCTTGTCTTCTGCGTCTCAGCAAAATGCTTTTCCACTGTGTCTAGCAAGGAGAAACTGTGCCAGCACAGTATACGTCCCCGGACTTGTGTTCTCAATTCCCGAGTTCTCGGCATCTCAAAAACTAACGGGAAGAGCAAGGTTATCTATGGTGGGCTGGGGCAGAACTAGACGCAAGCAGAGCAAAGTTGTGCAAGAATACCTTCCTTTCGGATGCTAATGGCAATTGAAGAGGCAGGCAAGTGGTAAGCCTTGAAATTCTAGCAGTTAGAAAGATGCGGACACAGTCCGGGTGTTGTGCGACTTCACTCTTCGCATCCTAGAAGGTACCGCGCTCTCCGTCTCTCGGATGCGATCAAGCGGCTCTTCGCGCAGAGAGCACTGTGCCGGTCACTGTGCGCTGCGGAGCTCTCTTTCTGCCGAAAGACGCCTGGCAGCGGCACTTAACTTCGGAGAGCTCCGTATCTCCGTATTCTGCATTTCTTGTCTTCTGCGTCTCAGCAAAATGCTTTTCCACTGTGTCTAGCAAGGAGAAACTGTGCCAGCACAGTATACGTCCCCGGACTTGTGTTCTCAATTCCCGAGTTCTTGGCACCTCAAAAACTAAAGGGAAGAGCAAGGTTATCTCTCGTGGGCTGGGGCAGAACTAGACGCAAGCACAGCAAAGTTGTGCAAGAATACCTTCCTTTCGGATGCTAATGGCAATTGAAGAGGCAGGCAAGTGGTAAGCCTTGAAATTCTAGCAGTTAGAAAGATGCGGACACAGTCCGGGTGTTGTGCGACTTCACTCTTCGCATCCTAGAAGGTACCGCGCTCTCCGTCTCTCGGATGCGATCAAGCGGCTCTTCGCGCACAGAGCACTGTGCCGGTCACTGTGCGCTGCGGAGCTCTCTTTCTGCCGAAAGACGCCTGGCAGCGGCACTTAACTTCGGAGAGCTCCGTATCTCCGTATTCTGCATTTCTTGTCTTCTGCGTCTCAGCAAAATGCTTTTCCACTGTGTCTAGCAAGGAGAAACTGTGCCAGCACAGTATACGTCCCCGGACTTGTGTTCTCAATTCCCGAGTTCTCGGCATCTCAAAAACTAAAGGGAAGAGCAAGGTTATCTATGGTGTGCTGGGGCAAAACTAGACGCAAGCAGAGCAAAGTTGTGCAAGAATACCTTCCTTTCGGATGCTAATGGCAATTGAAGAGGCAGGCGAGTGGTAAGCCTTGAACTTCTAGCAGTTAGAAAGCTACGGACACAGTGCAGGCGTTGTGCGGCTTCACTCTTCGCATCCTAGAAGGTGGCGCGCTCTCCGTCTCTCGGCTGCCATCTAGCGAGTGTTTGCGCAGAGAGCGCTGTGCTGATCGCGGTTCTAAATATTTTTGTGGGTTTTGGGGATGTTTTGGTTCGTTTTTTTGAAGTTTTGGAGAGTTTTGGAATATTTCGGTTCCTTTCGGCGGGTTTTGAAATATTTTGCCCGGATTTTTAAAATGTTTTTATTTGTTTTTATTATTTTTTGGTAAGTTTTTTGTGTGTTTTGATAAGTCCTGGCTGGTTTTCTCGTAGTTTGGCGTGTTTTCCGAATGTTTTGATCACTTTTGGCGGGTTCTAAAGTATTTCGTCTGGTGTTTGGATTGTTTTAATTTGTTTTGATTTGTTTTTCTTATGTTTTGGTGGGTTCTTGGAAAGGTTTGGTTCATTTTTGCGTATTTTAAAGTATTTTAGCGGGTTTTTGGAATGTTTTGATTTGCATTGATTTTCTTTCTAATGCTTTGACGGCTTTTTTGAATGTTTTTTGCGTCTATTGGGAATGTTGTGATCAGTTTCGACGGGTGTATTAACATTTTGGCAGGTTTTTGGAATGTTTTGATTTGTTTTGGTTTTTTTTTACAATATTTCAGCTGGTTTGGGAAATTTTAATTACTTTTGATTTGTTTTACAATATTTTGCCTGGTGTTTGGAATTTCTTGGTTTGTTTTGATATGTTTTTATAAAGTTTATGGAAAATTTTGATTCGTTTTGGCGAATTTTAAAATGGTTTGGCGGGCTTAAAATAATTTGGTGAGTTTTTACAATGTTTTAGGTGGTTTTGATTTGTTTTTATTATGTTTTGGCAAGCTTTTTGAAATATTTGGATCAGTTCTGGCTGGTTTTCTAGTATTTTGGCATGCCTTCAGAACGTTTTGATCCGTTTTGGCGGGTTTTAATATATTTTGGCAGGTTTTTAGAATATTTTGTTTGGTTTTCCTATGTCTTTATTATGTTTTGGAGGGCTTTTAGAATGTTTAGATTACTGTGGGCGGGTTTTTAGGATCTTTTTGGTTGGTTTTGATTAGTTTATGTTATGTTTAGTCAGGTTTTTGGTGGGTTTGGATTAGTTTTGTTGGGGTTTATCATGTTTTGGCGGTTTTTTTGAATGTGTTATTGACTTCTGACTAATTTTATAATATTTTGGCAGGTTTTCAGTATGTTTTGATCAGTTTTTGGGGAGTTCTAAAATATTTTGGCTAGTTTGTGGAATTTTTTTTGTTTAGATTTGTTTTATGTTTTGGCATGTTTTCGGAAAGTTTGATTCGTTTTTCTAGCATTAAAATATTTTGGCAGGTTTTTAAAATGTTTTGGCTCTTTGCGCAGAGATGACGGCGCCGGTTGCGGTGCGCTCCGGGGCGCTCCTTCTGCGGAAAGACACCTAGGCAGCGGCACTTGGGACAGCTCCGCGTCTCCGTATTCTGCGTTTCTTGCCTTCTGCATCTCAGCAAAATGCTTTCCCACTAGGTCTAGCAAGGAGAAACTGTGGCAGCTGAGTAGATGTAGCCCGGCCCGCCCTTTGAAGTTGACAAGTTCTTGGCATCTCAGAGCCTCAAGGCAAGAGCAAGGTTATCTATGGTAGGCTGGGGCAGAACTAGCAGCAAGCACAGCAAAGTTATCCAAGAATACCTTGCATTCCAATGCTAATGGCAATTGAAGAGGCAGGCCAGTGGCAAGCCACTAGCTTCTAGCAGTTTGAAAGTTGCAGACACAGTGCAGGTGTTGTGCGGCTTCCTTCTTGGCCTCCTAGAAGGTGCCGCGCTCTCCGTCTCTTGCTTGCCAATATGTTGCCTTGTTCCTCTTATTTTTGGTTGGTTTTGAATTGTTTTTATGATGTTTTGGCGGGTTTTCGGAATGTTTTGGTGGTGTTTTAGAATGTTTTGTTTTCTCTTGTGTTGTTTATATTGTCTTGGCAGGTTTTGGAATGTTTGGATTCCTTTTGGCGGGTTTTAAAATATTTTGGCGGGTATTTGGAATGTTTTTGGTTTGCTTTCATTTGTTTTGATTATGTTTTGGCAAGTTATTGAATATTTCGATCACTTCTTACTGGTTTTCTAGTATTTTGGCATCTTTTCAGAATGTTTTGATCAGTTTTGGCGGGTTCTAAACTATTTTGTCAGGTTTTTGGAATGTTTTGGTTGGTTTTGATTTGTTTTTATGATATTTTGGCGGGATTTCGGAATATTTTGGCTGGGTTTTGGAATGTTTTGGTTGGTTTTGATTTGTTTTTATGATGTATTGCCAAGTTTTTTGAATGTTTTGATCAGTTCAGGCTGGTTTTCTAATGTTTTGGCATCTTTTCAGAATGTTTTGATGAGTTTTGCGGGTCTAAATCATTTTGGCGGGGTTTCAGAATGTTTTGGTTGGTTTTGATTTGTTTTTATGATGTTTTGGTGGGTTTTCGGAATGTTTTGGTTGGGTTTTAGAATGTTTTGTATTCTCTTGAGTTGTTTATATTGTGTTGGCAGGTTTTGGAATGTTTGGATTCCTTTTGGCGGGTTTTAAAATCTTTTGGCGGGTATTTGGAATGTTTTGGCGGGTATTCGGAAGGTTTTGATTAGTTTTGACGGGTTTTGAAATATTTTGGCGGGTTTTTGGTAGGTTTCGATTTGTTTTGATTTGTTTTGATTCTGTTTAGCCCAGTTTTTGGTGTGTTTGGATTAGCTTTGGTGGGCTTGATCATGTTTTGTCAGGTTTTTTCGAATGTATTGATGACTTCTGTCTGGTTTTCTATTTTGGCGGGTTTGAAAATATTTTTGGATTAGTTTTGGCGGGTTTGAAAATATTTTGGCTCTTTGTGCAGAGATGACGGTTCCGGTTGCGGTGCGCTCCGGGGCGCTCCTTCTGCGGAAAGACGCCTGGCAGCGGCACTTGGGACAGCTCCGCGTCTCCGTATTCTGCGTTTCGTGCCTTCCGCATCTCAGCAAAATGCTTTCCCACTAGGTCTAGCAAGGAGAAACTGTGGCAGCTGAGTAGATGTAGCCCGGCCCGCCCTTTGAAGTTGACAAGTTCTTGGCATCTCAGAGCCTCAAGGCAAGAGCAAGGTTATCTATGGTAGGCTGGGGCAGAACTAGCAGCAAGCAGAGCAAAGTTGTCCAAGAATAGCTTCCATTGGAATGCTAATGGCAATTGAAGAGGCAGGCCAGTGGCAAGCCACTAGCTTCTAGCAGTTTGAAAGTTGCAGACACAGTGCAGGTGTTGTGCGGCTTCCTTCTTGGCCTCCTAGAAGGTGCCGCGCTCTCCGTCTCTTGCTTGCCAATATGTTGCCTTGTTCCTCTTATTTTTTGGTTGGTTTTGATTTGTTTTGATGATGTTTTGGCGGGTTTTCGGAATGTTTTGGTGGTGTTTTAGAATGTTTTGTTTTCTCTTGTGTTGTTTATATTGTCTTGGCAGGTTTTGGAATGTTTGGATTCCTTTTGGCGGGTTTTAAAATATTTTGGCGGGTATTTGGAATGTTTTGGTTTGCTTTCAT
Source organism: Passer domesticus (assembly GCF_036417665.1). Classification (NCBI taxonomy): domain Eukaryota; kingdom Metazoa; phylum Chordata; class Aves; order Passeriformes; family Passeridae; genus Passer; species Passer domesticus. The sequence continues at coordinate 62,541,958 of NC_087478.1, forward strand.
TTGTTTTGATTATGTTTTGGCAAGTTATTGAAAGTTTCGATCACTTCTGACTGGTTTTCTAGTATTTTGGCATCTTTTCAGAATGTTTTGATCAGTTTTGGCGGGTTCTAAATAATTTTGTCGGGTTTTTGGAATGTTTTGGTTGGTTTTGATTTGTTTTTATGATGTATTGCCAAGTTTTTTGAATGTTTTGATCAGTTCAGGCTGGTTTTCTAATGTTTTGGCATCTTTTCAGAATGTTTTGATGAGTTTTGCGGGTCTAAATCATTTTGGCGGGGTTTCAGAAGGTTTTGGTTGGTTTTGATTTGTTTTTATGATGTTTTGGTGGGTTTTCGGAATGTTTTGGTTGGGTTTTAGAATGTTTTGTATTCTCTTGAGTTGTTTTTATTGTGTTGGCAGGTTTTGGAATGTTTGGATTCCTTTTGGCGAGTTTTAAAATCTTTTGGCGGGTATTTGGAATGTTTTGGCGGGTGTTCGGAATGTTTTGATTAGTTTTGACGGGTTTTGAAATATTTTGGCGGGTTTTTAGAAGGTTTCGATTTGTTTTGATTTGTTTTGATTCTGTTTAGCCCAGTGTTTGGTGTGTTTGGATTAGCTTTGTTGGGCTTGATCATGTTTTGTCAGGTTTTTTCGAATGTATTGATGACTTCTGTCTGGTTTTCTATTTTGGCGGGTTTGAAAATATTTTTGGATGAGTTTTGGCGGGTTTGAAAATATTTTGGCTCTTTGCGCAGAGATGACGGTGCCGGTTGCGGTGCGCTCCGGGGCGCTCCTTCTGCGGAAAGACGCCTGGCAGCGGCACTTGGGACAGCTCCGCGTCTCCGTATTCTGCGTTTCGTGCCTTCCGCATCTCAGCAAAATGCTTTCCCACTAGGTCTAGCAAGGAGAAACTGTGGCAGCTGAGTAGATGTAGCCCGGCCCGCCCTTTGAAGTTGACAAGTTCTTGGCATCTCAGAGCCTCAAGGCAAGAGCAAGGTTATCTATGGTAGGCTGGGGCAGAACTAGCAGCAAGCAGAGCAAAGTTGTCCAAGAATACCTTGCATTCCAATGCTAATGGCAATTGAAGAGGCAGGCCCGTGGCAAGCCACTATCTTCTAGCAGTTTGAAAGGTGCAGACACAATGCAGTTGTTTTGCAACTTCCTTCTTCGCCTCCGAGAAGGTGCCGCGCTCTCCGTCTCTTGCTTGCCAATATGTTGCCGTGTTCCTCTTACTTTTTGGTTGGTTTTGAATTGTTTTGATGATGTTTTGGCGGGTTTTCGGAATGTTTTGGTGGTGTTTTAGAATGTTTTGTATTCTCTTGTGTTGTTTTGATTGTCTTGGCAGGTTTTGGAATGTTTGGATTCCTTTTGGCGGGTTTTAAAATCTTTTGGCGGGTATTTGGAATGTTTTGGTTTGCTTTCATTTGTTTTGATTATGTTTTGGCAAGTTATTGAATGTTTCGATCACTTCTTACGGGTTTGATAGTATTTTGGCATCTTTTCAGAATGTTTTGATCAGTTTTGGCGGGTTCTAAATAATTTTGTCGGGTTTTTGGAATGTTTTGGTTGGTTTTGATTTGTTTTTATGATGTATTGCCAAGTTTTTTGAATGTTTTGATCAGTTCAGGCTGGTTTTCTAATGTTTTGGCATCTTTTCAGAATGTTTTGATGAGTTTTGCGGGTCTAAATCATTTTGGCGGGTTTTCAGAATGTTTTGGTTGGTTTTGATTTGTTTTTATGATGTTTCGGTGGGTTTTCGGAATGTTTTGGTTGGGTTTTAGAATGTTTTGTATTCTCCTGAGTTGTTTTTATTGTGTTGGCAGGTTTTGGAATGTTTGGATTCCTTTTGGCGGGTTTTAAAATCTTTTGGCGAGTATTTGGTATGTTTTGGCGGGTGTTCAGAATGTTTTGATTAGTTTTGACGGGTTTTGAAATATTTTGGCGGGTTTTTAGAAGGTTTCGATTTGTTTTGATTTGTTTTGATTCTGTTTAGCCCAGTTTTTGGTGTGTTTGGATTAGCTTTGGTGGGCTTGATCATGTTTTGTCAGGTTTTTTCGAATGTATTGATGACTTCTGTCTGGTTTTCTATTTTGGCGGGTTTGAAAATATTTTTGGATGAGTTTTGGCGGGTTTGAAAATATTTTGGCTCTTTGCGCAGAGATGACGGTGCCGGTTGCGGTGCGCTCCGGGGCGCTCCTTCTGCGGAAAGACGCCTGGCAGCGGCACTTGGGACAGCTCCGCGTCTCCGTATTCTGCGTTTCTTGCCTTCTGCATCTCAGCAAAATGCTTTCCCACTAGGTCTAGCAAGGAGAAACTGTGGCAGCTGAGTAGATGTAGCCTGGCCCGCCCTTTGAAGTTGACAAGTTCTTGGCATCTCAGAGCCTCAAGGCAAGAGCAAGGTTATCTATGGTAGGCTGGGGCAGAACTAGCAGCAAGCAGAGCAAAGTTGTCCAAGAATAGCTTCCATTGGAATGCTAATGGCAATTGAAGAGGCAGGCCAGTGGCAAGCCACTAGCTTCTAGCAGTTTGAAAGTTGCAGACACAGTGCAGGTGTTGTGCGGCTTCCTTCTTGGCCTCCTAGAAGGTGCCGCGTTCTCCGTCTCTTGCTTGCCAATATGTTGCCTTGTTCCTCTTATTTTTTGGTTGGTTTTGATTTGTTTTTATGATGTTTTGGCGGGTTTTTGGAATGTTTTGGTGGTGTTTTAGAATGTTTTGTTTTCTCTTGTGTTGTTTATATTGTCTTGGCAGGTTTTGGAATGTTTGGATTCCTTTTGGCGGGTTTTAAAATATTTTGGCGGGTATTTGGAATGTTTTGGTTTGCTTTCATTTGTTTTGATTATGTTTTGGCAAGTTATTGAAAGTTTCGATCACTTCTGACGGGTTTTCTAGTATTTTGGCATCTTTTCAGAATGTTTTGATCAGTTTTGGCGGGTTCTAAATAATTTTGTCGGGTTTTTGGAATGTTTTGGTTGGTTTTGATTTGTTTTTATGATGTATTGCCAAGTTTTTTGAATGTTTTGATCAGTTCAGGCTGGTTTTCTAATGTTTTGGCATCTTTTCAGAATGTTTTGATGAGTTTTGCGGGTCTAAATCATTTTGGCGGGTTTTCAGAATGTTTTGGTTGGTTTTGATTTGTTTTTATGATGTTTTGGTGGGTTTTCGGAATGTTTTGGTTGGGTTTTAGAATGTTTTGTATTCTCTTGAGTTGTTTTTATTGTGTTGGCAGGTTTTGGAATGTTTGGATTCCTTTTGGCGGGTTTTAAAATCTTTTGGCGGGTATTTGGAATGTTTTGGCGGGTGTTCGGAATGTTTTGATTAGTTTTGACGGGTTTTGAAATATTTTGGCGGGTTTTTAGAAGGTTTCGATTTGTTTTGATTTGTTTTGATTCTGTTTAGCCCAGTTTTTGGTGTGTTTGGATTAGCTTTGGTGGGCTTGACCATGTTTTGTCAGGTTTTTTTGAATGTATTGATGACTTCTGTCTGGTTTTCTATTTTGGCGGGTTTGAAAATATTTTTGGATTAGTTTTGGCGGGTTTGAAAATATTTTGGCTCTTTGCGCAGAGATGACGGTGCCGGTTGCGGTGCGCTCCGGGGCGCTCCTTCTGCGGAAAGACGCCTGGCAGCGGCACTTGGGACAGTTCCGCATCTCCGTATTCTGCGTTTCTTGCCTTCTGCATCTCAGCAAAATGCTTTCCCACTAGGTCTAGCAAGGAGAAACTGTGGCAGCTGAGTAGATGTAGCCTGGCCCGCCCTTTGAAGTTGACAAGTTCTTGGCATCTCAGAGCCTCAAGGCAAGAGCGAGGTTATCTATGGTAGGCTGGGGCAGAACTAGCAGCAAGCAGAGCAAAGTTGTCCAAGAATAGCTTCCATTGGAATGCTAATGGCAATTGAAGAGGCAGGCCAGTGGCAAGCCACTAGCTTCTAGCAGTTTGAAAGTTGCAGACACAGTGCAGGTGTTGTGCGGCTTCCTTCTTGGCCTCCTAGAAGGTGCCGCGCTCTCCGTCTCTTGCTTGCCAATATGTTGCCTTGTTCCTCTTATTTTTTGGTTGGTTTTGATTTGTTTTTATGATGTATTGCCAAGTTTTTTGAATGTTTTGATCAGTTCAGGCTGGTTTTCTAATGTTTTGGCATCTTTTCAGAATGTTTTGATGAGTTTTGCGGGTCTAAATCATTTTGGCAGGTTTTCAGAATGTTTTGGTTGGTTTTGATTTGTTTTTATGATGTTTAGGTGGGTTTTCGGAATGTTTTGGTTGGGTTTTAGAATGTTTTGTATTCTCTTGAGTTGTTTTTATTGTGTTGGCAGGTTTTGGAATGTTTGGATTCCTTTTGGCGGGTTTTAAAATCTTTTGGCGGGTATTTGGAATGTTTTGGCGGGTATTCGGAAGGTTTTGATTAGTTTTGACGGGTTTTGAAATATTTTGGCGGGTTTTTAGAAGGTTTCGATTTGTTTTGATTTGTTTTGATTCTGTTTAGCCCAGTTTTTGGTGTGTTTGGATTAGCTTTGGTGGGCTTGATCATTTTTTGTCAGGTTTTTTCGAATGTATTGATGACTTCTGTCTGGTTTTCTATTTTGGCGGGTTTGAAAATATTTTTGGATTAGTTTTGGCGGGTTTGAAAATATTTTGGCTCTTTGCGCAGAGATGACGGTGCCGGTTGCGGTGCGCTCCGGGGCGCTCCTTCTGCGGAAAGACGCCTGGCAGCGGCACTTGGGACAGCTCCGCGTCTCTGTATTCTGCGTTTCGTGCCTTCCGCATCTCAGCAAAATGCTTTCCCACTAGGTCTAGCAAGGAGAAACTGTGGCAGCTGAGTAGATGTAGCCCGGCCCGCCCTTTGAAGTTGACAAGTTCTTGGCATCTCAGAGCCTCAAGGCAAGAGCAAGGTTATCTATGGTAGGCTGGGGCAGAACTAGCAGCAAGCAGAGCAAAGTTGTCCAAGAATAGCTTCCATTGGAATGCTAATGGCAGTTGAAGAGGCAGGCCAGTGGCAAGCCACTAGCTTCTAGCAGTTTGAAAGTTGCAGACACAGTGCAGGTGTTGTGCGGCTTCCTTCTTGGCCTCCTAGAAGGTGCCGCGCTCTCCGTCTCTTGCTTGCCAATATGTTGCCTTGTTCCTCTTATTTTTTGGTTGGTTTTGATTTGTTTTTATGATGTTTTGGCGGGTTTTCGGAATGTTTTGGTGGTGTTTTAGAATGTTTTGTTTTCTCTTGTGTTGTTTATATTGTCTTGGCAGGTTTTGGAATGTTTGGATTCCTTTTGGCGGGTTTTAAAATATTTTGGCGGGTATTTGGAATGTTTTGGTTTGCTTTCATTTGTTTTGATTATGTTTTGGCAAGTTATTGAAAGTTTCGATCACTTCTGACGGGTTTTCTAGTATTTTGGCATCTTTTCAGAATGTTTTGATCAGTTTTGGCGGGTTCTAAATAATTTTGTCGGGTTTTTGGAATGTTTTGGTTGGTTTTGATTTGTTTTTATGATGTATTGCCAAGTTTTTTGAATGTTTTGATCAGTTCAGGCTGGTTTTCTAATGTTTTGGCATCTTTTCAGAATGTTTTGATGAGTTTTGCGGGTCTAAATCATTTTGGCGGGTTTTCAGAATGTTTTGGTTGGTTTTGATTTGTTTTTATGATGTTTAGGTGGGTTTTCGGAATGTTTTGGTTGGGTTTTAGAATGTTTTGTATTCTCTTGAGTTGTTTTTATTGTGTTGGCAGGTTTTGGAATGTTTGGATTCCTTTTGGCGGGTTTTAAAATCTTTTGGCGGGTATTTGGAATGTTTTGGCGGGTATTCGGAAGGTTTTGATTAGTTTTGACGGGTTTTGTAATATTTTGGCGGGTTTTTAGAAGGTTTCGATTTGTTTTGATTTGTTTTGATTCTGTTTAGCCCAGTTTTTGGTGTGTTTGGATTAGCTTTGGTGGGCTTGATCATGTTTTGTCAGGTTTTTTCGAATGTATTGATGACTTCTGTCTGGTTTTCTATTTTGGCGGGTTTGAAAATATTTTTGGATTAGTTTTGGCGGGTTTGAAAATATTTTGGCTCTTTGCGCAGAGATGACGGTGCCGGTTGCGGTGCGCTCCGGGGCGCTCCTTCTGCGGAAAGACGCCTGGCAGCGGCACTTGGGACAGCTCCGCGTCTCCGTATTCTGCGTTTCGTGCCTTCCGCATCTCAGCAAAATGCTTTCCCACTAGGTCTAGCAAGGAGAAACTGTGGCAGCTGAGTAGATGTAGCCCGGCCCGCCCTTTGAAGTTGACAAGTTCTTGGCATCTCAGAGCCTCAAGGCAAGAGCAAGGTTATCTATGGTAGGCTGGGGCAGAACTAGCAGCAAGCAGAGCAAAGTTGTCCAAGAATAGCTTCCATTGGAATGCTAATGGCAGTTGAAGAGGCAGGCCAGTGGCAAGCCACTAGCTTCTAGCAGTTTGAAAGTTGCAGACACAGTGCAGGTGTTGTGCGGCTTCCTTCTTGGCCTCCTAGAAGGTGCCGCGCTCTCCGTCTCTTGCTTGCCAATATGTTGCCTTGTTCCTCTTATTTTTTGGTTGGTTTTGATTTGTTTTTATGATGTTTTGGCGGGTTTTCGGAATGTTTTGGTGGTGTTTTAGAATGTTTTGTTTTCTCTTGTGTTGTTTTGATTGTCTTGGCAGGTTTTGGAATGTTTGGATTCCTTTTGGCGGGTTTTAAAATCTTTTGGCGGGTATTTGGAATGTTTTGGTTTGCTTTCATTTGTTTTGATTATGTTTTGGCAAGTTATTGAATGTTTCGATCACTTCTTACTGGTTTTCTAGTATTTTGGCATCTTTTCAGAATGTTTTGATCAGTTTTGGCGGGTTCTAAATAATTTTGTCAGGTTTTTGGAATGTTTTGGTTGGTTTTGATTTGTTTTTATGATGTATTGCCAAGTTTTTTGAATGTTTTGATCAGTTCAGGCTGGTTTTCTAATGTTTTGGCATCTTTTCAGAATGTTTTGATGAGTTTTGCGGGTCTAAATAATTTTGGCGGGGTTTCAGAATGTTTTGGTTGGTTTTGATTTGTTTTTATGATGTTTTGGTGGGTTTTCGGAATGTTTTGGTTGGGTTTTAGAATGTTTTGTATTCTCTTGAGTTGTTTTTATTGTGTTGGCAGGTTTTGGAATGTTTGGATTCCTTTTGGCGGGTTTTAAAATCTTTTGGCGGGTATTTGGAATGTTTTGGCGGGTATTCGGAAGGTTTTGATTAGTTTTGACAGGTTTTGAAATATTTTGGCGGGTTTTTAGAAGGTTTCTATTTGTTTTGATTTGTTTTGATTCTGTTTAGCCCAGTTTTTGGTGTGTTTGGATTAGCTTTGGTGGGCTTGATCATGTTTTGTCAGGTTTTTTCGAATGTATTGATGACTTCTGTCTGGTTTTCTATTTTGGCGGGTTTGAAAATATTTTTGGATTAGTTTTGGCGGGTTTGAAAATATTTTGGCTCTTTGGGCAGAGATGACGGTGCCGGTTGCGGTGCGCTCCGGGGCGCTCCTTCTGCGGAAAGACGCCTGGCAGCGGCACTTGGGACAGCTCCGCGTCTCCGTATTCTGCGTTTCTTGCCTTCTGCATCTCAGCAAAATGCTTTCCCACTAGGTCTAGCAAGGAGAAACTGTGGCAGCTGAGTAGATGTAGCCTGGCCCGCCCTTTGAAGTTGACAAGTTCTTGGCATCTCAGAGCCTCAAGGCAAGAGCAAGGTTATCTATGGTAGGCTGGGGCAGAACTAGCAGCAAGCAGAGCAAAGTTGTCCAAGAATAGCTTCCATTGGAATGCTAATGGCAATTGAAGAGGCAGGCCACTGGCAAGCCACTAGCTTCTAGCAGTTTGAAAGTTGCAGACACAGTGCAGGTGTTGTGCGGCTTCCTTCTTGGCCTCCTAGAAGGTGCCGCGTTCTCCGTCTCTTGCTTGCCAATATGTTGCCTTGTTCCTCTTATTTTTTGGTTGGTTTTGATTTGTTTTTATGATGTTTTGGCGGGTTTTTGGAATGTTTTGGTGGTGTTTTAGAATGTTTTGTTTTCTCTTGTGTTGTTTATATTGTCTTGGCAGGTTTTGGAATGTTTGGATTCCTTTTGGCGGGTTTTAAAATCTTTTGGCGGGTATTTGGAATGTTTTGGTTTGCTTTCATTTGTTTTGATTATGTTTTGGCAAGTTATTGAATGTTTCGATCACTTCTTACTGGTTTTCTAGTATTTTGGCATCTTTTCAGAATGTTTTGATCAGTTTTGGCGGGTTCTAAATAATTTTGTCGGGTTTTTGGAATGTTTTGGTTGGTTTTGATTTGTTTTTATGATGTATTGCCAAGTTTTTTGAATGTTTTGATCAGTTCAGGCTGGTTTTCTAATGTTTTGGCATCTTTTCAGAATGTTTTGATGAGTTTTGCGGGTCTAAATCATTTTGGCGGGTTTTCAGAATGTTTTGGTTGGTTTTGATTTGTTTTTATGATGTTTAGGTGGGTTTTCGGAATGTTTTGGTTGGGTTTTAGAATGTTTTGTATTCTCTTGAGTTGTTTTTATTGTGTTGGCAGGTTTTGGAATGTTTGGATTCCTTTTGGCGGGTTTTAAAATCTTTTGGCGGGTATTTGGAATGTTTTGGCGGGTATTCGGAAGGTTTTGATTAGTTTTGACGGGTTTTGTAATATTTTGGCGGGTTTTTAGAAGGTTTCGATTTGTTTTGATTTGTTTTGATTCTGTTTAGCCCAGTTTTTGGTGTGTTTGGATTAGCTTTGGTGGGCTTGATCATGTTTTGTCAGGTTTTTTCGAATGTATTGATGACTTCTGTCTGGTTTTCTATTTTGGCGGGTTTGAAAATATTTTTGGATTAGTTTTGGCGGGTTTGAAAATATTTTGGCTCTTTGCGCAGAGATGACGGTGCCGGTTGCGGTGCGCTCCGGGGCGCTCCTTCTGCGGAAAGACGCCTGGCAGCGGCACTTGGGACAGCTCCGCGTCTCCGTATTCTGCGTTTCGTGCCTTCCGCATCTCAGCAAAATGCTTTCCCACTAGGTCTAGCAAGGAGAAACTGTGGCAGCTGAGTAGATGTAGCCCGGCCCGCCCTTTGAAGTTGACAAGTTCTTGGCATCTCAGAGCCTCAAGGCAAGAGCAAGGTTATCTATGGTAGGCTGGGGCAGAACTAGCAGCAAGCAGAGCAAAGTTGTCCAAGAATAGCTTCCATTGGAATGCTAATGGCAGTTGAAGAGGCAGGCCAGTGGCAAGCCACTAGCTTCTAGCAGTTTGAAAGTTGCAGACACAGTGCAGGTGTTGTGCGGCTTCCTTCTTGGCCTCCTAGAAGGTGCCGCGCTCTCCGTCTCTTGCTTGCCAATATGTTGCCTTGTTCCTCTTATTTTTTGGTTGGTTTTGATTTGTTTTTATGATGTTTTGGCGGGTTTTCGGAATGTTTTGGTGGTGTTTTAGAATGTTTTGTTTTCTCTTGTGTTGTTTTGATTGTCTTGGCAGGTTTTGGAATGTTTGGATTCCTTTTGGCGGGTTTTAAAATCTTTTGGCGGGTATTTGGAATGTTTTGGTTTGCTTTCATTTGTTTTGATTATGTTTTGGCAAGTTATTGAATGTTTCGATCACTTCTTACTGGTTTTCTAGTATTTTGGCATCTTTTCAGAATGTTTTGATCAGTTTTGGCGGGTTCTAAATAATTTTGTCAGGTTTTTGGAATGTTTTGGTTGGTTTTGATTTGTTTTTATGATGTATTGCCAAGTTTTTTGAATGTTTTGATCAGTTCAGGCTGGTTTTCTAATGTTTTGGCATCTTTTCAGAATGTTTTGATGAGTTTTGCGGGTCTAAATAATTTTGGCGGGGTTTCAGAATGTTTTGGTTGGTTTTGATTTGTTTTTATGATGTTTTGGTGGGTTTTCGGAATGTTTTGGTTGGGTTTTAGAATGTTTTGTATTCTCTTGAGTTGTTTTTATTGTGTTGGCAGGTTTTGGAAGGTTTGGATTCCTTTTGGCGGGTTTTAAAATCTTTTGGCGGGTATTTGGAATGTTTTGGCGGGTATTCGGAAGGTTTTGATTAGTTTTGACAGGTTTTGAAATATTTTGGCGGGTTTTTAGAAGGTTTCTATTTGTTTTGATTTGTTTTGATTCTGTTTAGCCCAGTTTTTGGTGTGTTTGGATTAGCTTTGGTGGGCTTGATCATGTTTTGTCAGGTTTTTTCGAATGTATTGATGACTTCTGTCTGGTTTTCTATTTTGGCGGGTTTGAAAATATTTTTGGATTAGTTTTGGCGGGTTTGAAAATATTTTGGCTCTTTGGGCAGAGATGACGGTGCCGGTTGCGGTGCGCTCCGGGGCGCTCCTTCTGCGGAAAGACGCCTGGCAGCGGCACTTGGGACAGCTCCGCGTCTCCGTATTCTGCGTTTCTTGCCTTCTGCATCTCAGCAAAATGCTTTCCCACTAGGTCTAGCAAGGAGAAACTGTGGCAGCTGAGTAGATGTAGCCTGGCCCGCCCTTTGAAGTTGACAAGTTCTTGGCATCTCAGAGCCTCAAGGCAAGAGCAAGGTTATCTATGGTAGGCTGGGGCAGAACTAGCAGCAAGCAGAGCAAAGTTGTCCAAGAATAGCTTCCATTGGAATGCTAATGGCAATTGAAGAGGCAGGCCAGTGGCAAGCCACTAGCTTCTAGCAGTTTGAAAGTTGCAGACACAGTGCAGGTGTTGTGCGGCTTCCTTCTTGGCCTCCTAGAAGGTGCCGCGTTCTCCGTCTCTTGCTTGCCAATATGTTGCCTTGTTCCTCTTATTTTTTGGTTGGTTTTGATTTGTTTTTATGATGTTTTGGCGGGTTTTTGGAATGTTTTGGTGGTGTTTTAGAATGTTTTGTTTTCTCTTGTGTTGTTTATATTGTCTTGGCAGGTTTTGGAATGTTTGGATTCCTTTTGGCGGGTTTTAAAATCTTTTGGCGGGTATTTGGAATGTTTTGGTTTGCTTTCATTTGTTTTGATTATGTTTTGGCAAGTTATTGAATGTTTCGATCACTTCTTACTGGTTTTCTAGTATTTTGGCATCTTTTCAGAATGTTTTGATCAGTTTTGGCGGGTTCTAAATAATTTTGTCGGGTTTTTGGAATGTTTTGGTTGGTTTTGATTTGTTTTTATGATGTATTGCCAAGTTTTTTGAATGTTTTGATCAGTTCAGGCTGGTTTTCTAATGTTTTGGCATCTTTTCAGAATGTTTTGATGAGTTTTGCGGGTCTAAATCATTTTGGCGGGTTTTCAGAATGTTTTGGTTGGTTTTGATTTGTTTTTATGATGTTTTGGTGGGTTTTCGGAATGTTTTGGTTGGGTTTTAGAATGTTTTGTATTCTCTTGAGTTGTTTTTATTGTGTTGGCAGGTTTTGGAATGTTTGGATTCCTTTTGGCGGGTTTTAAAATCTTTTGGCGAGTATTTGGTATGTTTTGGCGGGTGTTCGGAAGGTTTTGATTAGTTTTGACGGGTTTTGAAATATTTTGGCGGGTTTTTAGAAGGTTTCGATTTGTTTTGATTTGTTTTGATTCTGTTTAGCCCAGTTTTTGGTGTGTTTGGATTAGCTTTGTTGGGCTTGATCATGTTTTGTCAGGTTTTTTTGAATGTATTGATGACTTCTGTCTGGTTTTCTATTTTGGCGGGTTTGAAAATATTTTTGGATGAGTTTTGGCGGGTTTGAAAATATTTTGGCTCTTTGGGCAGAGATGACGGTGCCGGTTGCGGTGCGCTCCGGGGCGCTCCTTCTGCGGAAAGACGCCTGGCAGCGGCACTTGGGACAGCTCCGCGTCTCCATATTCTGCGTTTCGTGCCTTCCGCATCTCAGCAAAATGCTTTCCCACTAGGTCTAGCAAGGAGAAACTGTGGCAGCTGAGTAGATGTAGCCCGGCCCGCCCTTTGAAGTTGACAAGTTCTTGGCATCTCAGAGCCTCAAGGGAAGAGCAAGGTTATCTATGGTAGGCTGGGGCAGAACTAGCAGCAAGCAGAGCAAAGTTGTCCAAGAATAGCTTCCATTGGAATGCTAATGGCAATTGAAGAGGCAGGCCACTGGCAAGCCACTAGCTTCTAGCAGTTTGAAAGTTGCAGACACAGTGCAGGTGTTGTGCGGCTTCCTTCTTGGCCTCCTAGAAGGTGCCGCGCTCTCCGTCTCTTGCTTGCCAATATGTTGCCTTGTTCCTCTTATTTTTTGGTTGGTTTTGATTTGTTTTGATGATGTTTTGGCGGGTTTTCGGAATGTTTTGGTGGTGTTTTAGAATGTTTTGTTTTCTCTTGTGTTGTTTATATTGTGTTGGCAGGTTTTGGAATGTTTGGATTCCTTTTGGCGGGTTTTAAAATCTTTTGGCGGGTATTTGGAATGTTTTGGTTTGCTTTCATTTGTTTTGATTATGTTTTGGCAAGTTATTGAAAGTTTCGATCACTTCTGACGGGTTTTCTAGTATTTTGGCATCTTTTCAGAATGTTTTGATCAGTTTTGGCGGGTTCTAAATAATTTTGTCGGGTTTTTGGAATGTTTTGGTTGGTTTTGATTTGTTTTTATGATGTATTGCCAAGTTTTTTGAATGTTTTGATCAGTTCAGGCTGGTTTTCTAATGTTTTGGCATCTTTTCAGAATGTTTTGATGAGTTTTGCGGGTCTAAATCATTTTGGCGGGTTTTCAGAATGTTTTGGTTGGTTTTGATTTGTTTTTATGATGTTTTGGTGGGTTTTCGGAATGTTTTGGTTGGGTTTTAGAATGTTTTGTATTCTCTTGAGTTGTTTTTATTGTGTTGGCAGGTTTTGGAATGTTTGGATTCCTTTTGGCGGGTTTTAAAATCTTTTGGCGGGTATTTGGAATGTTTTGGCGGGTGTTCGGAATGTTTTGATTAGTTTTGACGGGTTTTGAAATATTTTGGCGGGTTTTTAGAAGGTTTCGATTTGTTTTGATTTGTTTTGATTCTGTTTAGCCCAGTTTTTGGTGTGTTTGGATTAGCTTTGGTGGGCTTGACCATGTTTTGTCAGGTTTTTTTGAATGTATTGATGACTTCTGTCTGGTTTTCTATTTTGGCGGGTTTGAAAATATTTTTGGATTAGTTTTGGCGGGTTTGAAAATATTTTGGCTCTTTGTGCAGAGATGACGGTTCCGGTTGCGGTGCGCTCCGGGGCGCTCCTTCTGCGGAAAGACGCCTGGCAGCGGCACTTGGGACAGCTCCGCGTCTCCGTATTCTGCGTTTCGTGCCTTCCGCATCTCAGCAAAATGCTTTCCCACTAGGTCTAGCAAGGAGAAACTGTGGCAGCTGAGTAGATGTAGCCCGGCCCGCCCTTTGAAGTTGACAAGTTCTTGGCATCTCAGAGCCTCAAGGCAAGAGCAAGGTTATCTATGGTAGGCTGGGGCAGAACTAGCAGCAAGCAGAGCAAAGTTGTCCAAGAATAGCTTCCATTGGAATGCTAATGGCAATTGAAGAGGCAGGCCAGTGGCAAGCCACTAGCTTCTAGCAGTTTGAAAGTTGCAGACACAGTGCAGGTGTTGTGCGGCTTCCTTCTTGGCCTCCTAGAAGGTGCCGCGCTCTCCGTCTCTTGCTTGCCAATATGTTGCCTTGTTCCTCTTATTTTTTGGTTGGTTTTGATTTGTTTTGATGATGTTTTGGCGGGTTTTCGGAATGTTTTGGTGGTGTTTTAGAATGTTTTGTTTTCTCTTGTGTTGTTTATATTGTCTTGGCAGGTTTTGGAATGTTTGGATTCCTTTTGGCGGGTTTTAAAATATTTTGGCGGGTATTTGGAATGTTTTGGTTTGCTTTCATTTGTTTTGATTATGTTTTGGCAAGTTATTGAAAGTTTCGATCACTTCTGACTGGTTTTCTAGTATTTTGGCATCTTTTCAGAATGTTTTGATCAGTTTTGGCGGGTTCTAAATAATTTTGTCGGGTTTTTGGAATGTTTTGGTTGGTTTTGATTTGTTTTTATGATGTATTGCCAAGTTTTTTGAATGTTTTGATCAGTTCAGGCTGGTTTTCTAATGTTTTGGCATCTTTTCAGAATGTTTTGATGAGTTTTGCGGGTCTAAATCATTTTGGCGGGGTTTCAGAAGGTTTTGGTTGGTTTTGATTTGTTTTTATGATGTTTTGGTGGGTTTTCAGAATGTTTTGGTTGGGTTTTAGAATGTTTTGTATTCTCTTGAGTTGTTTTTATTGTGTTGGCAGGTTTTGGAATGTTTGGATTCCTTTTGGCGAGTTTTAAAATCTTTTGGCGGGTATTTGGAATGTTTTGGCGGGTGTTCGGAATGTTTTGATTAGTTTTGACGGGTTTTGAAATATTTTGGCGGGTTTTTAGAAGGTTTCGATTTGTTTTGATTTGTTTTGATTCTGTTTAGCCCAGTGTTTGGTGTGTTTGGATTAGCTTTGTTGGGCTTGATCATGTTTTGTCAGGTTTTTTCGAATGTATTGATGACTTCTGTCTGGTTTTCTATTTTGGCGGGTTTGAAAATATTTTTGGATGAGTTTTGGCGGGTTTGAAAATATTTTGGCTCTTTGCGCAGAGATGACGGTGCCGGTTGCGGTGCGCTCCGGGGCGCTCCTTCTGCGGAAAGACGCCTGGCAGCGGCACTTGGGACAGCTCCGCGTCTCCGTATTCTGCGTTTCGTGCCTTCCGCATCTCAGCAAAATGCTTTCCCACTAGGTCTAGCAAGGAGAAACTGTGGCAGCTGAGTAGATGTAGCCCGGCCCGCCCTTTGAAGTTGACAAGTTCTTGGCATCTCAGAGCCTCAAGGCAAGAGCAAGGTTATCTATGGTAGGCTGGGGCAGAACTAGCAGCAAGCAGAGCAAAGTTGTCCAAGAATACCTTGCATTCCAATGCTAATGGCAATTGAAGAGGCAGGCCCGTGGCAAGCCACTATCTTCTAGCAGTTTGAAAGGTGCAGACACAATGCAGTTGTTTTGCAACTTCCTTCTTCGCCTCCGAGAAGGTGCCGCGCTCTCCGTCTCTTGCTTGCCAATATGTTGCCGTGTTCCTCTTACTTTTTGGTTGGTTTTGAATTGTTTTGATGATGTTTTGGCGGGTTTTCGGAATGTTTTGGTGGTGTTTTAGAATGTTTTGTATTCTCTTGTGTTGTTTTGATTGTCTTGGCAGGTTTTGGAATGTTTGGATTCCTTTTGGCGGGTTTTAAAATCTTTTGGCGGGTATTTGGAATGTTTTGGTTTGCTTTCATTTGTTTTGATTATGTTTTGGCAAGTTATTGAATGTTTCGATCACTTCTTACGGGTTTGATAGTATTTTGGCATCTTTTCAGAATGTTTTGATCAGTTTTGGCGGGTTCTAAATAATTTTGTCGGGTTTTTGGAATGTTTTGGTTGGTTTTGATTTGTTTTTATGATGTATTGCCAAGTTTTTTGAATGTTTTGATCAGTTCAGGCTGGTTTTCTAATGTTTTGGCATCTTTTCAGAATGTTTTGATGAGTTTTGCGGGTCTAAATCATTTTGGCGGGTTTTCAGAATGTTTTGGTTGGTTTTGATTTGTTTTTATGATGTTTCGGTGGGTTTTCGGAATGTTTTGGTTGGGTTTTAGAATGTTTTGTATTCTCCTGAGTTGTTTTTATTGTGTTGGCAGGTTTTGGAATGTTTGGATTCCTTTTGGCGGGTTTTAAAATCTTTTGGCGAGTATTTGGTATGTTTTGGCGGGTGTTCAGAATGTTTTGATTAGTTTTGACGGGTTTTGAAATATTTTGGCGGGTTTTTAGAAGGTTTCGATTTGTTTTGATTTGTTTTGATTCTGTTTAGCCCAGTTTTTGGTGTGTTTGGATTAGCTTTGGTGGGCTTGATCATGTTTTGTCAGGTTTTTTCGAATGTATTGATGACTTCTGTCTGGTTTTCTATTTTGGCGGGTTTGAAAATATTTTTGGATGAGTTTTGGCGGGTTTGAAAATATTTTGGCTCTTTGCGCAGAGATGACGGTGCCGGTTGCGGTGCGCTCCGGGGCGCTCCTTCTGCGGAAAGACGCCTGGCAGCGGCACTTGGGACAGCTCCGCGTCTCCGTATTCTGCGTTTCGTGCCTTCCGCATCTCAGCAAAATGCTTTCCCACTAGGTCTAGCAAGGAGAAACTGTGGCAGCTGAGTAGATGTAGCCCGGCCCGCCCTTTGAAGTTGACAAGTTCTTGGCATCTCAGAGCCTCAAGGCAAGAGCAAGGTTATCTATGGTAGGCTGGGGCAGAACTAGCAGCAAGCAGAGCAAAGTTGTCCAAGAATAGCTTCCATTGGAATGCTAATGGCAATTGAAGAGGCAGGCCCGTGGCAAGCCACTATCTTCTAGCAGTTTGAAAGGTGCAGACACAATGCAGTTGTTTTGCAACTTCCTTCTTCGCCTCCTAGAAGGTGCCGCGCTCTCCGTCTCTTGCTTGCCAATATGTTGCCGTGTTCCTCTTACTTTTTGGTTGGTTTTGAATTGTTTTGATGATGTTTTGGCGGGTTTTCGGAATGTTTTGGTGGTGTTTTAGAATGTTTTGTATTCTCTTGTGTTGTTTTGATTGTCTTGGCAGGTTTTGGAATGTTTGGATTCCTTTTGGCGGGTTTTAAAATCTTTTGGCGGGTATTTGGAATGTTTTGGTTTGCTTTCATTTGTTTTGATTATGTTTTGGCAAGTTATTGAATGTTTCGATCACTTCTGACTGGTTTTCTAGTATTTTGGCATCTTTTCAGAATGTTTTGATCAGTTTTGGCGGGTTCTAAATAATTTTGTCGGGTTTTTGGAATGTTTTGGTTGGTTTTGATTTGTTTTTATGATGTATTGCCAAGTTTTTTGAATGTTTTGATCAGTTCAGGCTGGTTTTCTAATGTTTTGGCATCTTTTCAGAATGTTTTGATGAGTTTTGCGGGTCTAAATAATTTTGGCGGGGTTTCAGAATGTTTTGGTTGGTTTTGATTTGTTTTTATGATGTTTTGGTGGGTTTTCGGAATGTTTTGGTTGGGTTTTAGAATGTTTTGTATTCTCTTGAGTTGTTTTTATTGTGTTGGCAGGTTTTGGAATGTTTGGATTCCTTTTGGCGGGTTTTAAAATCTTTTGGCGGGTATTTGGAATGTTTTGGCGGGTATTCGGAAGGTTTTGATTAGTTTTGACGGGTTTTGAAATATTTTGGCGGGTTTTTAGAAGGTTTCGATTTGTTTTGATTTGTTTTGATTCTGTTTAGCCCAGTTTTTGGTGTGTTTGGATTAGCTTTGTTGGGCTTGATCATGTTTTGTCAGGTTTTTTCGAATGTATTGATGACTTCTGTCTGGTTTTCTATTTTGGCGGGTTTGAAAATATTTTTGGATTAGTTTTGGCGGGTTTGAAAATATTTTGGCTCTTTGCGCAGAGATGACGGTGCCGGTTGCGGTGCGCTCCGGGGCGCTCCTTCTGCGGAAAGACGCCTGGCAGCGGCACTTGGGACAGCTCCGCGTCTCCGTATTCTGCGTTTCGTGCCTTCCGCATCTCAGCAAAATGCTTTCCCACTAGGTCTAGCAAGGAGAAACTGTGGCAGCTGAGTAGATGTAGCCCGGCCCGCCCTTTGAAGTTGACAAGTTCTTGGCATCTCAGAGCCTCAAGGCAAGAGCAAGGTTATCTATGGTAGGCTGGGGCAGAACTAGCAGCAAGCACAGCAAAGTTGTCCAAGAATACCTTGCATTCCAATGCTAATGGCAATTGAAGAGGCAGGCCCGTGGCAAGCCACTAGCTTCTAGCAGTTTGAAAGGTGCAGACACAATGCAGTTGTTTTGCAACTTCCTTCTTCGCCTCCGAGAAGGTGCCGCGCTCTCCGTCTCTTGCTTGCCAATATGTTGCCGTGTTCCTCTTACTTTTTGGTTGGTTTTGAATTGTTTTGATGATGTTTTGGCGGGTTTTCGGAATGTTTTGGTGGTGTTTTAGAATGTTTTGTATTCTCTTGTGTTGTTTTGATTGTCTTGGCAGGTTTTGGAATGTTTGGATTCCTTTTGGCGGGTTTTAAAATCTTTTGGCGGGTATTTGGAATGTTTTGGTTTGCTTTCATTTGTTTTGATTATGTTTTGGCAAGTTATTGAATGTTTCGATAACTTCTTACGGGTTTGATAGTATTTTGGCATCTTTTCAGAATGTTTTGATCAGTTTTGGCGGGTTCTAAATAATTTTGTCGGGTTTTTGGAATGTTTTGGTTGGTTTTGATTTGTTTTTATGATGTATTGCCAAGTTTTTTGAATGTTTTGATCAGTTCAGGCTGGTTTTCTAATGTTTTGGCATCTTTTCAGAATGTTTTGATGAGTTTTGCGGGTCTAAATCATTTTGGCGGGTTTTCAGAATGTTTTGGTTGGTTTTGATTTGTTTTTATGATGTTTCGGTGGGTTTTCGGAATGTTTTGGTTGGGTTTTAGAATGTTTTGTATTCTCCTGAGTTGTTTTTATTGTGTTGGCAGGTTTTGGAATGTTTGGATTCCTTTTGGCGGGTTTTAAAATCTTTTGGCGAGTATTTGGTATGTTTTGGCGGGTGTTCAGAATGTTTTGATTAGTTTTGACGGGTTTTGAAATATTTTGGCGGGTTTTTAGAAGGTTTCGATTTGTTTTGATTTGTTTTGATTCTGTTTAGCCCAGTTTTTGGTGTGTTTGGATTAGCTTTGGTGGGCTTGATCATGTTTTGTCAGGTTTTTTCGAATGTATTGATGACTTCTGTCTGGTTTTCTATTTTGGCGGGTTTGAAAATATTTTTGGATGAGTTTTGGCGGGTTTGAAAATATTTTGGCTCTTTGCGCAGAGATGACGGTGCCGGTTGCGGTGCGCTCCGGGGCGCTCCTTCTGCGGAAAGACGCCTGGCAGCGGCACTTGGGACAGCTCCGCGTCTCCGTATTCTGCGTTTCGTGCCTTCCGCATCTCAGCAAAATGCTTTCCCACTAGGTCTAGCAAGGAGAAACTGTGGCAGCTGAGTAGATGTAGCCCGGCCCGCCCTTTGAAGTTGACAAGTTCTTGGCATCTCAGAGCCTCAAGGCAAGAGCAAGGTTATCTATGGTAGGCTGGGGCAGAACTAGCAGCAAGCAGAGCAAAGTTGTCCAAGAATAGCTTCCATTGGAATGCTAATGGCAATTGAAGAGGCAGGCCAGTGGCAAGCCACTAGCTTCTAGCAGTTTGAAAGTTGCAGACACAGTGCAGGTGTTGTGCGGCTTCCTTCTTGGCCTCCTAGAAGGTGCCGCGTTCTCCGTCTCTTGCTTGCCAATATGTTGCCGTGTTCCTCTTATTTTTTGGTTGGTTTTGATTTGTTTTTATGATGTTTTGTCGGGTTTTCGGAATGTTTTGGTGGTGTTTTAGAATGTTTTGTATTCTCTTGTGTTGTTTTGATTGTCTTGGCAGGTTTTGGAATGTTTGGATTCCTTTTGGCGGGTTTTAAAATATTTTGGCGGGTATTTGGAATGTTTTGGTTTGCTTTCATTTGTTTTGATTATGTTTTGGCAAGTTATTGAATGTTTTGATCACTTCTTACTGGTTTTCTAGTATTTTGGCATCCTTTCAGAATGTTTTGATCAGTTTTGGCGGGTTCTAAATAATTTTGTCGGGTTTTTGGAATGTTTTGGTTGGTTTTGATTTGTTTTTATGATGTATTGCCAAGTTTTTTGAATGTTTTGATCAGTTCAGGCTGGTTTTCTAATGTTTTGGCATCTTTTCAGAATGTTTTGATGAGTTTTGCGGGTCTAAATCATTTTGGCGGGTTTTCAGAATGTTTTGGTTGGTTTTGATTTGTTTTTATGATGTTTAGGTGGGTTTTCGGAATGTTTTGGTTGGGTTTTAGAATGTTTTGTATTCTCTTGAGTTGTTTTTATTGTGTTGGCAGGTTTTGGAAGGTTTGGATTCCTTTTGGCGGGTTTTAAAATCTTTTGGCGGGTATTTGGAATGTTTTGGCGGGTATTCGGAAGGTTTTGATTAGTTTTGACGGGTTTTGAAATATTTTGGTGGGTTTTTAGAAGGTTTCGATTTGTTTTGATTTGTTTTGATTCTGTTTAGCCCAGTTTTTGGTGTGTTTGGATTAGCTTTGTTGGGCTTGATCATGTTTTGTCAGGTTTTTTCGAATGTATTGATGACTTCTGTCTGGTTTTCTATTTTGGCGGGTTTGAAAATATTTTTGGATGAGTTTTGGCGGGTTTGAAAATATTTTGGCTCTTTGGGCAGAGATGACGGTGCCGGATGCGGTGCGCTCCGGGGCGCTCCTTCTGCGGAAAGACGCCTGGCAGCGGCACTTGGGACAGCTCCGCGTCTCCGTATTCTGCGTTTCTTGCCTTCTGCATCTCAGCAAAATGCTTTCCCACTAGGTCTAGCAAGGAGAAACTGTGGCAGCTGAGTAGATGTAGCCTGGCCCGCCCTTTGAAGTTGACAATTCTTGGCATCTCAGAGCCTCAAGGGAAGAGCAAGGTTATCTATGGTAGGCTGGGGCAGAACTAGCAGCAAGCAGAGCAAAGTTGTCCAAGAATAGCTTCCATTGGAATGCTAATGGCAATTGAAGAGGCAGGCCAGTGGCAAGCCACTAGCTTCTAGCAGTTTGAAAGTTGCAGACACAGTGCAGGTGTTGTGCGGCTTCCTTCTTGGCCTCCTAGAAGGTGCCGCGTTCTCCGTCTCTTGCTTGCCAATATGTTGCCTTGTTCCTCTTATTTTTTGGTTGGTTTTGATTTGTTTTTATGATGTTTTGGCGGGTTTTCGGAATGTTTTGGTGGTGTTTTAGAATGTTTTGTATTCTCTTGTGTTGTTTTGATTGTCTTGGCAGGTTTTGGAATGTTTGGATTCCTTTTGGCGGGTTTTAAAATCTTTTGGCGGGTATTTGGAATGTTTTGGTTTGCTTTCATTTGTTTTGATTATGTTTTGGCAAGTTATTGAATGTTTCGATCACTTCTTACTGGTTTTCTAGTATTTTGGCATCTTTTCAGAATGTTTTGATCAGTTTTGGCGGGTTCTAAATAATTTTGTCGGGTTTTTGGAATGTTTTGGTTGGTTTTGATTTGTTTTTATGATGTATTGCCAAGTTTTTTGAATGTTTTGATCAGTTCAGGCTGGTTTTCTAATGTTTTGGCATCTTTTCAGAATGTTTTGATGAGTTTTGCGGGTCTAAATCATTTTGGCGGGGTTTCAGAAGGTTTTGGTTGGTTTTGATTTGTTTTTATGATGTTTTGGTGGGTTTTCGGAATGTTTTGGTTGGGTTTTAGAATGTTTTGTATTCTCTTGAGTTGTTTTTATTGTGTTGGCAGGTTTTGGAATGTTTGGATTCCTTTTGGCGAGTTTTAAAATCTTTTGGCGGGTATTTGGAATGTTTTGGCGGGTGTTCGGAATGTTTTGATTAGTTTTGACGGGTTTTGAAATATTTTGGCGGGTTTTTAGAAGGTTTCGATTTGTTTTGATTTGTTTTGATTCTGTTTAGCCCAGTGTTTGGTGTGTTTGGATTAGCTTTGTTGGGCTTGATCATGTTTTGTCAGGTTTTTTCGAATGTATTGATGACTTCTGTCTGGTTTTCTATTTTGGCGGGTTTGAAAATATTTTTGGATTAGTTTTGGCGGGTTTTAAAATATTTTGGCTCTTTGGGCAGAGATGACGGTGCCGGTTGCGGTGTGCTCCGGGGCGCTCCTTCTGCGGAAAGACGCCTGGCAGCGGCACTTGGGACAGCTCCGCGTCTCCGTATTCTGCGTTTCTTGCCTTCTGCATCTCAGCAAAATGCTTTCCCACTAGGTCTAGCAAGGAGAAACTGTGGCAGCTGAGTAGATGTAGCCTGGCCCGCCCTTTGAAGTTGACAAGTTCTTGGCATCTCAGAGCCTCAAGGCAAGAGCAAGGTTATCTATGGTAGGCTGGGGCAGAACTAGCAGGAAGCAGAGCAAAGTTGTCCAAGAATCGCTTCCATTGGAATGCTAATGGCAATTGAAGAGGCAGGCCAGTGGCAAGCCACTAGCTTCTAGCAGTTTGAAAGTTGCAGACACAGTGCAGGTGTTGTGCGGCTTCCTTCTTGGCCTCCTAGAAGGTGCCGCGCTCTCTCCGTCTCTTGCTTGCCAATATGTTGCCTTGTTCCTCTTATTTTTTGGTTGGTTTTGATTTGTTTTTATGATGTTTTGGCGGGTTTTCGGAATGTTTTGGTGGTGTTTTAGAATGTTTTGTTTTCTCTTGTGTTGTTTTGATTGTCTTGGCAGGTTTTGGAATGTTTGGATTCCTTTTGGCGGGTTTTAAAATATTTTGGCGGGTATTTGGAATGTTTTGGTTTGCTTTCATTTGTTTTGATTATGTTTTGGCAAGTTATTGAATGTTTCGATCACTTCTTACTGGTTTTCTAGTATTTTGGCATCTTTTCAGAATGTTTTGATCAGTTTTGGCAGGTTCTAAATAATTTTGTCGGGTTTTTGGAATGTTTTGGTTGGTTTTGATTTGTTTTTATGATGTATTGCCAAGTTTTTTGAATGTTTTGATCAGTTCAGGCTGGTTTTCTAATGTTTTGGCATCTTTTCAGAATGTTTTGATGAGTTTTGCGGGTCTAAATCATTTTGGCGGGGTTTCAGAAGGTTTTGGTTGGTTTTGATTTGTTTTTATGATGTTTTGGTGGGTTTTCGGAATGTTTTGGTTGGGTTTTAGAATGTTTTGTATTCTCTTGAGTTGTTTTTATTGTGTTGGCAGGTTTTGGAATGTTTGGTTTCATTTTGGCGGGTTTTAAAATCTTTTGGCGGGTATTTGGAATGTTTTGGCGGGTATTCGGAAGGTTTTGATTAGTTTTGACAGGTTTTGAAATATTTTGGCGGGTTTTTAGAAGGTTTCTATTTGTTTTGATTTGTTTTGATTCTGTTTAGCCCAGTTTTTGGTGTGTTTGGATTAGCTTTGGTGGGCTTGATCATGTTTTGTCAGGTTTTTTCGAATGTATTGATGACTTCTGTCTGGTTTTCTATTTTGGCGGGTTTGAAAATATTTTTGGATTAGTTTTGGCGGGTTTGAAAATATTTTGGCTCTTTGGGCAGAGATGACGGTGCCGGTTGCGGTGCGCTCCGGGGCGCTCCTTCTGCGGAAAGACGCCTGGCAGCGGCACTTGGGACAGCTCCGCGTCTCCGTATTCTGCGTTTCTTGCCTTCTGCATCTCAGCAAAATGCTTTCCCACTAGGTCTAGCAAGGAGAAACTGTGGCAGCTGAGTAGATGTAGCCTGGCCCGCCCTTTGAAGTTGACAAGTTCTTGGCATCTCAGAGCCTCAAGGGAAGAGCAAGGTTATCTATGGTAGGCTGGGGCAGAACTAGCAGCAAGCAGAGCAAAGTTGTCCAAGAATAGCTTCCATTGGAATGCTAATGGCAATTGAAGAGGCAGGCCAGTGGCAAGCCACTAGCTTCTAGCAGTTTGAAAGTTGCAGACACAGTGCAGGTGTTGTGCGGCTTCCTTCTTGGCCTCCTAGAAGGTGCCGCGTTCTCCGTCTCTTGCTTGCCAATATGTTGCCTTGTTCCTCTTATTTTTTGGTTGGTTTTGATTTGTTTTTATGATGTTTTGGCGGGTTTTTGGAATGTTTTGGTGGTGTTTTAGAATGTTTTGTTTTCTCTTGTGTTGTTTATATTGTCTTGGCAGGTTTTGGAATGTTTGGATTCCTTTTGGCGGGTTTTAAAATATTTTGGCGGGTATTTGGAATGTTTTGGTTTGCTTTCATTTGTTTTGATTATGTTTTGGCAAGTTATTGAAAGTTTCGATCACTTCTGACGGGTTTTCTAGTATTTTGGCATCTTTTCAGAATGTTTTGATCAGTTTTGGCGGGTTCTAAATAATTTTGTCGGGTTTTTGGAATGTTTTGGTTGGTTTTGATTTGTTTTTATGATGTATTGCCAAGTTTTTTGAATGTTTTGATCAGTTCAGGCTGGTTTTCTAATGTTTTGGCATCTTTTCAGAATGTTTTGATGAGTTTTGCGGGTCTAAATCATTTTGGCGGGTTTTCAGAATGTTTTGGTTGGTTTTGATTTGTTTTTATGATGTTTTGGTGGGTTTTCGGAATGTTTTGGTTGGGTTTTAGAATGTTTTGTATTCTCTTGAGTTGTTT
This sequence comes from Passer domesticus, assembly GCF_036417665.1. Lineage (NCBI taxonomy): Eukaryota > Metazoa > Chordata > Aves > Passeriformes > Passeridae > Passer > Passer domesticus. The sequence continues at coordinate 62,565,868 of NC_087478.1, forward strand.
TTATTGTGTTGGCAGGTTTTGGAATGTTTGGATTCCTTTTGGCGGGTTTTAAAATCTTTTGGCGGGTATTTGGAATGTTTTGGCGGGTGTTCGGAATGTTTTGATTAGTTTTGACGGGTTTTGAAATATTTTGGCGGGTTTTTAGAAGGTTTCGATTTGTTTTGATTTGTTTTGATTCTGTTTAGCCCAGTTTTTGGTGTGTTTGGATTAGCTTTGGTGGGCTTGACCATGTTTTGTCAGGTTTTTTTGAATGTATTGATGACTTCTGTCTGGTTTTCTATTTTGGCGGGTTTGAAAATATTTTTGGATTAGTTTTGGCGGGTTTGAAAATATTTTGGCTCTTTGCGCAGAGATGACGGTGCCGGATGCGGTGCGCTCCGGGGCGCTCCTTCTGCGGAAAGACGCCTGGCAGCGGCACTTGGGACAGTTCCGCATCTCCGTATTCTGCGTTTCTTGCCTTCTGCATCTCAGCAAAATGCTTTCCCACTAGGTCTAGCAAGGAGAAACTGTGGCAGCTGAGTAGATGTAGCCTGGCCCGCCCTTTGAAGTTGACAAGTTCTTGGCATCTCAGAGCCTCAAGGCAAGAGCAAGGTTATCTATGGTAGGCTGGGGCAGAACTAGCAGCAAGCAGAGCAAAGTTGTCCAAGAATAGCTTCCATTGGAATGCTAATGGCAATTGAAGAGGCAGGCCAGTGGCAAGCCACTAGCTTCTAGCAGTTTGAAAGTTGCAGACACAGTGCAGGTGTTGTGCGGCTTCCTTCTTGGCCTCCTAGAAGGTGCCGCGCTCTCCGTCTCTTGCTTGCCAATATGTTGCCTTGTTCCTCTTATTTTTTGGTTGGTTTTGATTTGTTTTTATGATGTATTGCCAAGTTTTTTGAATGTTTTGATCAGTTCAGGCTGGTTTTCTAATGTTTTGGCATCTTTTCAGAATGTTTTGATGAGTTTTGCGGGTCTAAATCATTTTGGCAGGTTTTCAGAATGTTTTGGTTGGTTTTGATTTGTTTTTATGATGTTTAGGTGGGTTTTCGGAATGTTTTGGTTGGGTTTTAGAATGTTTTGTATTCTCTTGAGTTGTTTTTATTGTGTTGGCAGGTTTTGGAATGTTTGGATTCCTTTTGGCGGGTTTTAAAATCTTTTGGCGGGTATTTGGAATGTTTTGGCGGGTATTCGGAAGGTTTTGATTAGTTTTGACGGGTTTTGAAATATTTTGGCGGGTTTTTAGAAGGTTTCGATTTGTTTTGATTTGTTTTGATTCTGTTTAGCCCAGTTTTTGGTGTGTTTGGATTAGCTTTGGTGGGCTTGACCATGTTTTGTCAGGTTTTTTTGAATGTATTGATGACTTCTGTCTGGTTTTCTATTTTGGCGGGTTTGAAAATATTTTTGGATTAGTTTTGGCGGGTTTGAAAATATTTTGGCTCTTTGCGCAGAGATGACGGTGCCGGATGCGGTGCGCTCCGGGGCGCTCCTTCTGCGGAAAGACGCCTGGCAGCGGCACTTGGGACAGTTCCGCATCTCCGTATTCTGCGTTTCTTGCCTTCTGCATCTCAGCAAAATGCTTTCCCACTAGGTCTAGCAAGGAGAAACTGTGGCAGCTGAGTAGATGTAGCCTGGCCCGCCCTTTGAAGTTGACAAGTTCTTGGCATCTCAGAGCCTCAAGGCAAGAGCAAGGTTATCTATGGTAGGCTGGGGCAGAACTAGCAGCAAGCAGAGCAAAGTTGTCCAAGAATAGCTTCCATTGGAATGCTAATGGCAATTGAAGAGGCAGGCCAGTGGCAAGCCACTAGCTTCTAGCAGTTTGAAAGTTGCAGACACAGTGCAGGTGTTGTGCGGCTTCCTTCTTGGCCTCCTAGAAGGTGCCGCGCTCTCCGTCTCTTGCTTGCCAATATGTTGCCTTGTTCCTCTTATTTTTTGGTTGGTTTTGATTTGTTTTTATGATGTATTGCCAAGTTTTTTGAATGTTTTGATCAGTTCAGGCTGGTTTTCTAATGTTTTGGCATCTTTTCAGAATGTTTTGATGAGTTTTGCGGGTCTAAATCATTTTGGCAGGTTTTCAGAATGTTTTGGTTGGTTTTGATTTGTTTTTATGATGTTTAGGTGGGTTTTCGGAATGTTTTGGTTGGGTTTTAGAATGTTTTGTATTCTCTTGAGTTGTTTTTATTGTGTTGGCAGGTTTTGGAATGTTTGGATTCCTTTTGGCGGGTTTTAAAATCTTTTGGCGGGTATTTGGAATGTTTTGGCGGGTATTCGGAAGGTTTTGATTAGTTTTGACGGGTTTTGAAATATTTTGGCGGGTTTTTAGAAGGTTTCGATTTGTTTTGATTTGTTTTGATTCTGTTTAGCCCAGTTTTTGGTGTGTTTGGATTAGCTTTGGTGGGCTTGATCATGTTTTGTCAGGTTTTTTCGAATGTATTGATGACTTCTGTCTGGTTTTCTATTTTGGCGGGTTTGAAAATATTTTTGGATTAGTTTTGGCGGGTTTGAAAATATTTTGGCTCTTTGCGCAGAGATGACGGTGCCGGTTGCGGTGCGCTCCGGGGCGCTCCTTCTGCGGAAAGACGCCTGGCAGCGGCACTTGGGACAGCTCCGCGTCTCCGTATTCTGCGTTTCGTGCCTTCCGCATCTCAGCAAAATGCTTTCCCACTAGGTCTAGCAAGGAGAAACTGTGGCAGCTGAGTAGATGTAGCCCGGCCCGCCCTTTGAAGTTGACAAGTTCTTGGCATCTCAGAGCCTCAAGGCAAGAGCAAGGTTATCTATGGTAGGCTGGGGCAGAACTAGCAGCAAGCAGAGCAAAGTTGTCCAAGAATAGCTTCCATTGGAATGCTAATGGCAGTTGAAGAGGCAGGCCAGTGGCAAGCCACTAGCTTCTAGCAGTTTGAAAGTTGCAGACACAGTGCAGGTGTTGTGCGGCTTCCTTCTTGGCCTCCTAGAAGGTGCCGCGCTCTCCGTCTCTTGCTTGCCAATATGTTGCCTTGTTACTCTTATTTTTTGGTTGGTTTTGATTTGTTTTTATGATGTTTTGGCGGGTTTTCGGAATGTTTTGGTGGTGTTTTAGAATGTTTTGTTTTCTCTTGTGTTGTTTATATTGTCTTGGCAGGTTTTGGAATGTTTGGATTCCTTTTGGCGGGTTTTAAAATATTTTGGCGGGTATTTGGAATGTTTTGGTTTGCTTTCATTTGTTTTGATTATGTTTTGGCAAGTTATTGAAAGTTTCGATCACTTCTGACGGGTTTTCTAGTATTTTGGCATCTTTTCAGAATGTTTTGATCAGTTTTGGCGGGTTCTAAATAATTTTGTCGGGTTTTTGGAATGTTTTGGTTGGTTTTGATTTGTTTTTATGATGTATTGCCAAGTTTTTTGAATGTTTTGATCAGTTCAGGCTGGTTTTCTAATGTTTTGGCATCTTTTCAGAATGTTTTGATGAGTTTTGCGGGTCTAAATCATTTTGGCGGGTTTTCAGAATGTTTTGGTTGGTTTTGATTTGTTTTTATGATGTTTAGGTGGGTTTTCGGAATGTTTTGGTTGGGTTTTAGAATGTTTTGTATTCTCTTGAGTTGTTTTTATTGTGTTGGCAGGTTTTGGAATGTTTGGATTCCTTTTGGCGGGTTTTAAAATCTTTTGGCGGGTATTTGGAATGTTTTGGCGGGTATTCGGAAGGTTTTGATTAGTTTTGACGGGTTTTGTAATATTTTGGCGGGTTTTTAGAAGGTTTTGATTTGTTTTGATTTGTTTTGATTCTGTTTAGCCCAGTTTTTGGTGTGTTTGGATTAGCTTTGGTGGGCTTGATCATGTTTTGTCAGGTTTTTTCGAATGTATTGATGACTTCTGTCTGGTTTTCTATTTTGGCGGGTTTGAAAATATTTTTGGATTAGTTTTGGCGGGTTTGAAAATATTTTGGCTCTTTGCGCAGAGATGACGGTGCCGGTTGCGGTGCGCTCCGGGGCGCTCCTTCTGCGGAAAGACGCCTGGCAGCGGCACTTGGGACAGCTCCGCGTCTCCGTATTCTGCGTTTCGTGCCTTCCGCATCTCAGCAAAATGCTTTCCCACTAGGTCTAGCAAGGAGAAACTGTGGCAGCTGAGTAGATGTAGCCCGGCCCGCCCTTTGAAGTTGACAAGTTCTTGGCATCTCAGAGCCTCAAGGCAAGAGCAAGGTTATCTATGGTAGGCTGGGGCAGAACTAGCAGCAAGCAGAGCAAAGTTGTCCAAGAATAGCTTCCATTGGAATGCTAATGGCAGTTGAAGAGGCAGGCCAGTGGCAAGCCACTAGCTTCTAGCAGTTTGAAAGTTGCAGACACAGTGCAGGTGTTGTGCGGCTTCCTTCTTGGCCTCCTAGAAGGTGCCGCGCTCTCCGTCTCTTGCTTGCCAATATGTTGCCTTGTTCCTCTTATTTTTTGGTTGGTTTTGATTTGTTTTTATGATGTTTTGGCGGGTTTTCGGAATGTTTTGGTGGTGTTTTAGAATGTTTTGTTTTCTCTTGTGTTGTTTTGATTGTCTTGGCAGGTTTTGGAATGTTTGGATTCCTTTTGGCGGGTTTTAAAATCTTTTGGCGGGTATTTGGAATGTTTTGGTTTGCTTTCATTTGTTTTGATTATGTTTTGGCAAGTTATTGAATGTTTCGATCACTTCTTACTGGTTTTCTAGTATTTTGGCATCTTTTCAGAATGTTTTGATCAGTTTTGGCGGGTTCTAAATAATTTTGTCAGGTTTTTGGAATGTTTTGGTTGGTTTTGATTTGTTTTTATGATGTATTGCCAAGTTTTTTGAATGTTTTGATCAGTTCAGGCTGGTTTTCTAATGTTTTGGCATCTTTTCAGAATGTTTTGATGAGTTTTGCGGGTCTAAATAATTTTGGCGGGGTTTCAGAATGTTTTGGTTGGTTTTGATTTGTTTTTATGATGTTTTGGTGGGTTTTCGGAATGTTTTGGTTGGGTTTTAGAATGTTTTGTATTCTCTTGAGTTGTTTTTATTGTGTTGGCAGGTTTTGGAATGTTTGGATTCCTTTTGGCGGGTTTTAAAATCTTTTGGCGGGTATTTGGAATGTTTTGGCGGGTATTCGGAAGGTTTTGATTAGTTTTGACAGGTTTTGAAATATTTTGGCGGGTTTTTAGAAGGTTTCTATTTGTTTTGATTTGTTTTGATTCTGTTTAGCCCAGTTTTTGGTGTGTTTGGATTAGCTTTGTTGGGCTTGATCATGTTTTGTCAGGTTTTTTCGAATGTATTGATGACTTCTGTCTGGTTTTCTATTTTGGCGGGTTTGAAAATATTTTTGGATTAGTTTTGGCGGGTTTGAAAATATTTTGGCTCTTTGGGCAGAGATGACGGTGCCGGTTGCGGTGCGCTCCGGGGCGCTCCTTCTGCGGAAAGACGCCTGGCAGCGGCACTTGGGACAGCTCCGCGTCTCCGTATTCTGCGTTTCTTGCCTTCTGCATCTCAGCAAAATGCTTTCCCACTAGGTCTAGCAAGGAGAAACTGTGGCAGCTGAGTAGATGTAGCCTGGCCCGCCCTTTGAAGTTGACAAGTTCTTGGCATCTCAGAGCCTCAAGGGAAGAGCAAGGTTATCTATGGTAGGCTGGGGCAGAACTAGCAGCAAGCAGAGCAAAGTTGTCCAAGAATAGCTTCCATTGGAATGCTAATGGCAATTGAAGAGGCAGGCCAGTGGCAAGCCACTAGCTTCTAGCAGTTTGAAAGTTGCAGACACAGTGCAGGTGTTGTGCGGCTTCCTTCTTGGCCTCCTAGAAGGTGCCGCGTTCTCCGTCTCTTGCTTGCCAATATGTTGCCTTGTTCCTCTTATTTTTTGGTTGGTTTTGATTTGTTTTTATGATGTTTTGGCGGGTTTTTGGAATGTTTTGGTGGTGTTTTAGAATGTTTTGTTTTCTCTTGTGTTGTTTATATTGTCTTGGCAGGTTTTGGAATGTTTGGATTCCTTTTGGCGGGTTTTAAAATATTTTGGCGGGTATTTGGAATGTTTTGGTTTGCTTTCATTTGTTTTGATTATGTTTTGGCAAGTTATTGAATGTTTCGATCACTTCTTACTGGTTTTCTAGTATTTTGGCATCTTTTCAGAATGTTTTGATCAGTTTTGGCGGGTTCTAAATAATTTTGTCGGGTTTTTGGAATGTTTTGGTTGGTTTTGATTTGTTTTTATGATGTATTGCCAAGTTTTTTGAATGTTTTGATCAGTTCAGGCTGGTTTTCTAATGTTTTGGCATCTTTTCAGAATGTTTTGATGAGTTTTGCGGGTCTAAATCATTTTGGCGGGTTTTCAGAATGTTTTGGTTGGTTTTGATTTGTTTTTATGATGTTTTGGTGGGTTTTCGGAATGTTTTGGTTGGGTTTTAGAATGTTTTGTATTCTCTTGAGTTGTTTTTATTGTGTTGGCAGGTTTTGGAATGTTTGGATTCCTTTTGGCGGGTTTTAAAATCTTTTGGCGAGTATTTGGTATGTTTTGGCGGGTGTTCGGAAGGTTTTGATTAGTTTTGACGGGTTTTGAAATATTTTGGCGGGTTTTTAGAAGGTTTCGATTTGTTTTGATTTGTTTTGATTCTGTTTAGCCCAGTTTTTGGTGTGTTTGGATTAGCTTTGTTGGGCTTGATCATGTTTTGTCAGGTTTTTTTGAATGTATTGATGACTTCTGTCTGGTTTTCTATTTTGGCGGGTTTGAAAATATTTTTGGATGAGTTTTGGCGGGTTTGAAAATATTTTGGCTCTTTGCGCAGAGATGACGGTGCCGGTTGCGGTGCGCTCCGGGGCGCTCCTTCTGCGGAAAGACGCCTGGCAGCGGCACTTGGGACAGCTCCGCGTCTCCGTATTCTGCGTTTCGTGCCTTCCGCATCTCAGCAAAATGCTTTCCCACTAGGTCTAGCAAGGAGAAACTGTGGCAGCTGAGTAGATGTAGCCTGGCCCGCCCTTTGAAGTTGACAAGTTCTTGGCATCTCAGAGCCTCAAGGCAAGAGCGAGGTTATCTATGGTAGGCTGGGGCAGAACTAGCAGCAAGCAGAGCAAAGTTGTCCAAGAATAGCTTCCATTGGAATGCTAATGGCAATTGAAGAGGCAGGCCAGTGGCAAGCCACTAGCTTCTAGCAGTTTGAAAGTTGCAGACACAGTGCAGGTGTTGTGCGGCTTCCTTCTTGGCCTCCTAGAAGGTGCCGCGCTCTCCGTCTCTTGCTTGCCAATATGTTGCCTTGTTCCTCTTATTTTTTGGTTGGTTTTGATTTGTTTTTATGATGTTTTGGCGGGTTTTCGGAATGTTTTGGTGGTGTTTTAGAATGTTTTGTTTTCTCTTGTGTTGTTTATATTGTGTTGGCAGGTTTTGGAATGTTTGGATTCCTTTTGGCGGGTTTTAAAATCTTTTGGCGGGTATTTGGAATGTTTTGGTTTGCTTTCATTTGTTTTGATTATGTTTTGGCAAGTTATTGAAAGTTTCGATCACTTCTGACGGGTTTTCTAGTATTTTGGCATCTTTTCAGAATGTTTTGATCAGTTTTGGCGGGTTCTAAATAATTTTGTCGGGTTTTTGGAATGTTTTGGTTGGTTTTGATTTGTTTTTATGATGTATTGCCAAGTTTTTTGAATGTTTTGATCAGTTCAGGCTGGTTTTCTAATGTTTTGGCATCTTTTCAGAATGTTTTGATGAGTTTTGCGGGTCTAAATCATTTTGGCGGGGTTTCAGAAGGTTTTGGTTGGTTTTGATTTGTTTTTATGATGTTTTGGTGGGTTTTCGGAATGTTTTGGTTGGGTTTTAGAATGTTTTGTATTCTCTTGAGTTGTTTTTATTGTGTTGGCAGGTTTTGGAATGTTTGGATTCCTTTTGGCGAGTTTTAAAATCTTTTGGCGGGTATTTGGAATGTTTTGGCGGGTGTTCGGAATGTTTTGATTAGTTTTGACGGGTTTTGAAATATTTTGGCGGGTTTTTAGAAGGTTTCGATTTGTTTTGATTTGTTTTGATTCTGTTTAGCCCAGTGTTTGGTGTGTTTGGATTAGCTTTGTTGGGCTTGATCATGTTTTGTCAGGTTTTTTCGAATGTATTGATGACTTCTGTCTGGTTTTCTATTTTGGCGGGTTTGAAAATATTTTTGGATTAGTTTTGGCGGGTTTGAAAATATTTTGGCTCTTTGGGCAGAGATGACGGTGCCGGTTGCGGTGTGCTCCGGGGCGCTCCTTCTGCGGAAAGACGCCTGGCAGCGGCACTTGGGACAGCTCCGCGTCTCCGTATTCTGCGTTTCTTGCCTTCTGCATCTCAGCAAAATGCTTTCCCACTAGGTCTAGCAAGGAGAAACTGTGGCAGCTGAGTAGATGTAGCCTGGCCCGCCCTTTGAAGTTGACAAGTTCTTGGCATCTCAGAGCCTCAAGGCAAGAGCAAGGTTATCTATGGTAGGCTGGGGCAGAACTAGCAGGAAGCAGAGCAAAGTTGTCCAAGAATCGCTTCCATTGGAATGCTAATGGCAATTGAAGAGGCAGGCCAGTGGCAAGCCACTAGCTTCTAGCAGTTTGAAAGTTGCAGACACAGTGCAGGTGTTGTGCGGCTTCCTTCTTGGCCTCCTAGAAGGTGCCGCGCTCTCCGTCTCTTGCTTGCCAATATGTTGCCTTGTTCCTCTTATTTTTTGGTTGGTTTTGATTTGTTTTTATGATGTTTTGGCGGGTTTTCGGAATGTTTTGGTGGTGTTTTAGAATGTTTTGTTTTCTCTTGTGTTGTTTTGATTGTCTTGGCAGGTTTTGGAATGTTTGGATTCCTTTTGGCGGGTTTTAAAATCTTTTGGCGGGTATTTGGAATGTTTTGGTTTGCTTTCATTTGTTTTGATTATGTTTTGGCAAGTTATTGAATGTTTCGATCACTTCTTACTGGTTTTCTAGTATTTTGGCATCTTTTCAGAATGTTTTGATCAGTTTTGGCGGGTTCTAAATAATTTTGTCGGGTTTTTGGAATGTTTTGGTTGGTTTTGATTTGTTTTTATGATGTATTGCCAAGTTTTTTGAATGTTTTGATCAGTTCAGGCTGGTTTTCTAATGTTTTGGCATCTTTTCAGAATGTTTTGATGAGTTTTGCGGGTCTAAATAATTTTGGCGGGGTTTCAGAATGTTTTGGTTGGTTTTGATTTGTTTTTATGATGTTTTGGTGGGTTTTCGGAATGTTTTGGTTGGGTTTTAGAATGTTTTGTATTCTCTTGAGTTGTTTTTATTGTGTTGGCAGGTTTTGGAATGTTTGGATTCCTTTTGGCGGGTTTTAAAATCTTTTGGCGGGTATTTGGAATGTTTTGGCGGGTATTCGGAAGGTTTTGATTAGTTTTGACAGGTTTTGAAATATTTTGGCGGGTTTTTAGAAGGTTTCTATTTGTTTTGATTTGTTTTGATTCTGTTTAGCCCAGTTTTTGGTGTGTTTGGATTAGCTTTGTTGGGCTTGATCATGTTTTGTCAGGTTTTTTCGAATGTATTGATGACTTCTGTCTGGTTTTCTATTTTGGCGGGTTTGAAAATATTTTTGGATTAGTTTTGGCGGGTTTGAAAATATTTTGGCTCTTTGGGCAGAGATGACGGTGCCGGTTGCGGTGCGCTCCGGGGCGCTCCTTCTGCGGAAAGACGCCTGGCAGCGGCACTTGGGACAGCTCCGCGTCTCCGTATTCTGCGTTTCTTGCCTTCTGCATCTCAGCAAAATGCTTTCCCACTAGGTCTAGCAAGGAGAAACTGTGGCAGCTGAGTAGATGTAGCCTGGCCCGCCCTTTGAAGTTGACAAGTTCTTGGCATCTCAGAGCCTCAAGGCAAGAGCAAGGTTATCTATGGTAGGCTGGGGCAGAACTAGCAGCAAGCAGAGCAAAGTTGTCCAAGAATAGCTTCCATTGGAATGCTAATGGCAATTGAAGAGGCAGGCCAGTGGCAAGCCACTAGCTTCTAGCAGTTTGAAAGTTGCAGACACAGTGCAGGTGTTGTGCGGCTTCCTTCTTGGCCTCCTAGAAGGTGCCGCGTTCTCCGTCTCTTGCTTGCCAATATGTTGCCTTGTTCCTCTTATTTTTTGGTTGGTTTTGATTTGTTTTTATGATGTTTTGGCGGGTTTTTGGAATGTTTTGGTGGTGTTTTAGAATGTTTTGTTTTCTCTTGTGTTGTTTATATTGTCTTGGCAGGTTTTGGAATGTTTGGATTCCTTTTGGCGGGTTTTAAAATATTTTGGCGGGTATTTGGAATGTTTTGGTTTGCTTTCATTTGTTTTGATTATGTTTTGGCAAGTTATTGAAAGTTTCGATCACTTCTGACGGGTTTTCTAGTATTTTGGCATCTTTTCAGAATGTTTTGATCAGTTTTGGCGGGTTCTAAATAATTTTGTCGGGTTTTTGGAATGTTTTGGTTGGTTTTGATTTGTTTTTATGATGTATTGCCAAGTTTTTTGAATGTTTTGATCAGTTCAGGCTGGTTTTCTAATGTTTTGGCATCTTTTCAGAATGTTTTGATGAGTTTTGCGGGTCTAAATCATTTTGGCGGGTTTTCAGAATGTTTTGGTTGGTTTTGATTTGTTTTTATGATGTTTTGGTGGGTTTTCGGAATGTTTTGGTTGGGTTTTAGAATGTTTTGTATTCTCTTGAGTTGTTTTTATTGTGTTGGCAGGTTTTGGAATGTTTGGATTCCTTTTGGCGGGTTTTAAAATCTTTTGGCGGGTATTTGGAATGTTTTGGCGGGTGTTCGGAATGTTTTGATTAGTTTTGACGGGTTTTGAAATATTTTGGCGGGTTTTTAGAAGGTTTCGATTTGTTTTGATTTGTTTTGATTCTGTTTAGCCCAGTTTTTGGTGTGTTTGGATTAGCTTTGGTGGGCTTGACCATGTTTTGTCAGGTTTTTTTGAATGTATTGATGACTTCTGTCTGGTTTTCTATTTTGGCGGGTTTGAAAATATTTTTGGATTAGTTTTGGCGGGTTTGAAAATATTTTGGCTCTTTGCGCAGAGATGACGGTGCCGGTTGCGGTGCGCTCCGGGGCGCTCCTTCTGCGGAAAGACGCCTGGCAGCGGCACTTGGGACAGTTCCGCATCTCCGTATTCTGCGTTTCTTGCCTTCTGCATCTCAGCAAAATGCTTTCCCACTAGGTCTAGCAAGGAGAAACTGTGGCAGCTGAGTAGATGTAGCCTGGCCCGCCCTTTGAAGTTGACAAGTTCTTGGCATCTCAGAGCCTCAAGGCAAGAGCGAGGTTATCTATGGTAGGCTGGGGCAGAACTAGCAGCAAGCAGAGCAAAGTTGTCCAAGAATAGCTTCCATTGGAATGCTAATGGCAATTGAAGAGGCAGGCCAGTGGCAAGCCACTAGCTTCTAGCAGTTTGAAAGTTGCAGACACAGTGCAGGTGTTGTGCGGCTTCCTTCTTGGCCTCCTAGAAGGTGCCGCGCTCTCCGTCTCTTGCTTGCCAATATGTTGCCTTGTTCCTCTTATTTTTTGGTTGGTTTTGATTTGTTTTTATGATGTATTGCCAAGTTTTTTGAATGTTTTGATCAGTTCAGGCTGGTTTTCTAATGTTTTGGCATCTTTTCAGAATGTTTTGATGAGTTTTGCGGGTCTAAATCATTTTGGCAGGTTTTCAGAATGTTTTGGTTGGTTTTGATTTGTTTTTATGATGTTTAGGTGGGTTTTCGGAATGTTTTGGTTGGGTTTTAGAATGTTTTGTATTCTCTTGAGTTGTTTTTATTGTGTTGGCAGGTTTTGGAATGTTTGGATTCCTTTTGGCGGGTTTTAAAATCTTTTGGCGGGTATTTGGAATGTTTTGGCGGGTATTCGGAAGGTTTTGATTAGTTTTGACGGGTTTTGAAATATTTTGGCGGGTTTTTAGAAGGTTTCGATTTGTTTTGATTTGTTTTGATTCTGTTTAGCCCAGTTTTTGGTGTGTTTGGATTAGCTTTGGTGGGCTTGATCATGTTTTGTCAGGTTTTTTCGAATGTATTGATGACTTCTGTCTGGTTTTCTATTTTGGCGGGTTTGAAAATATTTTTGGATTAGTTTTGGCGGGTTTGAAAATATTTTGGCTCTTTGGGCAGAGATGACGGTGCCGGTTGCGGTGCGCTCCGGGGCGCTCCTTCTGCGGAAAGACGCCTGGCAGCGGCACTTGGGACAGCTCCGCGTCTCTGTATTCTGCGTTTCGTGCCTTCCGCATCTCAGCAAAATGCTTTCCCACTAGGTCTAGCAAGGAGAAACTGTGGCAGCTGAGTAGATGTAGCCCGGCCCGCCCTTTGAAGTTGACAAGTTCTTGGCATCTCAGAGCCTCAAGGCAAGAGCAAGGTTATCTATGGTAGGCTGGGGCAGAACTAGCAGCAAGCAGAGCAAAGTTGTCCAAGAATAGCTTCCATTGGAATGCTAATGGCAGTTGAAGAGGCAGGCCAGTGGCAAGCCACTAGCTTCTAGCAGTTTGAAAGTTGCAGACACAGTGCAGGTGTTGTGCGGCTTCCTTCTTGGCCTCCTAGAAGGTGCCGCGCTCTCCGTCTCTTGCTTGCCAATATGTTGCCTTGTTCCTCTTATTTTTTGGTTGGTTTTGATTTGTTTTTATGATGTTTTGGCGGGTTTTCGGAATGTTTTGGTGGTGTTTTAGAATGTTTTGTTTTCTCTTGTGTTGTTTATATTGTCTTGGCAGGTTTTGGAATGTTTGGATTCCTTTTGGCGGGTTTTAAAATATTTTGGCGGGTATTTGGAATGTTTTGGTTTGCTTTCATTTGTTTTGATTATGTTTTGGCAAGTTATTGAAAGTTTCGATCACTTCTGACGGGTTTTCTAGTATTTTGGCATCTTTTCAGAATGTTTTGATCAGTTTTGGCGGGTTCTAAATAATTTTGTCGGGTTTTTGGAATGTTTTGGTTGGTTTTGATTTGTTTTTATGATGTATTGCCAAGTTTTTTGAATGTTTTGATCAGTTCAGGCTGGTTTTCTAATGTTTTGGCATCTTTTCAGAATGTTTTGATGAGTTTTGCGGGTCTAAATCATTTTGGCGGGTTTTCAGAATGTTTTGGTTGGTTTTGATTTGTTTTTATGATGTTTAGGTGGGTTTTCGGAATGTTTTGGTTGGGTTTTAGAATGTTTTGTATTCTCTTGAGTTGTTTTTATTGTGTTGGCAGGTTTTGGAATGTTTGGATTCCTTTTGGCGGGTTTTAAAATCTTTTGGCGGGTATTTGGAATGTTTTGGCGGGTATTCGGAAGGTTTTGATTAGTTTTGACGGGTTTTGTAATATTTTGGCGGGTTTTTAGAAGGTTTCGATTTGTTTTGATTTGTTTTGATTCTGTTTAGCCCAGTTTTTGGTGTGTTTGGATTAGCTTTGGTGGGCTTGATCATGTTTTGTCAGGTTTTTTCGAATGTATTGATGACTTCTGTCTGGTTTTCTATTTTGGCGGGTTTGAAAATATTTTTGGATTAGTTTTGGCGGGTTTGAAAATATTTTGGCTCTTTGCGCAGAGATGACGGTGCCGGTTGCGGTGCGCTCCGGGGCGCTCCTTCTGCGGAAAGACGCCTGGCAGCGGCACTTGGGACAGCTCCGCGTCTCCGTATTCTGCGTTTCGTGCCTTCCGCATCTCAGCAAAATGCTTTCCCACTAGGTCTAGCAAGGAGAAACTGTGGCAGCTGAGTAGATGTAGCCCGGCCCGCCCTTTGAAGTTGACAAGTTCTTGGCATCTCAGAGCCTCAAGGCAAGAGCAAGGTTATCTATGGTAGGCTGGGGCAGAACTAGCAGCAAGCAGAGCAAAGTTGTCCAAGAATAGCTTCCATTGGAATGCTAATGGCAGTTGAAGAGGCAGGCCAGTGGCAAGCCACTAGCTTCTAGCAGTTTGAAAGTTGCAGACACAGTGCAGGTGTTGTGCGGCTTCCTTCTTGGCCTCCTAGAAGGTGCCGCGCTCTCCGTCTCTTGCTTGCCAATATGTTGCCTTGTTCCTCTTATTTTTTGGTTGGTTTTGATTTGTTTTTATGATGTTTTGGCGGGTTTTCGGAATGTTTTGGTGGTGTTTTAGAATGTTTTGTTTTCTCTTGTGTTGTTTTGATTGTCTTGGCAGGTTTTGGAATGTTTGGATTCCTTTTGGCGGGTTTTAAAATCTTTTGGCGGGTATTTGGAATGTTTTGGTTTGCTTTCATTTGTTTTGATTATGTTTTGGCAAGTTATTGAATGTTTCGATCACTTCTTACTGGTTTTCTAGTATTTTGGCATCTTTTCAGAATGTTTTGATCAGTTTTGGCGGGTTCTAAATAATTTTGTCAGGTTTTTGGAATGTTTTGGTTGGTTTTGATTTGTTTTTATGATGTATTGCCAAGTTTTTTGAATGTTTTGATCAGTTCAGGCTGGTTTTCTAATGTTTTGGCATCTTTTCAGAATGTTTTGATGAGTTTTGCGGGTCTAAATAATTTTGGCGGGGTTTCAGAATGTTTTGGTTGGTTTTGATTTGTTTTTATGATGTTTTGGTGGGTTTTCGGAATGTTTTGGTTGGGTTTTAGAATGTTTTGTATTCTCTTGAGTTGTTTTTATTGTGTTGGCAGGTTTTGGAATGTTTGGATTCCTTTTGGCGGGTTTTAAAATCTTTTGGCGGGTATTTGGAATGTTTTGGCGGGTATTCGGAAGGTTTTGATTAGTTTTGACAGGTTTTGAAATATTTTGGCGGGTTTTTAGAAGGTTTCTATTTGTTTTGATTTGTTTTGATTCTGTTTAGCCCAGTTTTTGGTGTGTTTGGATTAGCTTTGGTGGGCTTGATCATGTTTTGTCAGGTTTTTTCGAATGTATTGATGACTTCTGTCTGGTTTTCTATTTTGGCGGGTTTGAAAATATTTTTGGATTAGTTTTGGCGGGTTTGAAAATATTTTGGCTCTTTGGGCAGAGATGACGGTGCCGGTTGCGGTGCGCTCCGGGGCGCTCCTTCTGCGGAAAGACGCCTGGCAGCGGCACTTGGGACAGCTCCGCGTCTCCGTATTCTGCGTTTCTTGCCTTCTGCATCTCAGCAAAATGCTTTCCCACTAGGTCTAGCAAGGAGAAACTGTGGCAGCTGAGTAGATGTAGCCTGGCCCGCCCTTTGAAGTTGACAAGTTCTTGGCATCTCAGAGCCTCAAGGCAAGAGCAAGGTTATCTATGGTAGGCTGGGGCAGAACTAGCAGCAAGCAGAGCAAAGTTGTCCAAGAATAGCTTCCATTGGAATGCTAATGGCAATTGAAGAGGCAGGCCACTGGCAAGCCACTAGCTTCTAGCAGTTTGAAAGTTGCAGACACAGTGCAGGTGTTGTGCGGCTTCCTTCTTGGCCTCCTAGAAGGTGCCGCGTTCTCCGTCTCTTGCTTGCCAATATGTTGCCTTGTTCCTCTTATTTTTTGGTTGGTTTTGATTTGTTTTTATGATGTTTTGGCGGGTTTTTGGAATGTTTTGGTGGTGTTTTAGAATGTTTTGTTTTCTCTTTTGTTGTTTATATTGTCTTGGCAGGTTTTGGAATGTTTGGATTCCTTTTGGCGGGTTTTAAAATCTTTTGGCGGGTATTTGGAATGTTTTGGTTTGCTTTCATTTGTTTTGATTATGTTTTGGCAAGTTATTGAATGTTTCGATCACTTCTTACTGGTTTTCTAGTATTTTGGCATCTTTTCAGAATGTTTTGATCAGTTTTGGCGGGTTCTAAATAATTTTGTCGGGTTTTTGGAATGTTTTGGTTGGTTTTGATTTGTTTTTATGATGTATTGCCAAGTTTTTTGAATGTTTTGATCAGTTCAGGCTGGTTTTCTAATGTTTTGGCATCTTTTCAGAATGTTTTGATGAGTTTTGCGGGTCTAAATCATTTTGGCGGGTTTTCAGAATGTTTTGGTTGGTTTTGATTTGTTTTTATGATGTTTAGGTGGGTTTTCGGAATGTTTTGGTTGGGTTTTAGAATGTTTTGTATTCTCTTGAGTTGTTTTTATTGTGTTGGCAGGTTTTGGAATGTTTGGATTCCTTTTGGCGGGTTTTAAAATCTTTTGGCGGGTATTTGGAATGTTTTGGCGGGTATTCGGAAGGTTTTGATTAGTTTTGACGGGTTTTGTAATATTTTGGCGGGTTTTTAGAAGGTTTCGATTTGTTTTGATTTGTTTTGATTCTGTTTAGCCCAGTTTTTGGTGTGTTTGGATTAGCTTTGGTGGGCTTGATCATGTTTTGTCAGGTTTTTTCGAATGTATTGATGACTTCTGTCTGGTTTTCTATTTTGGCGGGTTTGAAAATATTTTTGGATTAGTTTTGGCGGGTTTGAAAATATTTTGGCTCTTTGCGCAGAGATGACGGTGCCGGTTGCGGTGCGCTCCGGGGCGCTCCTTCTGCGGAAAGACGCCTGGCAGCGGCACTTGGGACAGCTCCGCGTCTCCGTATTCTGCGTTTCGTGCCTTCCGCATCTCAGCAAAATGCTTTCCCACTAGGTCTAGCAAGGAGAAACTGTGGCAGCTGAGTAGATGTAGCCCGGCCCGCCCTTTGAAGTTGACAAGTTCTTGGCATCTCAGAGCCTCAAGGCAAGAGCAAGGTTATCTATGGTAGGCTGGGGCAGAACTAGCAGCAAGCAGAGCAAAGTTGTCCAAGAATAGCTTCCATTGGAATGCTAATGGCAGTTGAAGAGGCAGGCCAGTGGCAAGCCACTAGCTTCTAGCAGTTTGAAAGTTGCAGACACAGTGCAGGTGTTGTGCGGCTTCCTTCTTGGCCTCCTAGAAGGTGCCGCGCTCTCCGTCTCTTGCTTGCCAATATGTTGCCTTGTTCCTCTTATTTTTTGGTTGGTTTTGATTTGTTTTTATGATGTTTTGGCGGGTTTTCGGAATGTTTTGGTGGTGTTTTAGAATGTTTTGTTTTCTCTTGTGTTGTTTTGATTGTCTTGGCAGGTTTTGGAATGTTTGGATTCCTTTTGGCGGGTTTTAAAATATTTTGGCGGGTATTTGGAATGTTTTGGTTTGCTTTCATTTGTTTTGATTATGTTTTGGCAAGTTATTGAATGTTTCGATCACTTCTTACTGGTTTTCTAGTATTTTGGCATCTTTTCAGAATGTTTTGATCAGTTTTGGCGGGTTCTAAATAATTTTGTCAGGTTTTTGGAATGTTTTGGTTGGTTTTGATTTGTTTTTATGATGTATTGCCAAGTTTTTTGAATGTTTTGATCAGTTCAGGCTGGTTTTCTAATGTTTTGGCATCTTTTCAGAATGTTTTGATGAGTTTTGCGGGTCTAAATAATTTTGGCGGGGTTTCAGAATGTTTTGGTTGGTTTTGATTTGTTTTTATGATGTTTTGGTGGGTTTTCGGAATGTTTTGGTTGGGTTTTAGAATGTTTTGTATTCTCTTGAGTTGTTTTTATTGTGTTGGCAGGTTTTGGAATGTTTGGATTCCTTTTGGCGGGTTTTAAAATCTTTTGGCGGGTATTTGGAATGTTTTGGCGGGTATTCGGAAGGTTTTGATTAGTTTTGACAGGTTTTGAAATATTTTGGCGGGTTTTTAGAAGGTTTCTATTTGTTTTGATTTGTTTTGATTCTGTTTAGCCCAGTTTTTGGTGTGTTTGGATTAGCTTTGGTGGGCTTGATCATGTTTTGTCAGGTTTTTTCGAATGTATTGATGACTTCTGTCTGGTTTTCTATTTTGGCGGGTTTGAAAATATTTTTGGATTAGTTTTGGCGGGTTTGAAAATATTTTGGCTCTTTGGGCAGAGATGACGGTGCCGGTTGCGGTGCGCTCCGGGGCGCTCCTTCTGCGGAAAGACGCCTGGCAGCGGCACTTGGGACAGCTCCGCGTCTCCGTATTCTGCGTTTCTTGCCTTCTGCATCTCAGCAAAATGCTTTCCCACTAGGTCTAGCAAGGAGAAACTGTGGCAGCTGAGTAGATGTAGCCTGGCCCGCCCTTTGAAGTTGACAAGTTCTTGGCATCTCAGAGCCTCAAGGCAAGAGCAAGGTTATCTATGGTAGGCTGGGGCAGAACTAGCAGCAAGCAGAGCAAAGTTGTCCAAGAATAGCTTCCATTGGAATGCTAATGGCAATTGAAGAGGCAGGCCAGTGGCAAGCCACTAGCTTCTAGCAGTTTGAAAGTTGCAGACACAGTGCAGGTGTTGTGCGGCTTCCTTCTTGGCCTCCTAGAAGGTGCCGCGTTCTCCGTCTCTTGCTTGCCAATATGTTGCCTTGTTCCTCTTATTTTTTGGTTGGTTTTGATTTGTTTTTATGATGTTTTGGCGGGTTTTTGGAATGTTTTGGTGGTGTTTTAGAATGTTTTGTTTTCTCTTGTGTTGTTTATATTGTCTTGGCAGGTTTTGGAATGTTTGGATTCCTTTTGGCGGGTTTTAAAATCTTTTGGCGGGTATTTGGAATGTTTTGGTTTGCTTTCATTTGTTTTGATTATGTTTTGGCAAGTTATTGAATGTTTCGATCACTTCTTACTGGTTTTCTAGTATTTTGGCATCTTTTCAGAATGTTTTGATCAGTTTTGGCGGGTTCTAAATAATTTTGTCGGGTTTTTGGAATGTTTTGGTTGGTTTTGATTTGTTTTTATGATGTATTGCCAAGTTTTTTGAATGTTTTGATCAGTTCAGGCTGGTTTTCTAATGTTTTGGCATCTTTTCAGAATGTTTTGATGAGTTTTGCGGGTCTAAATCATTTTGGCGGGTTTTCAGAATGTTTTGGTTGGTTTTGATTTGTTTTTATGATGTTTTGGTGGGTTTTCGGAATGTTTTGGTTGGGTTTTAGAATGTTTTGTATTCTCTTGAGTTGTTTTTATTGTGTTGGCAGGTTTTGGAATGTTTGGATTCCTTTTGGCGGGTTTTAAAATCTTTTGGCGAGTATTTGGTATGTTTTGGCGGGTGTTCGGAAGGTTTTGATTAGTTTTGACGGGTTTTGAAATATTTTGGCGGGTTTTTAGAAGGTTTCGATTTGTTTTGATTTGTTTTGATTCTGTTTAGCCCAGTTTTTGGTGTGTTTGGATTAGCTTTGTTGGGCTTGATCATGTTTTGTCAGGTTTTTTTGAATGTATTGATGACTTCTGTCTGGTTTTCTATTTTGGCGGGTTTGAAAATATTTTTGGATGAGTTTTGGCGGGTTTGAAAATATTTTGGCTCTTTGGGCAGAGATGACGGTGCCGGTTGCGGTGCGCTCCGGGGCGCTCCTTCTGCGGAAAGACGCCTGGCAGCGGCACTTGGGACAGCTCCGCGTCTCCGTATTCTGCGTTTCGTGCCTTCCGCATCTCAGCAAAATGCTTTCCCACTAGGTCTAGCAAGGAGAAACTGTGGCAGCTGAGTAGATGTAGCCCGGCCCGCCCTTTGAAGTTGACAAGTTCTTGGCATCTCAGAGCCTCAAGGGAAGAGCAAGGTTATCTATGGTAGGCTGGGGCAGAACTAGCAGCAAGCAGAGCAAAGTTGTCCAAGAATAGCTTCCATTGGAATGCTAATGGCAATTGAAGAGGCAGGCCAGTGGCAAGCCACTAGCTTCTAGCAGTTTGAAAGTTGCAGACACAGTGCAGGTGTTGTGCGGCTTCCTTCTTGGCCTCCTAGAAGGTGCCGCGCTCTCCGTCTCTTGCTTGCCAATATGTTGCCTTGTTACTCTTATTTTTTGGTTGGTTTTGATTTGTTTTTATGATGTTTTGGCCGGTTTTCGGAATGTTTTGGTGGTGTTTTAGAATGTTTTGTTTTCTCTTGTGTTGTTTATATTGTGTTGGCAGGTTTTGGAATGTTTGGATTCCTTTTGGCGGGTTTTAAAATATTTTGGCGGGTATTTGGAATGTTTTGGTTTGCTTTCATTTGTTTTGATTATGTTTTGGCAAGTTATTGAAAGTTTCGATCACTTCTGACGGGTTTTCTAGTATTTTGGCATCTTTTCAGAATGTTTTGATCAGTTTTGGCGGGTTCTAAATAATTTTGTCGGGTTTTTGGAATGTTTTGGTTGGTTTTGATTTGTTTTTATGATGTATTGCCAAGTTTTTTGAATGTTTTGATCAGTTCAGGCTGGTTTTCTAATGTTTTGGCATCTTTTCAGAATGTTTTGATGAGTTTTGCGGGTCTAAATCATTTTGGCGGGTTTTCAGAATGTTTTGGTTGGTTTTGATTTGTTTTTATGATGTTTTGGTGGGTTTTCGGAATGTTTTGGTTGGGTTTTAGAATGTTTTGTATTCTCTTGAGTTGTTTTTATTGTGTTGGCAGGTTTTGGAATGTTTGGATTCCTTTTGGCGGGTTTTAAAATCTTTTGGCGGGTATTTGGAATGTTTTGGCGGGTGTTCGGAATGTTTTGATTAGTTTTGACGGGTTTTGAAATATTTTGGCGGGTTTTTAGAAGGTTTCGATTTGTTTTGATTTGTTTTGATTCTGTTTAGCCCAGTTTTTGGTGTGTTTGGATTAGCTTTGGTGGGCTTGACCATGTTTTGTCAGGTTTTTTTGAATGTATTGATGACTTCTGTCTGGTTTTCTATTTTGGCGGGTTTGAAAATATTTTTGGATTAGTTTTGGCGGGTTTGAAAATATTTTGGCTCTTTGCGCAGAGATGACGGTGCCGGTTGCGGTGCGCTCCGGGGCGCTCCTTCTGCGGAAAGACGCCTGGCAGCGGCACTTGGGACAGTTCCGCATCTCCGTATTCTGCGTTTCTTGCCTTCTGCATCTCAGCAAAATGCTTTCCCACTAGGTCTAGCAAGGAGAAACTGTGGCAGCTGAGTAGATGTAGCCTGGCCCGCCCTTTGAAGTTGACAAGTTCTTGGCATCTCAGAGCCTCAAGGCAAGAGCAAGGTTATCTATGGTAGGCTGGGGCAGAACTAGCAGCAAGCAGAGCAAAGTTGTCCAAGAATAGCTTCCATTGGAATGCTAATGGCAATTGAAGAGGCAGGCCAGTGGCAAGCCACTAGCTTCTAGCAGTTTGAAAGTTGCAGACACAGTGCAGGTGTTGTGCGGCTTCCTTCTTGGCCTCCTAGAAGGTGCCGCGCTCTCCGTCTCTTGCTTGCCAATATGTTGCCTTGTTCCTCTTATTTTTTGGTTGGTTTTGATTTGTTTTTATGATGTATTGCCAAGTTTTTTGAATGTTTTGATCAGTTCAGTCTGGTTTTCTAATGTTTTGGCATCTTTTCAGAATGTTTTGATGAGTTTTGCGGGTCTAAATCATTTTGGCGGGGTTTCAGAATGTTTTGGTTGGTTTTGATTTGTTTTTATGATGTTTTGGTGGGTTTTCAGAATGTTTTGGTTGGGTTTTAGAATGTTTTGTATTCTCTTGAGTTGTTTTTATTGTGTTGGCAGGTTTTGGAATGTTTGGATTCCTTTTGGCGAGTTTTAAAATCTTTTGGCGGGTATTTGGAATGTTTTGGCGGGTGTTCGGAATGTTTTGATTAGTTTTGACGGGTTTTGAAATATTTTGGCGGGTTTTTAGAAGGTTTCGATTTGTTTTGATTTGTTTTGATTCTGTTTAGCCCAGTGTTTGGTGTGTTTGGATTAGCTTTGTTGGGCTTGATCATGTTTTGTCAGGTTTTTTCGAATGTATTGATGACTTCTGTCTGGTTTTCTATTTTGGCGGGTTTGAAAATATTTTTGGATTAGTTTTGGCGGGTTTGAAAATATTTTGGCTCTTTGGGCAGAGATGACGGTGCCGGTTGCGGTGTGCTCCGGGGCGCTCCTTCTTCGGAAAGACGCCTGGCAGCGGCACTTGGGACAGCTCCGCGTCTCCGTATTCTGCGTTTCTTGCCTTCTGCATCTCAGCAAAATGCTTTCCCACTAGGTCTAGCAAGGAGAAACTGTGGCAGCTGAGTAGATGTAGCCTGGCCCGCCCTTTGAAGTTGACAAGTTCTTGGCATCTCAGAGCCTCAAGGCAAGAGCAAGGTTATCTATGGTAGGCTGGGGCAGAACTAGCAGGAAGCAGAGCAAAGTTGTCCAAGAATCGCTTCCATTGGAATGCTAATGGCAATTGAAGAGGCAGGCCAGTGGCAAGCCACTAGCTTCTAGCAGTTTGAAAGTTGCAGACACAGTGCAGGTGTTGTGCGGCTTCCTTCTTGGCCTCCTAGAAGGTGCCGCGCTCTCCGTCTCTTGCTTGCCAATATGTTGCCTTGTTCCTCTTATTTTTTGGTTGGTTTTGATTTGTTTTTATGATGTTTTGGCGGGTTTTCGGAATGTTTTGGTGGTGTTTTAGAATGTTTTGTATTCTCTTGTGTTGTTTATATTGTCTTGGCAGGTTTTGGAATGTTTGGATTCCTTTTGGCGGGTTTTAAAATATTTTGGCGGGTATTTGGAATGTTTTGGTTTGCTTTCATTTGTTTTGATTATGTTTTGGCAAGTTATTGAATGTTTCGATCACTTCTGACTGGTTTTCTAGTATTTTGGCATCTTTTCAGAATGTTTTGATCAGTTTTGGCGGGTTCTAAATAATTTTGTCGGGTTTTTGGAATGTTTTGGTTGGTTTTGATTTGTTTTTATGATGTATTGCCAAGTTTTTTGAATGTTTTGATCAGTTCAGGCTGGTTTTCTAATGTTTTGGCATCTTTTCAGAATGTTTTGATGAGTTTTGCGGGTCTAAATCATTTTGGCGGGTTTTCAGAATGTTTTGGTTGGTTTTGATTTGTTTTTATGATGTTTAGGTGGGTTTTCGGAATGTTTTGGTTGGGTTTTAGAATGTTTTGTATTCTCCTGAGTTGTTTTTATTGTGTTGGCAGGTTTTGGAATGTTTGGATTCCTTTTGGCGGGTTTTAAAATCTTTTGGCGGGTATTTGGAATGTTTTGGCGGGTATTCGGAAGGTTTTGATTAGTTTTGACGGGTTTTGTAATATTTTGGCGGGTTTTTAGAAGGTTTCGATTTGTTTTGATTTGTTTTGATTCTGTTTAGCCCAGTTTTTGGTGTGTTTGGATTAGCTTTGGTGGGCTTGATCATGTTTTGTCAGGTTTTTTCGAATGTATTGATGACTTCTGTCTGGTTTTCTATTTTGGCGGGTTTGAAAATATTTTTGGATTAGTTTTGGCGGGTTTGAAAATATTTTGGCTCTTTGCGCAGAGATGACGGTGCCGGTTGCGGTGCGCTCCGGGGCGCTCCTTCTGCGGAAAGACGCCTGGCAGCGGCACTTGGGACAGCTCCGCGTCTCCGTATTCTGCGTTTCGTGCCTTCCGCATCTCAGCAAAATGCTTTCCCACTAGGTCTAGCAAGGAGAAACTGTGGCAGCTGAGTAGATGTAGCCTGGCCCGCCCTTTGAAGTTGACAAGTTCTTGGCATCTCAGAGCCTCAAGGCAAGAGCAAGGTTATCTATGGTAGGCTGGGGCAGAACTAGCAGCAAGCAGAGCAAAGTTGTCCAAGAATAGCTTCCATTGGAATGCTAATGGCAGTTGAAGAGGCAGGCCAGTGGCAAGCCACTAGCTTCTAGCAGTTTGAAAGTTGCAGACACAGTGCAGGTGTTGTGCGGCTTCCTTCTTGGCCTCCTAGAAGGTGCCGCGCTCTCCGTCTCTTGCTTGCCAATATGTTGCCTTGTTCCTCTTATTTTTTGGTTGGTTTTGATTTGTTTTTATGATGTTTTGGCGGGTTTTCGGAATGTTTTGGTGGTGTTTTAGAATGTTTTGTTTTCTCTTGTGTTGTTTATATTGTCTTGGCAGGTTTTGGAATGTTTGGATTCCTTTTGGCGGGTTTTAAAATATTTTGGCGGGTATTTGGAATGTTTTGGTTTGCTTTCATTTGTTTTGATTATGTTTTGGCAAGTTATTGAAAGTTTCGATCACTTCTGACGGGTTTTCTAGTATTTTGGCATCTTTTCAGAATGTTTTGATCAGTTTTGGCGGGTTCTAAATAATTTTGTCGGGTTTTTGGAATGTTTTGGTTGGTTTTGATTTGTTTTTATGATGTATTGCCAAGTTTTTTGAATGTTTTGATCAGTTCAGGCTGGTTTTCTAATGTTTTGGCATCTTTTCAGAATGTTTTGATGAGTTTTGCGGGTCTAAATCATTTTGGCGGGTTTTCAGAATGTTTTGGTTGGTTTTGATTTGTTTTTATGATGTTTAGGTGGGTTTTCGGAATGTTTTGGTTGGGTTTTAGAATGTTTTGTATTCTCTTGAGTTGTTTTTATTGTGTTGGCAGGTTTTGGAATGTTTGGATTCCTTTTGGCGAGTTTTAAAATCTTTTGGCGGGTATTTGGAATGTTTTGGCGGCTGTTCGGAATGTTTTGATTAGTTTTGACGGGTTTTGAAATATTTTGGCGGGTTTTTAGAAGGTTTCGATTTGTTTTGATTTGTTTTGATTCTGTTTAGCCCAGTTTTTGGTGTGTTTGGATTAGCTTTGTTGGGCTTGATCATGTTTTGTCAGGTTTTTTCGAATGTATTGATGACTTCTGTCTGGTTTTCTATTTTGGCGGGTTTGAAAATATTTTTGGATTAGTTTTGGCGGGTTTGAAAATATTTTGGCTCTTTGGGCAGAGATGACGGTGCCGGTTGCGGTGCGCTCCGGGGCGCTCCTTCTGCGGAAAGACGCCTGGCAGCGGCACTTGGGACAGCTCTGCGTCTCCGTATTCTGCGTTTCGTGCCTTCCGCATCTCAGCAAAATGCTTTCCCACTAGGTCTAGCAAGGAGAAACTGTGGCAGCTGAGTAGATGTAGCCCGGCCCGCCCTTTGAAGTTGACAAGTTCTTGGCATCTCAGAGCCTCAAGGCAAGAGCAAGGTTATCTATGGTAGGCTGGGGCAGAACTAGCAGCAAGCAGAGCAAAGTTGTCCAAGAATAGCTTCCATTGGAATGCTAATGGCAATTGAAGAGGCAGGCCAGTGGCAAGCCACTAGCTTCTAGCAGTTTGAAAGTTGCAGACACAGTGCAGGTGTTGTGCGGCTTCCTTCTTGGCCTCCTAGAAGGTGCCGCGCTCTCCGTCTCTTGCTTGCCAATATGTTGCCTTGTTCCTCTTATTTTTTGGTTGGTTTTGATTTGTTTTTATGATGTTTTGGCGGGTTTTCGGAATGTTTTGGTGGTGTTTTAGAATGTTTTGTATTCTCTTGTGTTGTTTTGATTGTCTTGGCAGGTTGTGGAATATTTGGATTCCTTTTGGCGGGTTTTAAAATATTTTGGCGGGTATTTGGAATGTTTTGGTTTGCTTTCATTTGTTTTGATTATGTTTTGGCAAGTTATTGAATGTTTCGATCACTTCTTACTGGTTTTCTAGTATTTTGGCATCTTTTCAGAATGTTTTGATCAGTTTTGGCGGGTTCTAAATAATTTTGTCGGGTTTTTGGAATGTTTTGGTTGGTTTTGATTTGTTTTTATGATGTATTGCCAAGTTTTTTGAATGTTTTGATCAGTTCAGGCTGGTTTTCTAATGTTTTGGCATCTTTTCAGAATGTTTTGATGAGTTTTGCGGGTCTAAATAATTTTGGCGGGGTTTCAGAATGTTTTGGTTGGTTTTGATTTGTTTTTATGATGTTTTGGTGGGTTTTCGGAATGTTTTGGTTGGGTTTTAGAATGTTTTGTATTCTCTTGAGTTGTTTTTATTGTGTTGGCAGGTTTTGGAATGTTTGGATTCCTTTTGGCGAGTTTTAAAATCTTTTGGCGGGTATTTGGAATGTTTTGGCGGCTGTTCGGAATGTTTTGATTAGTTTTGACGGGTTTTGAAATATTTTGGCGGGTTTTTAGAAGGTTTCGATTTGTTTTGATTTGTTTTGATTCTGTTTAGCCCAGTGTTTGGTGTGTTTGGATTAGCTTTGTTGGGCTTGATCATGTTTTGTCAGGTTTTTTCGAATGTATTGATGACTTCTGTCTGGTTTTCTATTTTGGCGGGTTTGAAAATATTTTTGGATTAGTTTTGGCGGGTTTGAAAATATTTTGGCTCTTTGCGCAGAGATGACGGTGCCGGTTGCGGTGCGCTCCGGGGCGCTCCTTCTGCGGAAAGACGCCTGGCAGCGGCACTTGGGACAGCTCCGCGTCTCCGTATTCTGCGTTTCGTGCCTTCCGCATCTCAGCAAAATGCTTTCCCACTAGGTCTAGCAAGGAGAAACTGTGGCAGCTGAGTAGATGTAGCCCGGCCCGCCCTTTGAAGTTGACAAGTTCTTGGCATCTCAGAGCCTCAAGGCAAGAGCAAGGTTATCTATGGTAGGCTGGGGCAGAACTAGCAGCAAGCAGAGCAA
This sequence comes from Passer domesticus, assembly GCF_036417665.1. Classification (NCBI taxonomy): domain Eukaryota; kingdom Metazoa; phylum Chordata; class Aves; order Passeriformes; family Passeridae; genus Passer; species Passer domesticus. Next base: position 62,591,857 of record NC_087478.1, read on the forward strand.
AGTTGTCCAAGAATAGCTTCCATTGGAATGCTAATGGCAGTTGAAGAGGCAGGCCAGTGGCAAGCCACTAGCTTCTAGCAGTTTGAAAGTTGCAGACACAGTGCAGGTGTTGTGCGGCTTCCTTCTTGGCCTCCTAGAAGGTGCCGCGCTCTCCGTCTCTTGCTTGCCAATATGTTGCCTTGTTCCTCTTATTTTTTGGTTGGTTTTGATTTGTTTTTATGATGTTTTGGCGGGTTTTCGGAATGTTTTGCTGGTGTTTTAGAATGTTTTGTTTTCTCTTGTGTTGTTTATATTGTCTTGGCAGGTTTTGGAATGTTTGGATTCCTTTTGGCGGGTTTTAAAATCTTTTGGCGGGTATTTGGAATGTTTTGGTTTGCTTTCATTTGTTTTGATTATGTTTTGGCAAGTTATTGAAAGTTTCGATCACTTCTGACGGGTTTTCTAGTATTTTGGCATCTTTTCAGAATGTTTTGATCAGTTTTGGCGGGTTCTAAATAATTTTGTCGGGTTTTTGGAATGTTTTGGTTGGTTTTGATTTGTTTTTATGATGTATTGCCAAGTTTTTTGAATGTTTTGATCAGTTCAGGCTGGTTTTCTAATGTTTTGGCATCTTTTCAGAATGTTTTGATGAGTTTTGCGGGTCTAAATCATTTTGGCGGGTTTTCAGAATGTTTTGGTTGGTTTTGATTTGTTTTTATGATGTTTTGGTGGGTTTTCGGAATGTTTTGGTTGGGTTTTAGAATGTTTTGTATTCTCTTGAGTTGTTTTTATTGTGTTGGCAGGTTTTGGAATGTTTGGATTCCTTTTGGCGGGTTTTAAAATCTTTTGGCGGGTATTTGGAATGTTTTGGCGGGTATTCGGAAGGTTTTGATTAGTTTTGACAGGTTTTGAAATATTTTGGCGGGTTTTTAGAAGGTTTCGATTTGTTTTGATTTGTTTTGATTCTGTTTAGCCCAGTTTTTGGTGTGTTTGGATTAGCTTTGTTGGGCTTGATCATGTTTTGTCAGGTTTTTTCGAATGTATTGATGACTTCTGTCTGGTTTTCTATTTTGGCGGGTTTGAAAATATTTTTGGATTAGTTTTGGCGGGTTTGAAAATATTTTGGCTCTTTGGGCAGAGATGACGGTGCCGGTTGCGGTGCGCTCCGGGGCGCTCCTTCTGCGGAAAGACGCCTGGCAGCGGCACTTGGGACAGCTCTGCGTCTCCGTATTCTGCGTTTCGTGCCTTCCGCATCTCAGCAAAATGCTTTCCCACTAGGTCTAGCAAGGAGAAACTGTGGCAGCTGAGTAGATGTAGCCCGGCCCGCCCTTTGAAGTTGACAAGTTCTTGGCATCTCAGAGCCTCAAGGGAAGAGCAAGGTTATCTATGGTAGGCTGGGGCAGAACTAGCAGCAAGCAGAGCAAAGTTGTCCAAGAATAGCTTCCATTGGAATGCTAATGGCAGTTGAAGAGGCAGGCCAGTGGCAAGCCACTAGCTTCTAGCAGTTTGAAAGTTGCAGACACAGTGCAGGTGTTGTGCGGCTTCCTTCTTGGCCTCCTAGAAGGTGCCGCGTTCTCCGTCTCTTGCTTGCCAATATGTTGCCTTGTTCCTCTTATTTTTTGGTTGGTTTTGATTTGTTTTTATGATGTTTTGGCGGGTTTTCGGAATGTTTTGGTGGTGTTTTAGAATGTTTTGTATTCTCTTGTGTTGTTTTGATTGTCTTGGCAGGTTTTGGAATGTTTGGATTCCTTTTGGCGGGTTTTAAAATATTTTGGCGGGTATTTGGAATGTTTTGGTTTGCTTTCATTTGTTTTGATTATGTTTTGGCAAGTTATTGAATGTTTCGATCACTTCTGACTGGTTTTCTAGTATTTTGGCATCTTTTCAGAATGTTTTGATCAGTTTTGGCGGGTTCTAAATAATTTTGTCGGGTTTTTGGAATGTTTTGGTTGGTTTTGATTTGTTTTTATGATGTATTGCCAAGTTTTTTGAATGTTTTGATCAGTTCAGGCTGGTTTTCTAATGTTTTGGCATCTTTTCAGAATGTTTTGATGAGTTTTGCGGGTCTAAATCATTTTGGCGGGTTTTCAGAATGTTTTGGTTGGTTTTGATTTGTTTTTATGATGTTTTGGTGGGTTTTCGGAATGTTTTGGTTGGGTTTTAGAATGTTTTGTATTCTCTTGAGTTGTTTTTATTGTGTTGGCAGGTTTTGGAATGTTTGGATTCCTTTTGGCGAGTTTTAAAATCTTTTGGCGGGTATTTGGAATGTTTTGGCGGGTGTTCGGAATGTTTTGATTAGTTTTGACGGGTTTTGAAATATTTTGGCGGGTTTTTAGAAGGTTTCGATTTGTTTTGATTTGTTTTGATTCTGTTTAGCCCAGTGTTTGGTGTGTTTGGATTAGCTTTGTTGGGCTTGATCATGTTTTGTCAGGTTTTTTCGAATGTATTGATGACTTCTGTCTGGTTTTCTATTTTGGCGGGTTTGAAAATATTTTTGGATTAGTTTTGGCGGGTTTGAAAATATTTTGGCTCTTTGGGCAGAGATGACGGTGCCGGTTGCGGTGTGCTCCGGGGCGCTCCTTCTGCGGAAAGACGCCTGGCAGCGGCACTTGGGACAGCTCCGCGTCTCCGTATTCTGCGTTTCTTGCCTTCTGCATCTCAGCAAAATGCTTTCCCACTAGGTCTAGCAAGGAGAAACTGTGGCAGCTGAGTAGATGTAGCCTGGCCCGCCCTTTGAAGTTGACAAGTTCTTGGCATCTCAGAGCCTCAAGGCAAGAGCAAGGTTATCTATGGTAGGCTGGGGCAGAACTAGCAGGAAGCAGAGCAAAGTTGTCCAAGAATCGCTTCCATTGGAATGCTAATGGCAATTGAAGAGGCAGGCCAGTGGCAAGCCACTAGCTTCTAGCAGTTTGAAAGTTGCAGACACAGTGCAGGTGTTGTGCGGCTTCCTTCTTGGCCTCCTAGAAGGTGCCGCGCTCTCCGTCTCTTGCTTGCCAATATGTTGCCTTGTTCCTCTTATTTTTTGGTTGGTTTTGATTTGTTTTTATGATGTTTTGGCGGGTTTTCGGAATGTTTTGGTGGTGTTTTAGAATGTTTTGTTTTCTCTTGTGTTGTTTATATTGTCTTGGCAGGTTTTGGAATGTTTGGATTCCTTTTGGCGGGTTTTAAAATCTTTTGGCGGGTATTTGGAATGTTTTGGTTTGCTTTCATTTGTTTTGATTATGTTTTGGCAAGTTATTGAATGTTTCGATCACTTCTTACTGGTTTTCTAGTATTTTGGCATCTTTTCAGAATGTTTTGATCAGTTTTGGCGGGTTCTAAATAATTTTGTCGGGTTTTTGGAATGTTTTGGTTGGTTTTGATTTGTTTTTATGATTTATTGCCAAGTTTTTTGAATGTTTTGATCAGTTCAGGCTGGTTTTCTAATGTTTTGGCATCTTTTCAGAATGTTTTGATGAGTTTTGCGGGTCTAAATCATTTTGGCGGGGTTTCAGAATGTTTTGGTTGGTTTTGATTTGTTTTTATGATGTTTTGGTGGGTTTTCGGAATGTTTTGGTTGGGTTTTAGAATGTTTTGTATTCTCTTGAGTTGTTTTTATTGTGTTGGCAGGTTTTGGAATGTTTGGATTCCTTTTGGCGAGTTTTAAAATCTTTTGGCGGGTATTTGGAATGTTTTGGCGGCTGTTCGGAATGTTTTGATTAGTTTTGACGGGTTTTGAAATATTTTGGCGGGTTTTTAGAAGGTTTCGATTTGTTTTGATTTGTTTTGATTCTGTTTAGCCCAGTTTTTGGTGTGTTTGGATTAGCTTTGTTGGGCTTGATCATGTTTTGTCAGGTTTTTTCGAATGTATTGATGACTTCTGTCTGGTTTTCTATTTTGGCGGGTTTGAAAATATTTTTGGATTAGTTTTGGCGGGTTTGAAAATATTTTGGCTCTTTGCGCAGAGATGACGGTGCCGGTTGCGGTGCGCTCCGGGGCGCTCCTTCTGCGGAAAGACGCCTGGCAGCGGCACTTGGGACAGCTCCGCGTCTCCGTATTCTGCGTTTCGTGCCTTCCGCATCTCAGCAAAATGCTTTCCCACTAGGTCTAGCAAGGAGAAACTGTGGCAGCTGAGTAGATGTAGCCCGGCCCGCCCTTTGAAGTTGACAAGTTCTTGGCATCTCAGAGCCTCAAGGCAAGAGCAAGGTTATCTATGGTAGGCTGGGGCAGAACTAGCAGCAAGCAGAGCAAAGTTGTCCAAGAATAGCTTCCATTGGAATGCTAATGGCAGTTGAAGAGGCAGGCCAGTGGCAAGCCACTAGCTTCTAGCAGTTTGAAAGTTGCAGACACAGTGCAGGTGTTGTGCGGCTTCCTTCTTGGCCTCCTAGAAGGTGCCGCGCTCTCCGTCTCTTGCTTGCCAATATGTTGCCTTGTTCCTCTTATTTTTTGGTTGGTTTTGATTTGTTTTTATGATGTTTTGGCGGGTTTTCGGAATGTTTTGCTGGTGTTTTAGAATGTTTTGTTTTCTCTTGTGTTGTTTATATTGTCTTGGCAGGTTTTGGAATGTTTGGATTCCTTTTGGCGGGTTTTAAAATCTTTTGGCGGGTATTTGGAATGTTTTGGTTTGCTTTCATTTGTTTTGATTATGTTTTGGCAAGTTATTGAAAGTTTCGATCACTTCTGACGGGTTTTCTAGTATTTTGGCATCTTTTCAGAATGTTTTGATCAGTTTTGGCGGGTTCTAAATAATTTTGTCGGGTTTTTGGAATGTTTTGGTTGGTTTTGATTTGTTTTTATGATGTATTGCCAAGTTTTTTGAATGTTTTGATCAGTTCAGGCTGGTTTTCTAATGTTTTGGCATCTTTTCAGAATGTTTTGATGAGTTTTGCGGGTCTAAATCATTTTGGCGGGTTTTCAGAATGTTTTGGTTGGTTTTGATTTGTTTTTATGATGTTTTGGTGGGTTTTCGGAATGTTTTGGTTGGGTTTTAGAATGTTTTGTATTCTCTTGAGTTGTTTTTATTGTGTTGGCAGGTTTTGGAATGTTTGGATTCCTTTTGGCGGGTTTTAAAATCTTTTGGCGGGTATTTGGAATGTTTTGGCGGGTATTCGGAAGGTTTTGATTAGTTTTGACAGGTTTTGAAATATTTTGGCGGGTTTTTAGAAGGTTTCGATTTGTTTTGATTTGTTTTGATTCTGTTTAGCCCAGTTTTTGGTGTGTTTGGATTAGCTTTGTTGGGCTTGATCATGTTTTGTCAGGTTTTTTCGAATGTATTGATGACTTCTGTCTGGTTTTCTATTTTGGCGGGTTTGAAAATATTTTTGGATTAGTTTTGGCGGGTTTGAAAATATTTTGGCTCTTTGGGCAGAGATGACGGTGCCGGTTGCGGTGCGCTCCGGGGCGCTCCTTCTGCGGAAAGACGCCTGGCAGCGGCACTTGGGACAGCTCTGCGTCTCCGTATTCTGCGTTTCGTGCCTTCCGCATCTCAGCAAAATGCTTTCCCACTAGGTCTAGCAAGGAGAAACTGTGGCAGCTGAGTAGATGTAGCCCGGCCCGCCCTTTGAAGTTGACAAGTTCTTGGCATCTCAGAGCCTCAAGGGAAGAGCAAGGTTATCTATGGTAGGCTGGGGCAGAACTAGCAGCAAGCAGAGCAAAGTTGTCCAAGAATAGCTTCCATTGGAATGCTAATGGCAGTTGAAGAGGCAGGCCAGTGGCAAGCCACTAGCTTCTAGCAGTTTGAAAGTTGCAGACACAGTGCAGGTGTTGTGCGGCTTCCTTCTTGGCCTCCTAGAAGGTGCCGCGTTCTCCGTCTCTTGCTTGCCAATATGTTGCCTTGTTCCTCTTATTTTTTGGTTGGTTTTGATTTGTTTTTATGATGTTTTGGCGGGTTTTCGGAATGTTTTGGTGGTGTTTTAGAATGTTTTGTATTCTCTTGTGTTGTTTATATTGTCTTGGCAGGTTTTGGAATGTTTGGATTCCTTTTGGCGGGTTTTAAAATATTTTGGCGGGTATTTGGAATGTTTTGGTTTGCTTTCATTTGTTTTGATTATGTTTTGGCAAGTTATTGAATGTTTCGATCACTTCTGACTGGTTTTCTAGTATTTTGGCATCTTTTCAGAATGTTTTGATCAGTTTTGGCGGGTTCTAAATAATTTTGTCGGGTTTTTGGAATGTTTTGGTTGGTTTTGATTTGTTTTTATGATGTATTGCCAAGTTTTTTGAATGTTTTGATCAGTTCAGGCTGGTTTTCTAATGTTTTGGCATCTTTTCAGAATGTTTTGATGAGTTTTGCGGGTCTAAATCATTTTGGCGGGGTTTCAGAAGGTTTTGGTTGGTTTTGATTTGTTTTTATGATGTTTTGGTGGGTTTTCGGAATGTTTTGGTTGGGTTTTAGAATGTTTTGTATTCTCTTGAGTTGTTTTTATTGTGTTGGCAGGTTTTGGAATGTTTGGATTCCTTTTGGCGAGTTTTAAAATCTTTTGGCGGGTATTTGGAATGTTTTGGCGGCTGTTCGGAATGTTTTGATTAGTTTTGACGGGTTTTGAAATATTTTGGCGGGTTTTTAGAAGGTTTCGATTTGTTTTGATTTGTTTTGATTCTGTTTAGCCCAGTGTTTGGTGTGTTTGGATTAGCTTTGTTGGGCTTGATCATGTTTTGTCAGGTTTTTTCGAATGTATTGATGACTTCTGTCTGGTTTTCTATTTTGGCGGGTTTGAAAATATTTTTGGATTAGTTTTGGCGGGTTTGAAAATATTTTGGCTCTTTGGGCAGAGATGACGGTGCCGGTTGCGGTGTGCTCCGGGGCGCTCCTTCTGCGGAAAGACGCCTGGCAGCGGCACTTGGGACAGCTCCGCGTCTCCGTATTCTGCGTTTCTTGCCTTCTGCATCTCAGCAAAATGCTTTCCCACTAGGTCTAGCAAGGAGAAACTGTGGCAGCTGAGTAGATGTAGCCTGGCCCGCCCTTTGAAGTTGACAAGTTCTTGGCATCTCAGAGCCTCAAGGCAAGAGCAAGGTTATCTATGGTAGGCTGGGGCAGAACTAGCAGGAAGCAGAGCAAAGTTGTCCAAGAATCGCTTCCATTGGAATGCTAATGGCAATTGAAGAGGCAGGCCAGTGGCAAGCCACTAGCTTCTAGCAGTTTGAAAGTTGCAGACACAGTGCAGGTGTTGTGCGGCTTCCTTCTTGGCCTCCTAGAAGGTGCCGCGCTCTCCGTCTCTTGCTTGCCAATATGTTGCCTTGTTCCTCTTATTTTTTGGTTGGTTTTGATTTGTTTTTATGATGTTTTGGCGGGTTTTCGGAATGTTTTGGTGGTGTTTTAGAATGTTTTGTTTTCTCTTGTGTTGTTTATATTGTCTTGGCAGGTTTTGGAATGTTTGGATTCCTTTTGGCGGGTTTTAAAATCTTTTGGCGGGTATTTGGAATGTTTTGGTTTGCTTTCATTTGTTTTGATTATGTTTTGGCAAGTTATTGAAAGTTTCGATCACTTCTGACTGGTTTTCTAGTATTTTGGCATATTTTCAGAATGTTTTGATCAGTTTTGGCGGGTTCTAAATAATTTTGTCGGGTTTTTGGAATGTTTTGGTTGGTTTTGATTTGTTTTTATGATGTATTGCCAAGTTTTTTGAATGTTTTGATCAGTTCAGGCTGGTTTTCTAATGTTTTGGCATCTTTTCAGAATGTTTTGATGAGTTTTGCGGGTCTAAATCATTTTGGCGGGTTTTCAGAATGTTTTGGTTGGTTTTGATTTGTTTTTATGATGTTTAGGTGGGTTTTCGGAATGTTTTGGTTGGGTTTTAGAATGTTTTGTATTCTCCTGAGTTGTTTTTATTGTGTTGGCAGGTTTTGGAATGTTTGGATTCCTTTTGGCGGGTTTTAAAATCTTTTGGCGGGTATTTGGAATGTTTTGGCGGGTATTCGGAAGGTTTTGATTAGTTTTGACGGGTTTTGAAATATTTTGGCGGGTTTTTAGAAGGTTTCGATTTGTTTTGATTTGTTTTGATTCTGTTTAGCCCAGTTTTTGGTGTGTTTGGATTAGCTTTGGTGGGCTTGATCATGTTTTGTCAGGTTTTTTCGAATGTATTGATGACTTCTGTCTGGTTTTCTATTTTGGCGGGTTTGAAAATATTTTTGGATTAGTTTTGGCGGGTTTGAAAATATTTTGGCTCTTTGCGCAGAGATGACGGTGCCGGTTGCGGTGCGCTCCGGGGCGCTCCTTCTGCGGAAAGACGCCTGGCAGCGGCACTTGGGACAGCTCCGCGTCTCCGTATTCTGCGTTTCGTGCCTTCCGCATCTCAGCAAAATGCTTTCCCACTAGGTCTAGCAAGGAGAAACTGTGGCAGCTGAGTAGATGTAGCCCGGCCCGCCCTTTGAAGTTGACAAGTTCTTGGCATCTCAGAGCCTCAAGGCAAGAGCAAGGTTATCTATGGTAGGCTGGGGCAGAACTAGCAGCAAGCAGAGCAAAGTTGTCCAAGAATAGCTTCCATTGGAATGCTAATGGCAGTTGAAGAGGCAGGCCAGTGGCAAGCCACTAGCTTCTAGCAGTTTGAAAGTTGCAGACACAGTGCAGGTGTTGTGCGGCTTCCTTCTTGGCCTCCTAGAAGGTGCCGCGCTCTCCGTCTCTTGCTTGCCAATATGTTGCCTTGTTCCTCTTATTTTTTGGTTGGTTTTGATTTGTTTTTATGATGTTTTGGCGGGTTTTCGGAATGTTTTGGTGGTGTTTTAGAATGTTTTGTTTTCTCTTGTGTTGTTTATATTGTCTTGGCAGGTTTTGGAATGTTTGGATTCCTTTTGGCGGGTTTTAAAATATTTTGGCGGGTATTTGGAATGTTTTGGTTTGCTTTCATTTGTTTTGATTATGTTTTGGCAAGTTATTGAATGTTTCGATCACTTCTGACTGGTTTTCTAGTATTTTGGCATCTTTTCAGAATGTTTTGATCAGTTTTGGCGGGTTCTAAATAATTTTGTCGGGTTTTTGGAATGTTTTGGTTGGTTTTGATTTGTTTTTATGATGTATTGCCAAGTTTTTTGAATGTTTTGATCAGTTCAGGCTGGTTTTCTAATGTTTTGGCATCTTTTCAGAATGTTTTGATGAGTTTTGCGGGTCTAAATCATTTTGGCGGGTTTTCAGAATGTTTTGGTTGGTTTTGATTTGTTTTTATGATGTTTAGGTGGGTTTTCGGAATGTTTTGGTTGGGTTTTAGAATGTTTTGTATTCTCCTGAGTTGTTTTTATTGTGTTGGCAGGTTTTGGAATGTTTGGATTCCTTTTGGCGGGTTTTAAAATCTTTTGGCGGGTATTTGGAATGTTTTGGCGGGTATTCGGAAGGTTTTGATTAGTTTTGACGGGTTTTGAAATATTTTGGCGGGTTTTTAGAAGGTTTCGATTTGTTTTGATTTGTTTTGATTCTGTTTAGCCCAGTTTTTGGTGTGTTTGGATTAGCTTTGTTGGGCTTGATCATGTTTTGTCAGGTTTTTTCGAATGTATTGATGACTTCTGTCTGGTTTTCTATTTTGGCGGGTTTGAAAATATTTTTGGATTAGTTTTGGCGGGTTTGAAAATATTTTGGCTCTTTGGGCAGAGATGACGGTGCCGGTTGCGGTGCGCTCCGGGGCGCTCCTTCTGCGGAAAGACGCCTGGCAGCGGCACTTGGGACAGCTCCGCGTCTCCGTATTCTGCGTTTCTTGCCTTCTGCATCTCAGCAAAATGCTTTCCCACTAGGTCTAGCAAGGAGAAACTGTGGCAGCTGAGTAGATGTAGCCTGGCCCGCCCTTTGAAGTTGACAAGTTCTTGGCATCTCAGAGCCTCAAGGCAAGAGCAAGGTTATCTATGGTAGGCTGGGGCAGAACTAGCAGGAAGCAGAGCAAAGTTGTCCAAGAATCGCTTCCATTGGAATGCTAATGGCAATTGAAGAGGCAGGCCAGTGGCAAGCCACTAGCTTCTAGCAGTTTGAAAGTTGCAGACACAGTGCAGGTGTTGTGCGGCTTCCTTCTTGGCCTCCTAGAAGGTGCCGCGCTCTCCGTCTCTTGCTTGCCAATATGTTGCCTTGTTCCTCTTATTTTTTGGTTGGTTTTGATTTGTTTTTATGATGTTTTGGCGGGTTTTCGGAATGTTTTGGTGGTGTTTTAGAATGTTTTGTTTTCTCTTGTGTTGTTTATATTGTCTTGGCAGGTTTTGGAATGTTTGGATTCCTTTTGGCGGGTTTTAAAATATTTTGGCGGGTATTTGGAATGTTTTGGTTTGCTTTCATTTGTTTTGATTATGTTTTGGCAAGTTATTGAAAGTTTCGATCACTTCTGACTGGTTTTCTAGTATTTTGGCATATTTTCAGAATGTTTTGATCAGTTTTGGCGGGTTCTAAATAATTTTGTCGGGTTTTTGGAATGTTTTGGTTGGTTTTGATTTGTTTTTATGATGTATTGCCAAGTTTTTTGAATGTTTTGATCAGTTCAGGCTGGTTTTCTAATGTTTTGGCATCTTTTCAGAATGTTTTGATGAGTTTTGCGGGTCTAAATCATTTTGGCGGGTTTTCAGAATGTTTTGGTTGGTTTTGATTTGTTTTTATGATGTTTAGGTGGGTTTTCGGAATGTTTTGGTTGGGTTTTAGAATGTTTTGTATTCTCCTGAGTTGTTTTTATTGTGTTGGCAGGTTTTGGAATGTTTGGATTCCTTTTGGCGGGTTTTAAAATCTTTTGGCGGGTATTTGGAATGTTTTGGCGGGTATTCGGAAGGTTTTGATTAGTTTTGACGGGTTTTGAAATATTTTGGCGGGTTTTTAGAAGGTTTCGATTTGTTTTGATTTGTTTTGATTCTGTTTAGCCCAGTTTTTGGTGTGTTTGGATTAGCTTTGGTGGGCTTGATCATGTTTTGTCAGGTTTTTTCGAATGTATTGATGACTTCTGTCTGGTTTTCTATTTTGGCGGGTTTGAAAATATTTTTGGATTAGTTTTGGCGGGTTTGAAAATATTTTGGCTCTTTGCGCAGAGATGACGGTGCCGGTTGCGGTGCGCTCCGGGGCGCTCCTTCTGCGGAAAGACGCCTGGCAGCGGCACTTGGGACAGCTCCGCGTCTCCGTATTCTGCGTTTCGTGCCTTCCGCATCTCAGCAAAATGCTTTCCCACTAGGTCTAGCAAGGAGAAACTGTGGCAGCTGAGTAGATGTAGCCCGGCCCGCCCTTTGAAGTTGACAAGTTCTTGGCATCTCAGAGCCTCAAGGCAAGAGCAAGGTTATCTATGGTAGGCTGGGGCAGAACTAGCAGCAAGCAGAGCAAAGTTGTCCAAGAATAGCTTCCATTGGAATGCTAATGGCAGTTGAAGAGGCAGGCCAGTGGCAAGCCACTAGCTTCTAGCAGTTTGAAAGTTGCAGACACAGTGCAGGTGTTGTGCGGCTTCCTTCTTGGCCTCCTAGAAGGTGCCGCGCTCTCCGTCTCTTGCTTGCCAATATGTTGCCTTGTTCCTCTTATTTTTTGGTTGGTTTTGATTTGTTTTTATGATGTTTTGGCGGGTTTTCGGAATGTTTTGGTGGTGTTTTAGAATGTTTTGTTTTCTCTTGTGTTGTTTATATTGTCTTGGCAGGTTTTGGAATGTTTGGATTCCTTTTGGCGGGTTTTAAAATATTTTGGCGGGTATTTGGAATGTTTTGGTTTGCTTTCATTTGTTTTGATTATGTTTTGGCAAGTTATTGAATGTTTCGATCACTTCTGACTGGTTTTCTAGTATTTTGGCATCTTTTCAGAATGTTTTGATCAGTTTTGGCGGGTTCTAAATAATTTTGTCGGGTTTTTGGAATGTTTTGGTTGGTTTTGATTTGTTTTTATGATGTATTGCCAAGTTTTTTGAATGTTTTGATCAGTTCAGGCTGGTTTTCTAATGTTTTGGCATCTTTTCAGAATGTTTTGATGAGTTTTGCGGGTCTAAATCATTTTGGCGGGTTTTCAGAATGTTTTGGTTGGTTTTGATTTGTTTTTATGATGTTTAGGTGGGTTTTCGGAATGTTTTGGTTGGGTTTTAGAATGTTTTGTATTCTCCTGAGTTGTTTTTATTGTGTTGGCAGGTTTTGGAATGTTTGGATTCCTTTTGGCGGGTTTTAAAATCTTTTGGCGGGTATTTGGAATGTTTTGGCGGGTATTCGGAAGGTTTTGATTAGTTTTGACGGGTTTTGAAATATTTTGGCGGGTTTTTAGAAGGTTTCGATTTGTTTTGATTTGTTTTGATTCTGTTTAGCCCAGTTTTTGGTGTGTTTGGATTAGCTTTGGTGGGCTTGATCATGTTTTGTCAGGTTTTTTCGAATGTATTGATGACTTCTGTCTGGTTTTCTATTTTGGCGGGTTTGAAAATATTTTTGGATTAGTTTTGGCGGGTTTGAAAATATTTTGGCTCTTTGTGCAGAGATGACGGTGCCGGTTGCGGTGCGCTCCGGGGCGCTCCTTCTGCGGAAAGACGCCTGGCAGCGGCACTTGGGACAGCTCCGCGTCTCCGTATTCTGCGTTTCGTGCCTTCCGCATCTCAGCAAAATGCTTTCCCACTAGGTCTAGCAAGGAGAAACTGTGGCAGCTGAGTAGATGTAGCCCGGCCCGCCCTTTGAAGTTGACAAGTTCTTGGCATCTCAGAGCCTCAAGGCAAGAGCAAGGTTATCTATGGTAGGCTGGGGCAGAACTAGCAGCAAGCAGAGCAAAGTTGTCCAAGAATAGCTTCCATTGGAATGCTAATGGCAGTTGAAGAGGCAGGCCAGTGGCAAGCCACTAGCTTCTAGCAGTTTGAAAGTTGCAGACACAGTGCAGGTGTTGTGCGGCTTCCTTCTTGGCCTCCTAGAAGGTGCCGCGCTCTCCGTCTCTTGCTTGCCAATATGTTGCCTTGTTCCTCTTATTTTTTTGGTTGGTTTTGATTTGTTTTTATGATGTTTTGGCGGGTTTTCGGAATGTTTTGGTGGTGTTTTAGAATGTTTTGTTTTCTCTTGTGTTGTTTATATTGTCTTGGCAGGTTTTGGAATGTTTGGATTCCTTTTGGCGGGTTTTAAAATATTTTGGCGGGTATTTGGAATGTTTTGGTTTGCTTTCATTTGTTTTGATTATGTTTTGGCAAGTTATTGAAAGTTTCGATCACTTCTGACGGGTTTTCTAGTATTTTGGCATCTTTTCAGAATGTTTTGATCAGTTTTGGCGGGTTCTAAATAATTTTGTCGGGTTTTTGGAATGTTTTGGTTGGTTTTGATTTGTTTTTATGATGTATTGCCAAGTTTTTTGAATGTTTTGATCAGTTCAGGCTGGTTTTCTAATGTTTTGGCATCTTTTCAGAATGTTTTGATGAGTTTTGCGGGTCTAAATCATTTTGGCGGGTTTTCAGAATGTTTTGGTTGGTTTTGATTTGTTTTTATGATGTTTAGGTGGGTTTTCGGAATGTTTTGGTTGGGTTTTAGAATGTTTTGTATTCTCTTGAGTTGTTTTTATTGTGTTGGCAGGTTTTGGAATGTTTGGATTCCTTTTGGCGGGTTTTAAAATCTTTTGGCGGGTATTTGGAATGTTTTGGCGGGTATTCGGAAGGTTTTGATTAGTTTTGACAGGTTTTGAAATATTTTGGCGGGTTTTTAGAAGGTTTCGATTTGTTTTGATTTGTTTTGATTCTGTTTAGCCCAGTTTTTGGTGTGTTTGGATTAGCTTTGTTGGGCTTGATCATGTTTTGTCAGGTTTTTTCGAATGTATTGATGACTTCTGTCTGGTTTTCTATTTTGGCGGGTTTGAAAATATTTTTGGATTAGTTTTGGCGGGTTTGAAAATATTTTGGCTCTTTGGGCAGAGATGACGGTGCCGGTTGCGGTGCGCTCCGGGGCGCTCCTTCTGCGGAAAGACGCCTGGCAGCGGCACTTGGGACAGCTCTGCGTCTCCGTATTCTGCGTTTCGTGCCTTCCGCATCTCAGCAAAATGCTTTCCCACTAGGTCTAGCAAGGAGAAACTGTGGCAGCTGAGTAGATGTAGCCCGGCCCGCCCTTTGAAGTTGACAAGTTCTTGGCATCTCAGAGCCTCAAGGCAAGAGCAAGGTTATCTATGGTAGGCTGGGGCAGAACTAGCAGCAAGCAGAGCAAAGTTGTCCAAGAATACCTTCCATTGGAATGCTAATGGCAATTGAAGAGGCAGGCCAGTGGCAAGCCACTAGCTTCTAGCAGTTTGAAAGTTGCAGACACAGTGCAGGTGTTGTGCGGCTTCCTTCTTGGCCTCCTAGAAGGTGCCGCGTTCTCCGTCTCTTGCTTGCCAATATGTTGCCTTGTTCCTCTTATTTTTTGGTTGGTTTTGATTTGTTTTTATGATGTTTTGGCGGGTTTTCGGAATGTTTTGGTGGTGTTTTAGAATGTTTTGTATTCTCTTGTGTTGTTTTGATTGTCTTGGCAGGTTTTGGAATGTTTGGATTCCTTTTGGCGGGTTTTAAAATATTTTGGCGGGTATTTGGAATGTTTTGGTTTGCTTTCATTTGTTTTGATTATGTTTTGGCAAGTTATTGAAAGTTTCGATCACTTCTTACTGGTTTTCTAGTATTTTGGCATCTTTTCAGAATGTTTTGATCAGTTTTGGCGGGTTCTAAATAATTTTGTCGGGTTTTTGGAATGTTTTGGTTGGTTTTGATTTGTTTTTATGATGTATTGCCAAGTTTTTTGAATGTTTTGATCAGTTCAGGCTGGTTTTCTAATGTTTTGGCATCTTTTCAGAATGTTTTGATGAGTTTTGCGGGTCTAAATCATTTTGGCGGGGTTTCAGAATGTTTTGGTTGGTTTTGATTTGTTTTTATGATGTTTTGGTGGGTTTTCGGAATGTTATGGTTGGGTTTTAGAATGTTTTGTATTCTCTTGAGTTGTTTTTATTGTGTTGGCAGGTTTTGGAATGTTTGGATTCCTTTTGGCGAGTTTTAAAATCTTTTGGCGGGTATTTGGAATGTTTTGGCGGCTGTTCGGAATGTTTTGATTAGTTTTGACGGGTTTTGAAATATTTTGGCGGGTTTTTAGAAGGTTTCGATTTGTTTTGATTTGTTTTGATTCTGTTTAGCCCAGTTTTTGGTGTGTTTGGATTAGCTTTGTTGGGCTTGATCATGTTTTGTCAGGTTTTTTCGAATGTATTGATGACTTCTGTCTGGTTTTCTATTTTGGCGGGTTTGAAAATATTTTTGGATTAGTTTTGGCGGGTTTGAAAATATTTTGGCTCTTTGGGCAGAGATGACGGTGCCGGTTGCGGTGCGCTCCGGGGCGCTCCTTCTGCGGAAAGACGCCTGGCAGCGGCACTTGGGACAGCTCTGCGTCTCCGTATTCTGCGTTTCGTGCCTTCCGCATCTCAGCAAAATGCTTTCCCACTAGGTCTAGCAAGGAGAAACTGTGGCAGCTGAGTAGATGTAGCCCGGCCCGCCCTTTGAAGTTGACAAGTTCTTGGCATCTCAGAGCCTCAAGGCAAGAGCAAGGTTATCTATGGTAGGCTGGGGCAGAACTAGCAGCAAGCAGAGCAAAGTTGTCCAAGAATAGCTTCCATTGGAATGCTAATGGCAATTGAAGAGGCAGGCCAGTGGCAAGCCACTAGCTTCTAGCAGTTTGAAAGTTGCAGACACAGTGCAGGTGTTGTGCGGCTTCCTTCTTGGCCTCCTAGAAGGTGCCGCGTTCTCCGTCTCTTGCTTGCCAATATGTTGCCTTGTTCCTCTTATTTTTTGGTTGGTTTTGATTTGTTTTTATGATGTTTTGGCGGGTTTTCGGAATGTTTTGGTGGTGTTTTAGAATGTTTTGTATTCTCTTGTGTTGTTTTGATTGTCTTGGCAGGTTTTGGAATGTTTGGATTCCTTTTGGCGGGTTTTAAAATATTTTGGCGGGTATTTGGAATGTTTTGGTTTGCTTTCATTTGTTTTGATTATGTTTTGGCAAGTTATTGAATGTTTCGATCACTTCTTACTGGTTTTCTAGTATTTTGGCATCTTTTCAGAATGTTTTGATCAGTTTTGGCGGGTTCTAAATAATTTTGTCGGGTTTTTGGAATGTTTTGGTTGGTTTTGATTTGTTTTTATGATGTATTGCCAAGTTTTTTGAATGTTTTGATCAGTTCAGGCTGGTTTTCTAATGTTTTGGCATCTTTTCAGAATGTTTTGATGAGTTTTGCGGGTCTAAATCATTTTGGCGGGGTTTCAGAATGTTTTGGTTGGTTTTGATTTGTTTTTATGATGTTTTGGTGGGTTTTCGGAATGTTTTGGTTGGGTTTTAGAATGTTTTGTATTCTCTTGAGTTGTTTTTATTGTGTTGGCAGGTTTTGGAATGTTTGGATTCCTTTTGGCGAGTTTTAAAATCTTTTGGCGGGTATTTGGAATGTTTTGGCGGCTGTTCGGAATGTTTTGATTAGTTTTGACGGGTTTTGAAATATTTTGGCGGGTTTTTAGAAGGTTTCGATTTGTTTTGATTTGTTTTGATTCTGTTTAGCCCAGTGTTTGGTGTGTTTGGATTAGCTTTGTTGGGCTTGATCATGTTTTGTCAGGTTTTTTCGAATGTATTGATGACTTCTGTCTGGTTTTCTATTTTGGCGGGTTTGAAAATATTTTTGGATTAGTTTTGGCGGGTTTGAAAATATTTTGGCTCTTTGCGCAGAGATGACGGTGCCGGTTGCGGTGCGCTCCGGGGCGCTCCTTCTGCGGAAAGACGCCTGGCAGCGGCACTTGGGACAGCTCCGCGTCTCCGTATTCTGCGTTTCGTGCCTTCCGCATCTCAGCAAAATGCTTTCCCACTAGGTCTAGCAAGGAGAAACTGTGGCAGCTGAGTAGATGTAGCCCGGCCCGCCCTTTGAAGTTGACAAGTTCTTGGCATCTCAGAGCCTCAAGGCAAGAGCAAGGTTATCTATGGTAGGCTGGGGCAGAACTAGCAGCAAGCAGAGCAAAGTTGTCCAAGAATAGCTTCCATTGGAATGCTAATGGCAGTTGAAGAGGCAGGCCAGTGGCAAGCCACTAGCTTCTAGCAGTTTGAAAGTTGCAGACACAGTGCAGGTGTTGTGCGGCTTCCTTCTTGGCCTCCTAGAAGGTGCCGCGCTCTCCGTCTCTTGCTTGCCAATATGTTGCCTTGTTCCTCTTATTTTTTGGTTGGTTTTGATTTGTTTTTATGATGTTTTGGCGGGTTTTCGGAATGTTTTGCTGGTGTTTTAGAATGTTTTGTTTTCTCTTGTGTTGTTTATATTGTCTTGGCAGGTTTTGGAATGTTTGGATTCCTTTTGGCGGGTTTTAAAATATTTTGGCGGGTATTTGGAATGTTTTGGTTTGCTTTCATTTGTTTTGATTATGTTTTGGCAAGTTATTGAAAGTTTCGATCACTTCTGACGGGTTTTCTAGTATTTTGGCATCTTTTCAGAATGTTTTGATCAGTTTTGGCGGGTTCTAAATAATTTTGTCGGGTTTTTGGAATGTTTTGGTTGGTTTTGATTTGTTTTTATGATGTATTGCCAAGTTTTTTGAATGTTTTGATCAGTTCAGGCTGGTTTTCTAATGTTTTGGCATCTTTTCAGAATGTTTTGATGAGTTTTGCGGGTCTAAATCATTTTGGCGGGTTTTCAGAATGTTTTGGTTGGTTTTGATTTGTTTTTATGATGTTTTGGTGGGTTTTCGGAATGTTTTGGTTGGGTTTTAGAATGTTTTGTATTCTCTTGAGTTGTTTTTATTGTGTTGGCAGGTTTTGGAATGTTTGGATTCCTTTTGGCGGGTTTTAAAATCTTTTGGCGGGTATTTGGAATGTTTTGGCGGGTATTCGGAAGGTTTTGATTAGTTTTGACAGGTTTTGAAATATTTTGGCGGGTTTTTAGAAGGTTTCGATTTGTTTTGATTTGTTTTGATTCTGTTTAGCCCAGTTTTTGGTGTGTTTGGATTAGCTTTGTTGGGCTTGATCATGTTTTGTCAGGTTTTTTCGAATGTATTGATGACTTCTGTCTGGTTTTCTATTTTGGCGGGTTTGAAAATATTTTTGGATTAGTTTTGGCGGGTTTGAAAATATTTTGGCTCTTTGGGCAGAGATGACGGTGCCGGTTGCGGTGCGCTCCGGGGCGCTCCTTCTGCGGAAAGACGCCTGGCAGCGGCACTTGGGACAGCTCTGCGTCTCCGTATTCTGCGTTTCGTGCCTTCCGCATCTCAGCAAAATGCTTTCCCACTAGGTCTAGCAAGGAGAAACTGTGGCAGCTGAGTAGATGTAGCCCGGCCCGCCCTTTGAAGTTGACAAGTTCTTGGCATCTCAGAGCCTCAAGGCAAGAGCAAGGTTATCTATGGTAGGCTGGGGCAGAACTAGCAGCAAGCAGAGCAAAGTTGTCCAAGAATAGCTTCCATTGGAATGCTAATGGCAGTTGAAGAGGCAGGCCAGTGGCAAGCCACTAGCTTCTAGCAGTTTGAAAGTTGCAGACACAGTGCAGGTGTTGTGCGGCTTCCTTCTTGGCCTCCTAGAAGGTGCCGCGTTCTCCGTCTCTTGCTTGCCAATATGTTGCCTTGTTCCTCTTATTTTTTGGTTGGTTTTGATTTGTTTTTATGATGTTTTGGCGGGTTTTCGGAATGTTTTGGTGGTGTTTTAGAATGTTTTGTATTCTCTTGTGTTGTTTTGATTGTCTTGGCAGGTTTTGGAATGTTTGGATTCCTTTTGGCGGGTTTTAAAATATTTTGGCGGGTATTTGGAATGTTTTGGTTTGCTTTCATTTGTTTTGATTATGTTTTGGCAAGTTATTGAATGTTTCGATCACTTCTGACTGGTTTTCTAGTATTTTGGCATCTTTTCAGAATGTTTTGATCAGTTTTGGCGGGTTCTAAATAATTTTGTCGGGTTTTTGGAATGTTTTGGTTGGTTTTGATTTGTTTTTATGATGTATTGCCAAGTTTTTTGAATGTTTTGATCAGTTCAGGCTGGTTTTCTAATGTTTTGGCATCTTTTCAGAATGTTTTGATGAGTTTTGCGAGTCTAAATCATTTTGGCGGGTTTTCAGAATGTTTTGGTTGGTTTTGATTTGTTTTTATGATGTTTTGGTGGGTTTTCGGAATGTTTTGGTTGGGTTTTAGAATGTTTTGTATTCTCTTGAGTTGTTTTTATTGTGTTGGCAGGTTTTGGAATGTTTGGATTCCTTTTGGCGAGTTTTAAAATCTTTTGGCGGGTATTTGGAATGTTTTGGCGGGTGTTCGGAATGTTTTGATTAGTTTTGACGGGTTTTGAAATATTTTGGCGGGTTTTTAGAAGGTTTCGATTTGTTTTGATTTGTTTTGATTCTGTTTAGCCCAGTGTTTGGTGTGTTTGGATTAGCTTTGTTGGGCTTGATCATGTTTTGTCAGGTTTTTTCGAATGTATTGATGACTTCTGTCTGGTTTTCTATTTTGGCGGGTTTGAAAATAGTTTTGGATTAGTTTTGGCGGGTTTGAAAATATTTTGGCTCTTTGGGCAGAGATGACGGTGCCGGTTGCGGTGTGCTCCGGGGCGCTCCTTCTGCGGAAAGACGCCTGGCAGCGGCACTTGGGACAGCTCCGCGTCTCCGTATTCTGCGTTTCTTGCCTTCTGCATCTCAGCAAAATGCTTTCCCACTAGGTCTAGCAAGGAGAAACTGTGGCAGCTGAGTAGATGTAGCCTGGCCCGCCCTTTGAAGTTGACAAGTTCTTGGCATCTCAGAGCCTCAAGGCAAGAGCAAGGTTATCTATGGTAGGCTGGGGCAGAACTAGCAGGAAGCAGAGCAAAGTTGTCCAAGAATCGCTTCCATTGGAATGCTAATGGCAATTGAAGAGGCAGGCCAGTGGCAAGCCACTAGCTTCTAGCAGTTTGAAAGTTGCAGACACAGTGCAGGTGTTGTGCGGCTTCCTTCTTGGCCTCCTAGAAGGTGCCGCGCTCTCCGTCTCTTGCTTGCCAATATGTTGCCTTGTTCCTCTTATTTTTTGGTTGGTTTTGATTTGTTTTTATGATGTTTTGGCGGGTTTTCGGAATGTTTTGGTGGTGTTTTAGAATGTTTTGTTTTCTCTTGTGTTGTTTATATTGTCTTGGCAGGTTTTGGAATGTTTGGATTCCTTTTGGCGGGTTTTAAAATATTTTGGCGGGTATTTGGAATGTTTTGGTTTGCTTTCATTTGTTTTGATTATGTTTTGGCAAGTTATTGAAAGTTTCGATCACTTCTGACTGGTTTTCTAGTATTTTGGCATATTTTCAGAATGTTTTGATCAGTTTTGGCGGGTTCTAAATAATTTTGTCGGGTTTTTGGAATGTTTTGGTTGGTTTTGATTTGTTTTTATGATGTATTGCCAAGTTTTTTGAATGTTTTGATCAGTTCAGGCTGGTTTTCTAATGTTTTGGCATCTTTTCAGAATGTTTTGATGAGTTTTGCGGGTCTAAATCATTTTGGCGGGTTTTCAGAATGTTTTGGTTGGTTTTGATTTGTTTTTATGATGTTTAGGTGGGTTTTCGGAATGTTTTGGTTGGGTTTTAGAATGTTTTGTATTCTCCTGAGTTGTTTTTATTGTGTTGGCAGGTTTTGGAATGTTTGGATTCCTTTTGGCGGGTTTTAAAATCTTTTGGCGGGTATTTGGAATGTTTTGGCGGGTATTCGGAAGGTTTTGATTAGTTTTGACGGGTTTTGAAATATTTTGGCGGGTTTTTAGAAGGTTTCGATTTGTTTTGATTTGTTTTGATTCTGTTTAGCCCAGTTTTTGGTGTGTTTGGATTAGCTTTGGTGGGCTTGATCATGTTTTGTCAGGTTTTTTCGAATGTATTGATGACTTCTGTCTGGTTTTCTATTTTGGCGGGTTTGAAAATATTTTTGGATTAGTTTTGGCGGGTTTGAAAATATTTTGGCTCTTTGCGCAGAGATGACGGTGCCGGTTGCGGTGCGCTCCGGGGCGCTCCTTCTGCGGAAAGACGCCTGGCAGCGGCACTTGGGACAGCTCCGCGTCTCCGTATTCTGCGTTTCGTGCCTTCCGCATCTCAGCAAAATGCTTTCCCACTAGGTCTAGCAAGGAGAAACTGTGGCAGCTGAGTAGATGTAGCCCGGCCCGCCCTTTGAAGTTGACAAGTTCTTGGCATCTCAGAGCCTCAAGGCAAGAGCAAGGTTATCTATGGTAGGCTGGGGCAGAACTAGCAGCAAGCAGAGCAAAGTTGTCCAAGAATAGCTTCCATTGGAATGCTAATGGCAGTTGAAGAGGCAGGCCAGTGGCAAGCCACTAGCTTCTAGCAGTTTGAAAGTTGCAGACACAGTGCAGGTGTTGTGCGGCTTCCTTCTTGGCCTCCTAGAAGGTGCCGCGCTCTCCGTCTCTTGCTTGCCAATATGTTGCCTTGTTACTCTTATTTTTTGGTTGGTTTTGATTTGTTTTTATGATGTTTTGGCGGGTTTTCGGAATGTTTTGGTGGTGTTTTAGAATGTTTTGTTTTCTCTTGTGTTGTTTATATTGTCTTGGCAGGTTTTGGAATGTTTGGATTCCTTTTGGCGGGTTTTAAAATATTTTGGCGGGTATTTGGAATGTTTTGGTTTGCTTTCATTTGTTTTGATTATGTTTTGGCAAGTTATTGAATGTTTCGATCACTTCTTACGGGTTTTCTAGTATTTTGGCATCTTTTCAGAATGTTTTGATCAGTTTTGGCGGGTTCTAAATAATTTTGTCGGGTTTTTGGAATGTTTTGGTTGGTTTTGATTTGTTTTTATGATGTATTGCCAAGTTTTTTGAATGTTTTGATCAGTTCAGGCTGGTTTTCTAATGTTTTGGCATCTTTTCAGAATGTTTTGATGAGTTTTGCGGGTCTAAATCATTTTGGCGGGGTTTCAGAATGTTTTGGTTGGTTTTGATTTGTTTTTATGATGTTTTGGTGGGTTTTCGGAATGTTATGGTTGGGTTTTAGAATGTTTTGTATTCTCTTGAGTTGTTTTTATTGTGTTGGCAGGTTTTGGAATGTTTGGATTCCTTTTGGCGAGTTTTAAAATCTTTTGGCGGGTATTTGGAATGTTTTGGCGGGTGTTCGGAATGTTTTGATTAGTTTTGACGGGTTTTGAAATATTTTGGCGGGTTTTTAGAAGGTTTCGATTTGTTTTGATTTGTTTTGATTCTGTTTAGCCCAGTGTTTGGTGTGTTTGGATTAGCTTTGTTGGGCTTGATCATGTTTTGTCAGGTTTTTTCGAATGTATTGATGACTTCTGTCTGGTTTTCTATTTTGGCGGGTTTGAAAATATTTTTGGATTAGTTTTGGCGGGTTTGAAAATATTTTGGCTCTTTGGGCAGAGATGACGGTGCCGGTTGCGGTGTGCTCCGGGGCGCTCCTTCTGCGGAAAGACGCCTGGCAGCGGCACTTGGGACAGCTCCGCGTCTCCGTATTCTGCGTTTCTTGCCTTCTGCATCTCAGCAAAATGCTTTCCCACTAGGTCTAGCAAGGAGAAACTGTGGCAGCTGAGTAGATGTAGCCTGGCCCGCCCTTTGAAGTTGACAAGTTCTTGGCATCTCAGAGCCTCAAGGCAAGAGCAAGGTTATCTATGGTAGGCTGGGGCAGAACTAGCAGGAAGCAGAGCAAAGTTGTCCAAGAATCGCTTCCATTGGAATGCTAATGGCAATTGAAGAGGCAGGCCAGTGGCAAGCCACTAGCTTCTAGCAGTTTGAAAGTTGCAGACACAGTGCAGGTGTTGTGCGGCTTCCTTCTTGGCCTCCTAGAAGGTGCCGCGCTCTCCGTCTCTTGCTTGCCAATATGTTGCCTTGTTCCTCTTATTTTTTGGTTGGTTTTGATTTGTTTTTATGATGTTTTGGCGGGTTTTCGGAATGTTTTGGTGGTGTTTTAGAATGTTTTGTTTTCTCTTGTGTTGTTTATATTGTCTTGGCAGGTTTTGGAATGTTTGGATTCCTTTTGGCGGGTTTTAAAATATTTTGGCGGGTATTTGGAATGTTTTGGTTTGCTTTCATTTGTTTTGATTATGTTTTGGCAAGTTATTGAAAGTTTCGATCACTTCTGACTGGTTTTCTAGTATTTTGGCATCCTTTCAGAATGTTTTGATCAGTTTTGGCGGGTTCTAAATAATTTTGTCGGGTTTTTGGAATGTTTTGGTTGGTTTTGATTTGTTTTTATGATGTATTGCCTAGTTTTTTGAATGTTTTGATCAGTTCAGGCTGGTTTTCTAATGTTTTGGCATCTTTTCAGAATGTTTTGATGAGTTTTGCGGGTCTAAATCATTTTGGCGGGTTTTCAGAATGTTTTGGTTGGTTTTGATTTGTTTTTATGATGTTTAGGTGGGTTTTCGGAATGTTTTGGTTGGGTTTTAGAATGTTTTGTATTCTCTTGAGTTGTTTTTATTGTGTTGGCAGGTTTTGGAATGTTTGGTTTCATTTTGGCGGGTTTTAAAATCTTTTGGCGGGTATTTGGAATGTTTTGGCGGGTATTCGGAAGGTTTTGATTAGTTTTGACAGGTTTTGAAATATTTTGGCGGGTTTTTAGAAGGTTTAGTTTTGTTTTGATTTGTTTTGATTCTGTTTAGCCCAGTTTTTGGTGTGTTTGGATTAGCTTTGTTGGGCTTGATCATGTTTTGTCAGGTTTTTTCGAATGTATTGATGACTTCTGTCTGGTTTTCTATTTTGGCGGGTTTGAAAATATTTTTGGATTAGTTTTGGCGGGTTTGAAAATATTTTGGCTCTTTGGGCAGAGATGACGGTGCCGGTTGCGGTGCGCTCCGGGGCGCTCCTTCTGCGGAAAGACGCCTGGCAGCGGCACTTGGGACAGCTCCGCGTCTCCGTATTCTGCGTTTCTTGCCTTCTGCATCTCAGCAAAATGCTTTCCCACTAGGTCTAGCAAGGAGAAACTGTGGCAGCTGAGTAGATGTAGCCTGGCCCGCCCTTTGAAGTTGACAAGTTCTTGGCATCTCAGAGCCTCAAGGGAAGAGCAAGGTTATCTATGGTAGGCTGGGGCAGAACTAGCAGCAAGCAGAGCAAAGTTGTCCAAGAATAGCTTCCATTGGAATGCTAATGGCAATTGAAGAGGCAGGCCAGTGGCAAGCCACTAGCTTCTAGCAGTTTGAAAGTTGCAGACACAGTGCAGGTGTTGTGCGGCTTCCTTCTTGGCCTCCTAGAAGGTGCCGCGTTCTCCGTCTCTTGCTTGCCAATATGTTGCCTTGTTCCTCTTATTTTTTGGTTGGTTTTGATTTGTTTTTATGATGTTTTGGCGGGTTTTCGGAATGTTTTGGTGGTGTTTTAGAATGTTTTGTATTCTCTTGTGTTGTTTTGATTGTCTTGGCAGGTTTTGGAATGTTTGGATTGCTTTTGGCGGGTTTTAAAATATTTTGGCGGGTATTTGGAATGTTTTGGTTTGCTTTCATTTGTTTTGATTATGTTTTGGCAAGTTATTGAATGTTTCGATCACTTCTTACTGGTTTTCTAGTATTTTGGCATCTTTTCAGAATGTTTTGATCAGTTTTGGCGGGTTCTAAATAATTTTGTCGGGTTTTTGGAATGTTTTGGTTGGTTTTGATTTGTTTTTATGATGTATTGCCAAGTTTTTTGAATGTTTTGATCAGTTCAGGCTGGTTTTCTAATGTTTTGGCATCTTTTCAGAATGTTTTGATGAGTTTTGCGGGTCTAAATCATTTTGGCGGGGTTTCAGAATGTTTTGGTTGGTTTTGATTTGTTTTTATGATGTTTTGGTGGGTTTTCGGAATGTTTTGGTTGGGTTTTAGAATGTTTTGTATTCTCTTGAGTTGTTTTTATTGTGTTGGCAGGTTTTGGAATGTTTGGATTCCTTTTGGCGAGTTTTAAAATCTTTTGGCGGGTATTTGGAATGTTTTGGCGGGTGTTCGGAATGTTTTGATTAGTTTTGACGGGTTTTGAAATATTTTGGCGGGTTTTTAGAAGGTTTCGATTTGTTTTGATTTGTTTTGAATCTGTTTAGCCCAGTGTTTGGTGTGTTTGGATTAGCTTTGTTGGGCTTGATCATGTTTTGTCAGGTTTTTTCGAATGTATTGATGACTTCTGTCTGGTTTTCTATTTTGGCGGGTTTGAAAATATTTTTGGATTAGTTTTGGCGGGTTTGAAAATATTTTGGCTCTTTGGGCAGAGATGACGGTGCCGGTTGCGGTGTGCTCCGGGGCGCTCCTTCTGCGGAAAGACGCCTGGCAGCGGCACTTGGGACAGCTCCGCGTCTCCGTATTCTGCGTTTCTTGCCTTCTGCATCTCAGCAAAATGCTTTCCCACTAGGTCTAGCAAGGAGAAACTGTGGCAGCTGAGTAGATGTAGCCTGGCCCGCCCTTTGAAGTTGACAAGTTCTTGGCATCTCAGAGCCTCAAGGCAAGAGCAAGGTTATCTATGGTAGGCTGGGGCAGAACTAGCAGGAAGCAGAGCAAAGTTGTCCAAGAATCGCTTCCATTGGAATGCTAATGGCAATTGAAGAGGCAGGCCAGTGGCAAGCCACTAGCTTCTAGCAGTTTGAAAGTTGCAGACACAGTGCAGGTGTTGTGCGGCTTCCTTCTTGGCCTCCTAGAAGGTGCCGCGCTCTCCGTCTCTTGCTTGCCAATATGTTGCCTTGTTCCTCTTATTTTTTGGTTGGTTTTGATTTGTTTTTATGATGTTTTGGCGGGTTTTCGGAATGTTTTGGTGGTGTTTTAGAATGTTTTGTTTTCTCTTGTGTTGTTTATATTGTCTTGGCAGGTTTTGGAATGTTTGGATTCCTTTTGGCGGGTTTTAAAATATTTTGGCGGGTATTTGGAATGTTTTGGTTTGCTTTCATTTGTTTTGATTATGTTTTGGCAAGTTATTGAAAGTTTCGATCACTTCTGACTGGTTTTCTAGTATTTTGGCATCTTTTCAGAATGTTTTGATCAGTTTTGGCGGGTTCTAAATAATTTTGTCGGGTTTTTGGAATGTTTTGGTTGGTTTTGATTTGTTTTTATGATGTATTGCCTAGTTTTTTGAATGTTTTGATCAGTTCAGGCTGGTTTTCTAATGTTTTGGCATCTTTTCAGAATGTTTTGATGAGTTTTGCGGGTCTAAATCATTTTGGCGGGTTTTCAGAATGTTTTGGTTGGTTTTGATTTGTTTTTATGATGTTTAGGTGGGTTTTCGGAATGTTTTGGTTGGGTTTTAGAATGTTTTGTATTCTCTTGAGTTGTTTTTATTGTGTTGGCAGGTTTTGGAATGTTTGGTTTCATTTTGGCGGGTTTTAAAATCTTTTGGCGGGTATTTGGAATGTTTTGGCGGGTATTCGGAAGGTTTTGATTAGTTTTGACAGGTTTTGAAATATTTTGGCGGGTTTTTAGAAGGTTTAGTTTTGTTTTGATTTGTTTTGATTCTGTTTAGCCCAGTTTTTGGTGTGTTTGGATTAGCTTTGTTGGGCTTGATCATGTTTTGTCAGGTTTTTTCGAATGTATTGATGACTTCTGTCTGGTTTTCTATTTTGGCGGGTTTGAAAATATTTTTGGATTAGTTTTGGCGGGTTTGAAAATATTTTGGCTCTTTGCGCAGAGATGACGGTGCCGGTTGCGGTGCGCTCCGGGGCGCTCCTTCTGCGGAAAGACGCCTGGCAGCGGCACTTGGGACAGCTCCGCGTCTCCGTATTCTGCGTTTCGTGCCTTCCGCATCTCAGCAAAATGCTTTCCCACTAGGTCTAGCAAGGAGAAACTGTGGCAGCTGAGTAGATGTAGCCTGGCCCGCCCTTTGAAGTTGACAAGTTCTTGGCATCTCAGAGCCTCAAGGGAAGAGCAAGGTTATCTATGGTAGGCTGGGGCAGAACTAGCAGCAAGCAGAGCAAAGTTGTCCAAGAATAGCTTCCATTGGAATGCTAATGGCAATTGAAGAGGCAGGCCAGTGGCAAGCCACTAGCTTCTAGCAGTTTGAAAGTTGCAGACACAGTGCAGGTGTTGTGCGGCTTCCTTCTTGCCCTCCTAGAAGGTGCCGCGCTCTCCGTCTCTTGCTTGCCAATATGTTGCCTTGTTACTCTTATTTTTTGGTTGGTTTTGATTTGTTTTTATGATGTTTTGGCGGGTTTTCGGAATGTTTTGGTGGTGTTTTAGAATGTTTTGTTTTCTCTTGTGTTGTTTATATTGTCTTGGCAGGTTTTGGAATGTTTGGATTGCTTTTGGCGGGTTTTAAAATATTTTGGTGGGTATTTGGAATGTTTTGGTTTGCTTTCATTTGTTTTGATTATGTTTTGGCAAGTTATTGAAAGTTTCGATCACTTCTGACGGGTTTTCTAGTATTTTGGCATCTTTTCAGAATGTTTTGATCAGTTTTGGCGGGTTCTAAATAATTTTGTCGGGTTTTTGGAATGTTTTGGTTGGTTTTGATTTGTTTTTATGATGTATTGCCAAGTTTTTTGAATGTTTTGATCAGTTCAGGCTGGTTTTCTAATGTTTTGGCATCTTTTCAGAATGTTTTGATGAGTTTTGCGGGTCTAAATGATTTTGGCGGGTTTTCAGAATGTTTTGGTTGGTTTTGATTTGTTTTTATGATGTTTAGGTGGGTTTTCGGAATGTTTTGGTTGGGTTTTAGAATGTTTTGTATTCTCTTGAGTTGTTTTTATTGTGTTGGCAGGTTTTGGAATGTTTGGATTCCTTTTGGCGGGTTTTAAAATCTTTTGGCGGGTATTTGGAATGTTTTGGCGGGTATTCGGAAGGTTTTGATTAGTTTTGACAGGTTTTGAAATATTTTGGCGGGTTTTTAGAAGGTTTCGATTTGTTTTGATTTGTTTTGATTCTGTTTAGCCCAGTTTTTGGTGTGTTTGGATTAGCTTTGTTGGGCTTTATCATGTTTTGTCAGGTTTTTTTGAATGTATTGATGACTTCTGTCTGGTTTTCTATTTTGGCGGGTTTGAAAATATTTTTGGATTAGTTTTGGCGGGTTTGAAAATATTTTGGCTCTTTGCGCAGAGATGACGGTGCCGGTTGCGGTGCGCTCCGGGGCGCTCCTTCTGCGGAAAGACGCCTGGCAGCGGCACTTGGGACAGTTCCGCGTCTCCGTATTCTGCGTTTCTTGCCTTCTGCATCTCAGCAAAATGCTTTCCCACTAGGTCTAGCAAGGAGAAACTGTGGCAGCTGAGTAGATGTAGCCTGGCCCGCCCTTTGAAGTTGACAAGTTCTTGGCATCTCAGAGCCTCAAGGGAAGAGCAAGGTTATCTATGGTAGGCTGGGGCAGAACTAGCAGCAAGCAGAGCAAAGTTGTCCAAGAATAGCTTCCATTGGAATGCTAATGGCAATTGAAGAGGCAGGCCAGTGGCAAGCCACTAGCTTCTAGCAGTTTGAAAGTTGCAGACACAGTGCAGGTGTTGTGCGGCTTCCTTCTTGGCCTCCTAGAAGGTGCCGCGCTCTCCGTCTCTTGCTTGCCAATATGTTGCCTTGTTCCTCTTATTTTTTGGTTGGTTTTGATTTGTTTTTATGATGTTTTGGCGGGTTTTCGGAATGTTTTGGTGGTGTTTTAGAATGTTTTGTTTTCTCTTGTGTTGTTTATATTGTCTTGGCAGGTTTTGGAATGTTTGGATTCCTTTTGGCGGGTTTCAAAATATTTTGGCGGGTATTTGGAATGTTTTGGTTTGCTTTCATTTGTTTTGATTATGTTTTGGCAAGTTATTGAATGTTTCGATCACTTCTTACTGGTTTTCTAGTATTTTGGCATCTTTTCAGAATGTTTTGATCAGTTTTGGCGGGTTCTAAATAATTTTGTCGGGTTTTTGGAATGTTTTGGTTGGTTTTGATTTGTTTTTATGATGTATTGCCAAGTTTTTTGAATGTTTTGATCAGTTCAGGCTGGTTTTCTAATGTTTTGGCATTTTTTCAGAATGTTTTGATGAGTTTTGCGGGTCTAAATCATTTTGGCGGGTTTTCAGAATGTTTTGGTTGGTTTTGATTTGTTTTTATGATGTTTAGGTGGGTTTTCGGAATGTTTTGGTTGGGTTTTAGAATGTTTTGTATTCTCTTGAGTTGTTTTTATTGTGTTGGCAGGTTTTGGAATGTTTGGATTCCTTTTGGCGGGTTTTAAAATCTTTTGGCGGGTATTTGGAATGTTTTGGCGGGTATTCGGAAGGTTTTGATTAGTTTTGACGGGTTTTGAAATATTTTGGCGGGTTTTTAGAAGGTTTCGATTTGTTTTGATTTGTTTTGATTCTGTTTAGCCCAGTTTTTGGTGTGTTTGGATTAGCTTTGGTGGGCTTGATCATGTTTTGTCAGGTTTTTTCGAATGTATTGATGACTTCTGTCTGGTTTTCTATTTTGGCGGGTTTGAAAATATTTTTGGATTAGTTTTGGCGGGTTTGAAAATATTTTGGCTCTTTGCGCAGAGATGACGGTGCCGGTTGCGGTGCTCTCCGGGGCGCTCCTTCTGCGGAAAGACGCCTGGCAGCGGCACTTGGGACAGCTCCGCGTCTCCGTATTCTGCGTTTCGTGCCTTCCGCATCTCAGCAAAATGCTTTCCCACTAGGTCTAGCAAGGAGAAACTGTGGCAGCTGAGTAGATGTAGCCCGGCCCGCCCTTTGAAGTTGACAAGTTCTTGGCATCTCAGAGCCTCAAGGCAAGAGCAAGGTTATCTATGGTAGGCTGGGGCAGAACTAGCAGCAAGCAGAGCAAAGTTGTCCAAGAATAGCTTCCATTGGAATGCTAATGGCAGTTGAAGAGGCAGGCCAGTGGCAAGCCACTAGCTTCTAGCAGTTTGAAAGTTGCAGACACAGTGCAGGTGTTGTGCGGCTTCCTTCTTGGCCTCCTAGAAGGTGCCGCGCTCTCCGTCTCTTGCTTGCCAATATGTTGCCGTGTCCCTCTTATTTTTTGGTTGGTTTTGATTTGTTTTTATGATGTTTTGGCGGGTTTTCGGAATGTTTTGGTGGTGTTTTAGAATGTTTTGTATTCTCTTGTGTTGTTTTGATTGTCTTGGCAGGTTTTGGAATGTTTGGATTCCTTTTGGCGGGTTTCAAAATATTTTGGCGGGTATTTGGAATGTTTTGGTTTGCTTTCATTTGTTTTGATTATGTTTTGGCAAGTTATTGAATGTTTTGATCACTTCTTACTGGTTTTCTAGTATTTTGGCATCCTTTCAGAATGTTTTGATCAGTTTTGGCGGGTTCTAAATAATTTTGTCGGGTTTTTGGAATGTTTTGGTTGGTTTTGATTTGTTTTTATGATGTATTGCCAAGTTTTTTGAATGTTTTGATCAGTTCAGGCTGGTTTTCTAATGTTTTGGCATCTTTTCAGAATGTTTTGATGAGTTTTGCGGGTCTAAATCATTTTGGCGGGTTTTCAGAATGTTTTGGTTGGTTTTGATTTGTTTTTATGATGTTTAGGTGGGTTTTCGGAATGTTTTGGTTGGGTTTTAGAATGTTTTGTATTCTCTTGAGTTGTTTTTATTGTGTTGGCAGGTTTTGGAATGTTTGGATTCCTTTTGGCGGGTTTTAAAATCTTTTGGCGGGTATTTGGAATGTTTTGGCGGGTATTCGGAAGGTTTTGATTAGTTTTGACGGGTTTTGTAATATTTTGGCGGGTTTTTAGAAGGTTTCGATTTGTTTTGATTTGTTTTGATTCTGTTTAGCCCAGTTTTTGGTGTGTTTGGATTAGCTTTGGTGGGCTTGATCATGTTTTGTCAGGTTTTTTCGAATGTACTGATGACTTCTGTCTGGTTTTCTATTTTGGCGGGTTTGAAAATATTTTTGGATTAGTTTTGGCGGGTTTGAAAATATTTTGGCTCTTTGCGCAGAGATGACGGTGCCGGTTGCGGTGCGCTCCGGGGCGCTCCTTCTGCGGAAAGACGCCTGGCAGCGGCACTTGGGACAGCTCCGCGTCTCCGTATTCTGCGTTTCTTGCCTTCTGCATCTCAGCAAAATGCTTTCCCACTAGGTCTAGCAAGGAGAAACTGTGGCAGCTGAGTAGATGTAGCCTGGCCCGCCCTTTGAAGTTGACAAGTTCTTGGCATCTCAGAGCCTCAAGGGAAGAGCAAGGTTATCTATGGTAGGCTGGGGCAGAACTAGCAGCAAGCAGAGCAAAGTTGTCCAAGAATAGCTTCCATTGGAATGCTAATGGCAATTGAAGAGGCAGGCCAGTGGCAAGCCACTAGCTTCTAGCAGTTTGAAAGTTGCAGACACAGTGCAGGTGTTGTGCGGCTTCCTTCTTGGCCTCCTAGAAGGTGCCGCGCTCTCCGTCTCTTGCTTGCCAATATGTTGCCTTGTTCCTCTTATTTTTTGGTTGGTTTTGATTTGTTTTTATGATGTTTTGGCGGGTTTTCGGAATGTTTTGGTGGTGTTTTAGAATGTTTTGTATTCTCTTGTGTTGTTTTGATTGTCTTGGCAGGTTTTGGAATGTTTGGATTCCTTTTGGCGGGTTTTAAAATATTTTGGCGGGTATTTGGAATGTTTTGGTTTGCTTTCATTTGTTTTGATTATGTTTTGGCAAGTTATTGAATGTTTCGATCACTTCTTACTGGTTTTCTAGTATTTTGGCATCCTTTCAGAATGTTTTGATCAGTTTTGGCGGGTTCTAAATAATTTTGTCGGGTTTTTGGAATGTTTTGGTTGGTTTTGATTTGTTTTTATGATGTATTGCCAAGTTTTTTGAATGTTTTGATCAGTTCAGGCTGGTTTTCTAATGTTTTGGCATCTTTTCAGAATGTTTTGATGAGTTTTGCGGGTCTAAATCATTTTGGCGGGTTTTCAGAATGTTTTGGTTGGTTTTGATTTGTTTTTATGATGTTTTGGTGGGTTTTCGGAATGTTTTGGTTGGGTTTTAGAATGTTTTGTATTCTCCTGAGTTGTTTTTATTGTGTTGGCAGGTTTTGGAATGTTTGGATTCCTTTTGGCGGGTTTTAAAATCTTTTGGCGGGTATTTGGAATGTTTTGGCGGGTATTCGGAAGGTTTTGATTAGTTTTGACAGGTTTTGAAATATTTTGGCGGGTTTTTAGAAGGTTTAGATTTGTTTTGATTTGTTTTGATTCTGTTTAGCCCAGTTTTTGGTGTGTTTGGATTAGCTTTGTTGGGCTTGATCATGTTTTGTCAGGTTTTTTCGAATGTACTGATGACTTCTGTCTGGTTTTCTATTTTGGCGGGTTTGAAAATATTTTTGGATTAGTTTTGGCGGGTTTGAAAATATTTTGGCTCTTTGCGCAGAGATGACGGTGCCGGTTGCGGTGCGCTCCGGGGCGCTCCTTCTGCGGAAAGACGCCTGGCAGCGGCACTTGGGACAGTTCCGCGTCTCCGTATTCTGCGTTTCTTGCCTTCTGCATCTCAGCAAAATGCTTTCCCACTAGGTCTAGCAAGGAGAAACTGTGGCAGCTGAGTAGATGTAGCCTGGCCCGCCCTTTGAAGTTGACAAGTTCTTGGCATCTCAGAGCCTCAAGGCAAGAGCAAGGTTATCTATGGTAGGCTGGGGCAGAACTAGCAGCAAGCAGAGCAAAGTTGTCCAAGAATAGCTTCCATTGGAATGCTAATGGCAATTGAAGAGGCAGGCCAGTGGCAAGCCACTAGCTTCTAGCAGTTTGAAAG
The DNA here is from genome assembly GCF_036417665.1 of Passer domesticus. Classification (NCBI taxonomy): domain Eukaryota; kingdom Metazoa; phylum Chordata; class Aves; order Passeriformes; family Passeridae; genus Passer; species Passer domesticus. The sequence goes on from NC_087478.1 coordinate 62,624,216, forward strand.
TTGCAGACACAGTGCAGGTGTTGTGCGGCTTCCTTCTTGGCCTCCTAGAAGGTGCTGCGCTCTCCGTCTCTTGCTTGCCAATATGTTGCCTTGTTCCTCTTATTTTTTGGTTGGTTTTGATTTGTTTTTATGATGTTTTGGCGGGTTTTCGGAATGTTTTGGTGGTGTTTTAGAATGTTTTGTTTTCTCTTGTGTTGTTTATATTGTCTTGGCAGGTTTTGGAATGTTTGGATTCCTTTTGGCGGGTTTCAAAATATTTTGGCGGGTATTTGGAATGTTTTGGTTTGCTTTCATTTGTTTTGATTATGTTTTGGCAAGTTATTGAATGTTTCGATCACTTCTTACTGGTTTTCTAGTATTTTGGCATCTTTTCAGAATGTTTTGATCAGTTTTGGCGGGTTCTAAATAATTTTGTCGGGTTTTTGGAATGTTTTGGTTGGTTTTGATTTGTTTTTATGATGTATTGCCAAGTTTTTTGAATGTTTTGATCAGTTCAGGCTGGTTTTCTAATGTTTTGGCATCTTTTCAGAATGTTTTGATGAGTTTTGCGGGTCTAAATCATTTTGGCGGGTTTTCAGAATGTTTTGGTTGGTTTTGATTTGTTTTTATGATGTTTAGGTGGGTTTTCGGAATGTTTTGGTTGGGTTTTAGAATGTTTTGTATTCTCTTGAGTTGTTTTTATTGTGTTGGCAGGTTTTGGAATGTTTGGATTCCTTTTGGCGGGTTTTAAAATCTTTTGGCGGGTATTTGGAATGTTTTGGCGGGTATTCGGAAGGTTTTGATTAGTTTTGACGGGTTTTGAAATATTTTGGCGGGTTTTTAGAAGGTTTCGATTTGTTTTGATTTGTTTTGATTCTGTTTAGCCCAGTTTTTGGTGTGTTTGGATTAGCTTTGGTGGGCTTGATCATGTTTTGTCAGGTTTTTTCGAATGTATTGATGACTTCTGTCTGGTTTTCTATTTTGGCGGGTTTGAAAATATTTTTGGATTAGTTTTGGCGGGTTTGAAAATATTTTGGCTCTTTGCGCAGAGATGACGGTGCCGGTTGCGGTGCTCTCCGGGGCGCTCCTTCTGCGGAAAGACGCCTGGCAGCGGCACTTGGGACAGCTCCGCGTCTCCGTATTCTGCGTTTCGTGCCTTCCGCATCTCAGCAAAATGCTTTCCCACTAGGTCTAGCAAGGAGAAACTGTGGCAGCTGAGTAGATGTAGCCCGGCCCGCCCTTTGAAGTTGACAAGTTCTTGGCATCTCAGAGCCTCAAGGCAAGAGCAAGGTTATCTATGGTAGGCTGGGGCAGAACTAGCAGCAAGCAGAGCAAAGTTGTCCAAGAATAGCTTCCATTGGAATGCTAATGGCAGTTGAAGAGGCAGGCCAGTGGCAAGCCACTAGCTTCTAGCAGTTTGAAAGTTGCAGACACAGTGCAGGTGTTGTGCGGCTTCCTTCTTGGCCTCCTAGAAGGTGCCGCGCTCTCCGTCTCTTGCTTGCCAATATGTTGCCGTGTCCCTCTTATTTTTTGGTTGGTTTTGATTTGTTTTTATGATGTTTTGGCGGGTTTTCGGAATGTTTTGGTGGTGTTTTAGAATGTTTTGTATTCTCTTGTGTTGTTTTGATTGTCTTGGCAGGTTTTGGAATGTTTGGATTCCTTTTGGCGGGTTTCAAAATATTTTGGCGGGTATTTGGAATGTTTTGGTTTGCTTTCATTTGTTTTGATTATGTTTTGGCAAGTTATTGAATGTTTTGATCACTTCTTACTGGTTTTCTAGTATTTTGGCATCCTTTCAGAATGTTTTGATCAGTTTTGGCGGGTTCTAAATAATTTTGTCGGGTTTTTGGAATGTTTTGGTTGGTTTTGATTTGTTTTTATGATGTATTGCCAAGTTTTTTGAATGTTTTGATCAGTTCAGGCTGGTTTTCTAATGTTTTGGCATCTTTTCAGAATGTTTTGATGAGTTTTGCGGGTCTAAATCATTTTGGCGGGTTTTCAGAATGTTTTGGTTGGTTTTGATTTGTTTTTATGATGTTTAGGTGGGTTTTCGGAATGTTTTGGTTGGGTTTTAGAATGTTTTGTATTCTCTTGAGTTGTTTTTATTGTGTTGGCAGGTTTTGGAATGTTTGGATTCCTTTTGGCGGGTTTTAAAATCTTTTGGCGGGTATTTGGAATGTTTTGGCGGGTATTCGGAAGGTTTTGATTAGTTTTGACGGGTTTTGTAATATTTTGGCGGGTTTTTAGAAGGTTTCGATTTGTTTTGATTTGTTTTGATTCTGTTTAGCCCAGTTTTTGGTGTGTTTGGATTAGCTTTGGTGGGCTTGATCATGTTTTGTCAGGTTTTTTCGAATGTACTGATGACTTCTGTCTGGTTTTCTATTTTGGCGGGTTTGAAAATATTTTTGGATTAGTTTTGGCGGGTTTGAAAATATTTTGGCTCTTTGCGCAGAGATGACGGTGCCGGTTGCGGTGCGCTCCGGGGCGCTCCTTCTGCGGAAAGACGCCTGGCAGCGGCACTTGGGACAGCTCCGCGTCTCCGTATTCTGCGTTTCTTGCCTTCTGCATCTCAGCAAAATGCTTTCCCACTAGGTCTAGCAAGGAGAAACTGTGGCAGCTGAGTAGATGTAGCCTGGCCCGCCCTTTGAAGTTGACAAGTTCTTGGCATCTCAGAGCCTCAAGGGAAGAGCAAGGTTATCTATGGTAGGCTGGGGCAGAACTAGCAGCAAGCAGAGCAAAGTTGTCCAAGAATAGCTTCCATTGGAATGCTAATGGCAATTGAAGAGGCAGGCCAGTGGCAAGCCACTAGCTTCTAGCAGTTTGAAAGTTGCAGACACAGTGCAGGTGTTGTGCGGCTTCCTTCTTGGCCTCCTAGAAGGTGCCGCGCTCTCCGTCTCTTGCTTGCCAATATGTTGCCTTGTTCCTCTTATTTTTTGGTTGGTTTTGATTTGTTTTTATGATGTTTTGGCGGGTTTTCGGAATGTTTTGGTGGTGTTTTAGAATGTTTTGTATTCTCTTGTGTTGTTTTGATTGTCTTGGCAGGTTTTGGAATGTTTGGATTCCTTTTGGCGGGTTTTAAAATATTTTGGCGGGTATTTGGAATGTTTTGGTTTGCTTTCATTTGTTTTGATTATGTTTTGGCAAGTTATTGAATGTTTTGATCACTTCTTACTGGTTTTCTAGTATTTTGGCATCCTTTCAGAATGTTTTGATCAGTTTTGGCGGGTTCTAAATAATTTTGTCGGGTTTTTGGAATGTTTTGGTTGGTTTTGATTTGTTTTTATGATGTATTGCCAAGTTTTTTGAATGTTTTGATCAGTTCAGGCTGGTTTTCTAATGTTTTGGCATCTTTTCAGAATGTTTTGATGAGTTTTGCGGGTCTAAATCATTTTGGCGGGTTTTCAGAATGTTTTGGTTGGTTTTGATTTGTTTTTATGATGTTTTGGTGGGTTTTCGGAATGTTTTGGTTGGGTTTTAGAATGTTTTGTATTCTCCTGAGTTGTTTTTATTGTGTTGGCAGGTTTTGGAATGTTTGGATTCCTTTTGGCGGGTTTTAAAATCTTTTGGCGGGTATTTGGAATGTTTTGGCGGGTATTCGGAAGGTTTTGATTAGTTTTGACAGGTTTTGAAATATTTTGGCGGGTTTTTAGAAGGTTTAGATTTGTTTTGATTTGTTTTGATTCTGTTTAGCCCAGTTTTTGGTGTGTTTGGATTAGCTTTGTTGGGCTTGATCATGTTTTGTCAGGTTTTTTCGAATGTACTGATGACTTCTGTCTGGTTTTCTATTTTGGCGGGTTTGAAAATATTTTTGGATTAGTTTTGGCGGGTTTGAAAATATTTTGGCTCTTTGCGCAGAGATGACGGTGCCGGTTGCGGTGCGCTCCGGGGCGCTCCTTCTGCGGAAAGACGCCTGGCAGCGGCACTTGGGACAGTTCCGCGTCTCCGTATTCTGCGTTTCTTGCCTTCTGCATCTCAGCAAAATGCTTTCCCACTAGGTCTAGCAAGGAGAAACTGTGGCAGCTGAGTAGATGTAGCCTGGCCCGCCCTTTGAAGTTGACAAGTTCTTGGCATCTCAGAGCCTCAAGGCAAGAGCAAGGTTATCTATGGTAGGCTGGGGCAGAACTAGCAGCAAGCAGAGCAAAGTTGTCCAAGAATAGCTTCCATTGGAATGCTAATGGCAATTGAAGAGGCAGGCCAGTGGCAAGCCACTAGCTTCTAGCAGTTTGAAAGTTGCAGACACAGTGCAGGTGTTGTGCGGCTTCCTTCTTGGCCTCCTAGAAGGTGCTGCGCTCTCCGTCTCTTGCTTGCCAATATGTTGCCTTGTTCCTCTTATTTTTTGGTTGGTTTTGATTTGTTTTTATGATGTTTTGGCGGGTTTTCGGAATGTTTTGGTGGTGTTTTAGAATGTTTTGTTTTCTCTTGTGTTGTTTATATTGTCTTGGCAGGTTTTGGAATGTTTGGATTCCTTTTGGCGGGTTTCAAAATATTTTGGCGGGTATTTGGAATGTTTTGGTTTGCTTTCATTTGTTTTGATTATGTTTTGGCAAGTTATTGAATGTTTCGATCACTTCTTACTGGTTTTCTAGTATTTTGGCATCTTTTCAGAATGTTTTGATCAGTTTTGGCGGGTTCTAAATAATTTTGTCGGGTTTTTGGAATGTTTTGGTTGGTTTTGATTTGTTTTTATGATGTATTGCCAAGTTTTTTGAATGTTTTGATCAGTTCAGGCTGGTTTTCTAATGTTTTGGCATCTTTTCAGAATGTTTTGATGAGTTTTGCGGGTCTAAATCATTTTGGCGGGTTTTCAGAATGTTTTGGTTGGTTTTGATTTGTTTTTATGATGTTTAGGTGGGTTTTCGGAATGTTTTGGTTGGGTTTTAGAATGTTTTGTATTCTCTTGAGTTGTTTTTATTGTGTTGGCAGGTTTTGGAATGTTTGGATTCCTTTTGGCGGGTTTTAAAATCTTTTGGCGGGTATTTGGAATGTTTTGGCGGGTATTCGGAAGGTTTTGATTAGTTTTGACGGGTTTTGAAATATTTTGGCGGGTTTTTAGAAGGTTTCGATTTGTTTTGATTTGTTTTGATTCTGTTTAGCCCAGTTTTTGGTGTGTTTGGATTAGCTTTGGTGGGCTTGATCATGTTTTGTCAGGTTTTTTCGAATGTATTGATGACTTCTGTCTGGTTTTCTATTTTGGCGGGTTTGAAAATATTTTTGGATTAGTTTTGGCGGGTTTGAAAATATTTTGGCTCTTTGCGCAGAGATGACGGTGCCGGTTGCGGTGCGCTCCGGGGCGCTCCTTCTGCGGAAAGACGCCTGGCAGCGGCACTTGGGACAGCTCCGCGTCTCCGTATTCTGCGTTTCGTGCCTTCCGCATCTCAGCAAAATGCTTTCCCACTAGGTCTAGCAAGGAGAAACTGTGGCAGCTGAGTAGATGTAGCCCGGCCCGCCCTTTGAAGTTGACAAGTTCTTGGCATCTCAGAGCCTCAAGGCAAGAGCAAGGTTATCTATGGTAGGCTGGGGCAGAACTAGCAGCAAGCAGAGCAAAGTTGTCCAAGAATAGCTTCCATTGGAATGCTAATGGCAGTTGAAGAGGCAGGCCAGTGGCAAGCCACTAGCTTCTAGCAGTTTGAAAGTTGCAGACACAGTGCAGGTGTTGTGCGGCTTCCTTCTTGGCCTCCTAGAAGGTGCCGCGCTCTCCGTCTCTTGCTTGCCAATATGTTGCCGTGTTCCTCTTATTTTTTGGTTGGTTTTGATTTGTTTTTATGATGTTTTGGCGGGTTTTCGGAATGTTTTGGTGGTGTTTTAGAATGTTTTGTATTCTCTTGTGTTGTTTTGATTGTCTTGGCAGGTTTTGGAATGTTTGGATTCCTTTTGGCGGGTTTTAAAATATTTTGGCGGGTATTTGGAATGTTTTGGTTTGCTTTCATTTGTTTTGATTATGTTTTGGCAAGTTATTGAATGTTTTGATCACTTCTTACTGGTTTTCTAGTATTTTGGCATCCTTTCAGAATGTTTTGATCAGTTTTGGCGGGTTCTAAATAATTTTGTCGGGTTTTTGGAATGTTTTGGTTGGTTTTGATTTGTTTTTATGATGTATTGCCAAGTTTTTTGAATGTTTTGATCAGTTCAGGCTGGTTTTCTAATGTTTTGGCATCTTTTCAGAATGTTTTGATGAGTTTTGCGGGTCTAAATCATTTTGGCGGGTTTTCAGAATGTTTTGGTTGGTTTTGATTTGTTTTTATGATGTTTTGGTGGGTTTTCGGAATGTTTTGGTTGGGTTTTAGAATGTTTTGTATTCTCCTGAGTTGTTTTTATTGTGTTGGCAGGTTTTGGAATGTTTGGATTCCTTTTGGCGGGTTTTAAAATCTTTTGGCGGGTATTTGGAATGTTTTGGCGGGTATTCGGAAGGTTTTGATTAGTTTTGACAGGTTTTGAAATATTTTGGCGGGTTTTTAGAAGGTTTAGATTTGTTTTGATTTGTTTTGATTCTGTTTAGCCCAGTTTTTGGTGTGTTTGGATTAGCTTTGTTGGGCTTGATCATGTTTTGTCAGGTTTTTTCGAATGTACTGATGACTTCTGTCTGGTTTTCTATTTTGGCGGGTTTGAAAATATTTTTGGATTAGTTTTGGCGGGTTTGAAAATATTTTGGCTCTTTGCGCAGAGATGACGGTGCCGGTTGCGGTGCGCTCCGGGGCGCTCCTTCTGCGGAAAGACGCCTGGCAGCGGCACTTGGGACAGCCCCGCGTCTCCGTATTCTGCGTTTCTTGCCTTCTGCATCTCAGCAAAATGCTTTCCCACTAGGTCTAGCAAGGAGAAACTGCGGCAGCTGAGTAGATGTAGCCTGGCCCGCCCTTTGAAGTTGACAAGTTCTTGGCATCTCAGAGCCTCAAGGCAAGAGCAAGGTTATCTATGGTAGGCTGGGGCAGAACTAGCAGCAAGCAGAGCAAAGTTGTCCAAGAATAGCTTCCATTGGAATGCTAATGGCAATTGAAGAGGCAGGCCAGTGGCAAGCCACTAGCTTCTAGCAGTTTGAAAGTTGCAGACACAGTGCAGGTGTTGTGCGGCTTCCTTCTTGGCCTCCTAGAAGGTGCCGCGCTCTCCGTCTCTTGCTTGCCAATATGTTGCCTTGTTCCTCTTATTTTTTGGTTGGTTTTGATTTGTTTTTATGATGTTTTGGCGGGTTTTCGGAATGTTTTGGTGGTGTTTTAGAATGTTTTGTATTCTCTTGTGTTGTTTTGATTGTCTTGGCAGGTTTTGGAATGTTTGGATTCCTTTTGGCGGGTTTTAAAATCTTTTGGCGGGTATTTGGAATGTTTTTGGTTTGCTTTCATTTGTTTTGATTATGTTTTGGCAAGTTATTGAATGTTTTGATCACTTCTTACTGGTTTTCTAGTATTTTGGCATCTTTTCAGAATGTTTTGATCAGTTTTGGCGGGTTCTAAATAATTTTGTCGGGTTTTTGGAATGTTTTGGTTGGTTTTGATTTGTTTTTATGATGTATTGCCAAGTTTTTTGAATGTTTTGATCAGTTCAGGCTGGTTTTCTAATGTTTTGGCATCTTTTCAGAATGTTTTGATGAGTTTTGTGGGTCTAAATCATTTTGGCGGGTTTTCAGAATGTTTTGGTTGGTTTTGATTTGTTTTTATGATGTTTTGGTGGGTTTTCGGAATGTTTTGGTTGGGTTTTAGAATGTTTTGTATTCTCTTGAGTTGTTTTTATTGTGTTGGCAGGTTTTGGAATGTTTGGATTCCTTTTGGCGGGTTTTAAAATCTTTTGGCGGGTATTTGGAATGTTTTGGCGGGTATTCGGAAGGTTTTGATTAGTTTTGACAGGTTTTGAAATATTTTGGCGGGTTTTTAGAAGGTTTAGATTTGTTTTGATTTGTTTTGATTCTGTTTAGCCCAGTTTTTGGTGTGTTTGGATTAGCTTTGTTGGGCTTGATCATGTTTTGTCAGGTTTTTTCGAATGTATTGATGACTTCTGTCTGGTTTTCTATTTTGGCGGGTTTGAAAATATTTTTGGATGAGTTTTGGCGGGTTTGAAAATATTTTGGCTCTTTGGGCAGAGATGACGGTGCCGGTTGCGGTGCGCTCCGGGGCGCTCCTTCTGCGGAAAGACGCCTGGCAGCGGCACTTGGGACAGCTCCGCGTCTCCGTATTCTGCGTTTCTTGCCTTCTGCATCTCAGCAAAATGCTTTCCCACTAGGTCTAGCAAGGAGAAACTGTGGCAGCTGAGTAGATGTAGCCTGGCCCGCCCTTTGAAGTTGACAAGTTCTTGGCATCTCAGAGCCTCAAGGCAAGAGCAAGGTTATCTATGGTAGGCTGGGGCAGAACTAGCAGCAAGCAGAGCAAAGTTGTCCAAGAATAGCTTCCATTGGAATGCTAATGGCAATTGAAGAGGCAGGCCAGTGGCAAGCCACTAGCTTCTAGCAGTTTGAAAGTTGCAGACACAGTGCAGGTGTTGTGCGGCTTCCTTCTTGGCCTCCTAGAAGGTGCCGCGTTCTCAGTCTCTTGCTTGCCAATATGTTGCCTTGTTCCTCTTATTTTTTGGTTGGTTTTGATTTGTTTTTATGATGTTTTGGCGGGTTTTCGGAATGTTTTGGTGGTGTTTTAGAATGTTTTGTTTTCTCTTGTGTTGTTTATATTGTCTTGGCAGGTTTTGGAATGTTTGGATTCCTTTTGGCGGGTTTTAAAATATTTTGGCGGGTATTTGGAATGTTTTGGTTTGCTTTCATTTGTTTTGATTATGTTTTGGCAAGTTATTGAATGTTTTGATCACTTCTTACTGGTTTTCTAGTATTTTGGCATCTTTTCAGAATGTTTTGATCAGTTTTGGCGGGTTCTAAATAATTTTGTCGGGTTTTTGGAATGTTTTGGTTGGTTTTGATTTGTTTTTATGATGTATTGCCAAGTTTTTTGAATGTTTTGATCAGTTCAGGCTGGTTTTCTAATGTTTTGGCATCTTTTCAGAATGTTTTGATGAGTTTTGCGGGTCTAAATCATTTTGGCGGGTTTTCAGAATGTTTTGGTTGGTTTTGATTTGTTTTTATGATGTTTAGGTGGGTTTTCGGAATGTTTTGGTTGGGTTTTAGAATGTTTTGTATTCTCCTGAGTTGTTTTTATTGTGTTGGCAGGTTTTGGAATGTTTGGATTCCTTTTGGCGGGTTTTAAAATCTTTTGGCGGGTATTTGGAATGTTTTGGCGGGTATTCGGAAGGTTTTGATTAGTTTTGACAGGTTTTGAAATATTTTGGCGGGTTTTTAGAAGGTTTCGATTTGTTTTGATTTGTTTTGATTCTGTTTAGCCCAGTTTTTGGTGTGTTTGGATTAGCTTTGGTGGGCTTGATCATGTTTTGTCAGGTTTTTTCGAATGTATTGATGACTTCTGTCTGGTTTTCTATTTTGGCGGGTTTGAAAATATTTTTGGATTAGTTTTGGCGGGTTTGAAAATATTTTGGCTCTTTGCGCAGAGATGACGGTGCCGGTTGCGGTGCGCTCCGGGGCGCTCCTTCTGCGGAAAGACGCCTGGCAGCGGCACTTGGGACAGCTCCGCGTCTCCGTATTCTGCGTTTCGTGCCTTCCGCATCTCAGCAAAATGCTTTCCCACTAGGTCTAGCAAGGAGAAACTGTGGCAGCTGAGTAGATGTAGCCCGGCCCGCCCTTTGAAGTTGACAAGTTCTTGGCATCTCAGAGCCTCAAGGCAAGAGCAAGGTTATCTATGGTAGGCTGGGGCAGAACTAGCAGCAAGCAGAGCAAAGTTGTCCAAGAATAGCTTCCATTGGAATGCTAATGGCAGTTGAAGAGGCAGGCCAGTGGCAAGCCACTAGCTTCTAGCAGTTTGAAAGTTGCAGACACAGTGCAGGTGTTGTGCGGCTTCCTTCTTGGCCTCCTAGAAGGTGCCGCGCTCTCCGTCTCTTGCTTGCCAATATGTTGCCTTGTTACTCTTATTTTTTGGTTGGTTTTGATTTGTTTTTATGATGTTTTGGCGGGTTTTCGGAATGTTTTGGTGGTGTTTTAGAATGTTTTGTTTTCTCTTGTGTTGTTTATATTGTCTTGGCAGGTTTTGGAATGTTTGGATTCCTTTTGGCGGGTTTTAAAATCTTTTGGCGGGTATTTGGAATGTTTTGGCGGGTATTCGGAAGGTTTTGATTAGTTTTGACGGGTTTTGAAATATTTTGGCGGGTTTTTAGAAGGTTTCGATTTGTTTTGATTTGTTTTGATTCTGTTTAGCCCAGTTTTTGGTGTGTTTGGATTAGCTTTGGTGGGCTTGATCATGTTTTGTCAGGTTTTTTCGAATGTATTGATGACTTCTGTCTGGTTTTCTATTTTGGCGGGTTTGAAAATATTTTTGGATTAGTTTTGGCGGGTTTGAAAATATTTTGGCTCTTTGCGCAGAGATGACGGTGCCGGTTGCGGTGCTCTCCGGGGCGCTCCTTCTGCGGAAAGACGCCTGGCAGCGGCACTTGGGACAGCTCCGCGTCTCCGTATTCTGCGTTTCGTGCCTTCCGCATCTCAGCAAAATGCTTTCCCACTAGGTCTAGCAAGGAGAAACTGTGGCAGCTGAGTAGATGTAGCCCGGCCCGCCCTTTGAAGTTGACAAGTTCTTGGCATCTCAGAGCCTCAAGGCAAGAGCAAGGTTATCTATGGTAGGCTGGGGCAGAACTAGCAGCAAGCAGAGCAAAGTTGTCCAAGAATAGCTTCCATTGGAATGCTAATGGCAGTTGAAGAGGCAGGCCAGTGGCAAGCCACTAGCTTCTAGCAGTTTGAAAGTTGCAGACACAGTGCAGGTGTTGTGCGGCTTCCTTCTTGGCCTCCTAGAAGGTGCCGCGCTCTCCGTCTCTTGCTTGCCAATATGTTGCCGTGTCCCTCTTATTTTTTGGTTGGTTTTGATTTGTTTTTATGATGTTTTGGCGGGTTTTCGGAATGTTTTGGTGGTGTTTTAGAATGTTTTGTATTCTCTTGTGTTGTTTTGATTGTCTTGGCAGGTTTTGGAATGTTTGGATTCCTTTTGGCGGGTTTCAAAATATTTTGGCGGGTATTTGGAATGTTTTGGTTTGCTTTCATTTGTTTTGATTATGTTTTGGCAAGTTATTGAATGTTTTGATCACTTCTTACTGGTTTTCTAGTATTTTGGCATCCTTTCAGAATGTTTTGATCAGTTTTGGCGGGTTCTAAATAATTTTGTCGGGTTTTTGGAATGTTTTGGTTGGTTTTGATTTGTTTTTATGATGTATTGCCAAGTTTTTTGAATGTTTTGATCAGTTCAGGCTGGTTTTCTAATGTTTTGGCATCTTTTCAGAATGTTTTGATGAGTTTTGCGGGTCTAAATCATTTTGGCGGGTTTTCAGAATGTTTTGGTTGGTTTTGATTTGTTTTTATGATGTTTAGGTGGGTTTTCGGAATGTTTTGGTTGGGTTTTAGAATGTTTTGTATTCTCTTGAGTTGTTTTTATTGTGTTGGCAGGTTTTGGAATGTTTGGATTCCTTTTGGCGGGTTTTAAAATCTTTTGGCGGGTATTTGGAATGTTTTGGCGGGTATTCGGAAGGTTTTGATTAGTTTTGACAGGTTTTGTAATATTTTGGCGGGTTTTTAGAAGGTTTCGATTTGTTTTGATTTGTTTTGATTCTGTTTAGCCCAGTTTTTGGTGTGTTTGGATTAGCTTTGGTGGGCTTGATCATGTTTTGTCAGGTTTTTTCAAATGTACTGATGACTTCTGTCTGGTTTTCTATTTTGGCGGGTTTGAAAATATTTTTGGATTAGTTTTGGCGGGTTTGAAAATATTTTGGCTCTTTGCGCAGAGATGACGGTGCCGGTTGCGGTGCGCTCCGGGGCGCTCCTTCTGCGGAAAGACGCCTGGCAGCGGCACTTGGGACAGCTCCGCGTCTCCGTATTCTGCGTTTCTTGCCTTCTGCATCTCAGCAAAATGCTTTCCCACTAGGTCTAGCAAGGAGAAACTGTGGCAGCTGAGTAGATGTAGCCTGGCCCGCCCTTTGAAGTTGACAAGTTCTTGGCATCTCAGAGCCTCAAGGGAAGAGCAAGGTTATCTATGGTAGGCTGGGGCAGAACTAGCAGCAAGCAGAGCAAAGTTGTCCAAGAATAGCTTCCATTGGAATGCTAATGGCAATTGAAGAGGCAGGCCAGTGGCAAGCCACTAGCTTCTAGCAGTTTGAAAGTTGCAGACACAGTGCAGGTGTTGTGCGGCTTCCTTCTTGGCCTCCTAGAAGGTGCCGCGCTCTCCGTCTCTTGCTTGCCAATATGTTGCCTTGTTCCTCTTATTTTTTGGTTGGTTTTGATTTGTTTTTATGATGTTTTGGCGGGTTTTCGGAATGTTTTGGTGGTGTTTTAGAATGTTTTGTATTCTCTTGTGTTGTTTTGATTGTCTTGGCAGGTTTTGGAATGTTTGGATTCCTTTTGGCGGGTTTTAAAATATTTTGGCGGGTATTTGGAATGTTTTGGTTTGCTTTCATTTGTTTTGATTATGTTTTGGCAAGTTATTGAATGTTTTGATCACTTCTTACTGGTTTTCTAGTATTTTGGCATCCTTTCAGAATGTTTTGATCAGTTTTGGCGGGTTCTAAATAATTTTGTCGGGTTTTTGGAATGTTTTGGTTGGTTTTGATTTGTTTTTATGATGTATTGCCAAGTTTTTTGAATGTTTTGATCAGTTCAGGCTGGTTTTCTAATGTTTTGGCATCTTTTCAGAATGTTTTGATGAGTTTTGCGGGTCTAAATCATTTTGGCGGGTTTTCAGAATGTTTTGGTTGGTTTTGATTTGTTTTTATGATGTTTTGGTGGGTTTTCGGAATGTTTTGGTTGGGTTTTAGAATGTTTTGTATTCTCCTGAGTTGTTTTTATTGTGTTGGCAGGTTTTGGAATGTTTGGATTCCTTTTGGCGGGTTTTAAAATCTTTTGGCGGGTATTTGGAATGTTTTGGCGGGTATTCGGAAGGTTTTGATTAGTTTTGACAGGTTTTGAAATATTTTGGCGGGTTTTTAGAAGGTTTAGATTTGTTTTGATTTGTTTTGATTCTGTTTAGCCCAGTTTTTGGTGTGTTTGGATTAGCTTTGTTGGGCTTGATCATGTTTTGTCAGGTTTTTTCGAATGTACTGATGACTTCTGTCTGGTTTTCTATTTTGGCGGGTTTGAAAATATTTTTGGATTAGTTTTGGCGGGTTTGAAAATATTTTGGCTCTTTGCGCAGAGATGACGGTGCCGGTTGCGGTGCGCTCCGGGGCGCTCCTTCTGCGGAAAGACGCCTGGCAGCGGCACTTGGGACAGTTCCGCGTCTCCGTATTCTGCGTTTCTTGCCTTCTGCATCTCAGCAAAATGCTTTCCCACTAGGTCTAGCAAGGAGAAACTGTGGCAGCTGAGTAGATGTAGCCTGGCCCGCCCTTTGAAGTTGACAAGTTCTTGGCATCTCAGAGCCTCAAGGCAAGAGCAAGGTTATCTATGGTAGGCTGGGGCAGAACTAGCAGCAAGCAGAGCAAAGTTGTCCAAGAATAGCTTCCATTGGAATGCTAATGGCAATTGAAGAGGCAGGCCAGTGGCAAGCCACTAGCTTCTAGCAGTTTGAAAGTTGCAGACACAGTGCAGGTGTTGTGCGGCTTCCTTCTTGGCCTCCTAGAAGGTGCCGCGCTCTCCGTCTCTTGCTTGCCAATATGTTGCCTTGTTCCTCTTATTTTTTGGTTGGTTTTGATTTGTTTTTATGATGTTTTGGCGGGTTTTCGGAATGTTTTGGTGGTGTTTTAGAATGTTTTGTTTTCTCTTGTGTTGTTTATATTGTCTTGGCAGGTTTTGGAATGTTTGGATTCCTTTTGGCGGGTTTCAAAATATTTTGGCGGGTATTTGGAATGTTTTGGTTTGCTTTCATTTGTTTTGATTATGTTTTGGCAAGTTATTGAATGTTTCGATCACTTCTTACTGGTTTTCTAGTATTTTGGCATCTTTTCAGAATGTTTTGATCAGTTTTGGCGGGTTCTAAATAATTTTGTCGGGTTTTTGGAATGTTTTGGTTGGTTTTGATTTGTTTTTATGATGTATTGCCAAGTTTTTTGAATGTTTTGATCAGTTCAGGCTGGTTTTCTAATGTTTTGGCATCTTTTCAGAATGTTTTGATGAGTTTTGCGGGTCTAAATCATTTTGGCGGGTTTTCAGAATGTTTTGGTTGGTTTTGATTTGTTTTTATGATGTTTAGGTGGGTTTTCGGAATGTTTTGGTTGGGTTTTAGAATGTTTTGTATTCTCTTGAGTTGTTTTTATTGTGTTGGCAGGTTTTGGAATGTTTGGATTCCTTTTGGCGGGTTTTAAAATCTTTTGGCGGGTATTTGGAATGTTTTGGCGGGTATTCGGAAGGTTTTGATTAGTTTTGACGGGTTTTGAAATATTTTGGCGGGTTTTTAGAAGGTTTCGATTTGTTTTGATTTGTTTTGATTCTGTTTAGCCCAGTTTTTGGTGTGTTTGGATTAGCTTTGGTGGGCTTGATCATGTTTTGTCAGGTTTTTTCGAATGTATTGATGACTTCTGTCTGGTTTTCTATTTTGGCGGGTTTGAAAATATTTTTGGATTAGTTTTGGCGGGTTTGAAAATATTTTGGCTCTTTGCGCAGAGATGACGGTGCCGGTTGCGGTGCGCTCCGGGGCGCTCCTTCTGCGGAAAGACGCCTGGCAGCGGCACTTGGGACAGCTCCGCGTCTCCGTATTCTGCGTTTCGTGCCTTCCGCATCTCAGCAAAATGCTTTCCCACTAGGTCTAGCAAGGAGAAACTGTGGCAGCTGAGTAGATGTAGCCCGGCCCGCCCTTTGAAGTTGACAAGTTCTTGGCATCTCAGAGCCTCAAGGCAAGAGCAAGGTTATCTATGGTAGGCTGGGGCAGAACTAGCAGCAAGCAGAGCAAAGTTGTCCAAGAATAGCTTCCATTGGAATGCTAATGGCAGTTGAAGAGGCAGGCCAGTGGCAAGCCACTAGCTTCTAGCAGTTTGAAAGTTGCAGACACAGTGCAGGTGTTGTGCGGCTTCCTTCTTGGCCTCCTAGAAGGTGCCGCGCTCTCCGTCTCTTGCTTGCCAATATGTTGCCGTGTTCCTCTTATTTTTTGGTTGGTTTTGATTTGTTTTTATGATGTTTTGGCGGGTTTTCGGAATGTTTTGGTGGTGTTTTAGAATGTTTTGTATTCTCTTGTGTTGTTTTGATTGTCTTGGCAGGTTTTGGAATGTTTGGATTCCTTTTGGCGGGTTTCAAAATATTTTGGCGGGTATTTGGAATGTTTTGGTTTGCTTTCATTTGTTTTGATTATGTTTTGGCAAGTTATTGAATGTTTTGATCACTTCTTACTGGTTTTCTAGTATTTTGGCATCCTTTCAGAATGTTTTGATCAGTTTTGGCAGGTTCTAAATAATTTTGTCGGGTTTTTGGAATGTTTTGGTTGGTTTTGATTTGTTTTTATGATGTATTGCCAAGTTTTTTGAATGTTTTGATCAGTTCAGGCTGGTTTTCTAATGTTTTGGCATCTTTTCAGAATGTTTTGATGAGTTTTGCGGGTCTAAATCATTTTGGCGGGTTTTCAGAATGTTTTGGTTGGTTTTGATTTGTTTTTATGATGTTTAGGTGGGTTTTCGGAATGTTTTGGTTGGGTTTTAGAATGTTTTGTATTCTCTTGAGTTGTTTTTATTGTGTTGGCAGGTTTTGGAATGTTTGGATTCCTTTTGGCGGGTTTTAAAATCTTTTGGCGGGTATTTGGAATGTTTTGGCGGGTATTCGGAAGGTTTTGATTAGTTTTGACGGGTTTTGTAATATTTTGGCGGGTTTTTAGAAGGTTTCGATTTGTTTTGATTTGTTTTGATTCTGTTTAGCCCAGTTTTTGGTGTGTTTGGATTAGCTTTGGTGGGCTTGATCATGTTTTGTCAGGTTTTTTCGAATGTACTGATGACTTCTGTCTGGTTTTCTATTTTGGCGGGTTTGAAAATATTTTTGGATTAGTTTTGGCGGGTTTGAAAATATTTTGGCTCTTTGGGCAGAGATGACGGTGCCGGTTGCGGTGCGCTCCGGGGCGCTCCTTCTGCGGAAAGACGCCTAGGCAGCGGCACTTGGGACAGCTCCGCGTCTCCGTATTCTGCGTTTCTTGCCTTCTGCATCTCAGCAAAATGCTTTCCCACTAGGTCTAGCAAGGAGAAACTGTGGCAGCTGAGTAGATGTAGCCTGGCCCGCCCTTTGAAGTTGACAAGTTCTTGGCATCTCAGAGCCTCAAGGGAAGAGCAAGGTTATCTATGGTAGGCTGGGGCAGAACTAGCAGCAAGCAGAGCAAAGTTGTCCAAGAATAGCTTCCATTGGAATGCTAATGGCAATTGAAGAGGCAGGCCAGTGGCAAGCCACTAGCTTCTAGCAGTTTGAAAGTTGCAGACACAGTGCAGGTGTTGTGCGGCTTCCTTCTTGGCCTCCTAGAAGGTGCCGCGCTCTCCGTCTCTTGCTTGCCAATATGTTGCCGTGTTCCTCTTATTTTTTGGTTGGTTTTGATTTGTTTTTATGATGTTTTGGCGGGTTTTCGGAATGTTTTGGTGGTGTTTTAGAATGTTTTGTATTCTCTTGTGTTGTTTTGATTGTCTTGGCAGGTTTTGGAATGTTTGGATTCCTTTTGGCGGGTTTTAAAATATTTTGGCGGGTATTTGGAATGTTTTGGTTTGCTTTCATTTGTTTTGATTATGTTTTGGCAAGTTATTGAATGTTTTGATCACTTCTTACTGGTTTTCTAGTATTTTGGCATCCTTTCAGAATGTTTTGATCAGTTTTGGCGGGTTCTAAATAATTTTGTCGGGTTTTTGGAATGTTTTGGTTGGTTTTGATTTGTTTTTATGATGTATTGCCAAGTTTTTTGAATGTTTTGATCAGTTCAGGCTGGTTTTCTAATGTTTTGGCATCTTTTCAGAATGTTTTGATGAGTTTTGCGGGTCTAAATCATTTTGGCGGGTTTTCAGAATGTTTTGGTTGGTTTTGATTTGTTTTTATGATGTTTTGGTGGGTTTTCGGAATGTTTTGGTTGGGTTTTAGAATGTTTTGTATTCTCCTGAGTTGTTTTTATTGTGTTGGCAGGTTTTGGAATGTTTGGATTCCTTTTGGCGGGTTTTAAAATCTTTTGGCGGGTATTTGGAATGTTTTGGCGGGTATTCGGAAGGTTTTGATTAGTTTTGACAGGTTTTGAAATATTTTGGCGGGTTTTTAGAAGGTTTAGATTTGTTTTGATTTGTTTTGATTCTGTTTAGCCCAGTTTTTGGTGTGTTTGGATTAGCTTTGTTGGGCTTGATCATGTTTTGTCAGGTTTTTTCGAATGTACTGATGACTTCTGTCTGGTTTTCTATTTTGGCGGGTTTGAAAATATTTTTGGATTAGTTTTGGCGGGTTTGAAAATATTTTGGCTCTTTGCGCAGAGATGACGGTGCCGGTTGCGGTGCGCTCCGGGGCGCTCCTTCTGCGGAAAGACGCCTGGCAGCGGCACTTGGGACAGCCCCGCGTCTCCGTATTCTGCGTTTCTTGCCTTCTGCATCTCAGCAAAATGCTTTCCCACTAGGTCTAGCAAGGAGAAACTGCGGCAGCTGAGTAGATGTAGCCTGGCCCGCCCTTTGAAGTTGACAAGTTCTTGGCATCTCAGAGCCTCAAGGGAAGAGCAAGGTTATCTATGGTAGGCTGGGGCAGAACTAGCAGCAAGCAGAGCAAAGTTGTCCAAGAATAGCTTCCATTGGAATGCTAATGGCAATTGAAGAGGCAGGCCAGTGGCAAGCCACTAGCTTCTAGCAGTTTGAAAGTTGCAGACACAGTGCAGGTGTTGTGCGGCTTCCTTCTTGGCCTCCTAGAAGGTGCCGCGCTCTCCGTCTCTTGCTTGCCAATATGTTGCCTTGTTCCTCTTATTTTTTGGTTGGTTTTGATTTGTTTTTATGATGTTTTGGCGGGTTTTCGGAATGTTTTGGTGGTGTTTTAGAATGTTTTGTATTCTCTTGTGTTGTTTTGATTGTCTTGGCAGGTTTTGGAATGTTTGGATTCCTTTTGGCGGGTTTTAAAATCTTTTGGCGGGTATTTGGAATGTTTTTGGTTTGCTTTCATTTGTTTTGATTATGTTTTGGCAAGTTATTGAATGTTTTGATCACTTCTTACTGGTTTTCTAGTATTTTGGCATCTTTTCAGAATGTTTTGATCAGTTTTGGCGGGTTCTAAATAATTTTGTCGGGTTTTTGGAATGTTTTGGTTGGTTTTGATTTGTTTTTATGATGTATTGCCAAGTTTTTTGAATGTTTTGATCAGTTCAGGCTGGTTTTCTAATGTTTTGGCATCTTTTCAGAATGTTTTGATGAGTTTTGTGGGTCTAAATCATTTTGGCGGGTTTTCAGAATGTTTTGGTTGGTTTTGATTTGTTTTTATGATGTTTTGGTGGGTTTTCGGAATGTTTTGGTTGGGTTTTAGAATGTTTTGTATTCTCTTGAGTTGTTTTTATTGTGTTGGCAGGTTTTGGAATGTTTGGATTCCTTTTGGCGGGTTTTAAAATCTTTTGGCGGGTATTTGGAATGTTTTGGCGGGTATTCGGAAGGTTTTGATTAGTTTTGACAGGTTTTGAAATATTTTGGCGGGTTTTTAGAAGGTTTAGATTTGTTTTGATTTGTTTTGATTCTGTTTAGCCCAGTTTTTGGTGTGTTTGGATTAGCTTTGTTGGGCTTGATCATGTTTTGTCAGGTTTTTTCGAATGTATTGATGACTTCTGTCTGGTTTTCTATTTTGGCGGGTTTGAAAATATTTTTGGATGAGTTTTGGCGGGTTTGAAAATATTTTGGCTCTTTGGGCAGAGATGACGGTGCCGGTTGCGGTGCGCTCCGGGGCGCTCCTTCTGCGGAAAGACGCCTGGCAGCGGCACTTGGGACAGCTCCGCGTCTCCGTATTCTGCGTTTCTTGCCTTCTGCATCTCAGCAAAATGCTTTCCCACTAGGTCTAGCAAGGAGAAACTGTGGCAGCTGAGTAGATGTAGCCTGGCCCGCCCTTTGAAGTTGACAAGTTCTTGGCATCTCAGAGCCTCAAGGCAAGAGCAAGGTTATCTATGGTAGGCTGGGGCAGAACTAGCAGCAAGCAGAGCAAAGTTGTCCAAGAATAGCTTCCATTGGAATGCTAATGGCAATTGAAGAGGCAGGCCAGTGGCAAGCCACTAGCTTCTAGCAGTTTGAAAGTTGCAGACACAGTGCAGGTGTTGTGCGGCTTCCTTCTTGGCCTCCTAGAAGGTGCCGCGTTCTCAGTCTCTTGCTTGCCAATATGTTGCCTTGTTCCTCTTATTTTTTGGTTGGTTTTGATTTGTTTTTATGATGTTTTGGCGGGTTTTCGGAATGTTTTGGTGGTGTTTTAGAATGTTTTGTTTTCTCTTGTGTTGTTTATATTGTCTTGGCAGGTTTTGGAATGTTTGGATTCCTTTTGGCGGGTTTTAAAATATTTTGGCGGGTATTTGGAATGTTTTGGTTTGCTTTCATTTGTTTTGATTATGTTTTGGCAAGTTATTGAAAGTTTCGATCACTTCTGACTGGTTTTCTAGTATTTTGGCATCTTTTCAGAATGTTTTGATCAGTTTTGGCGGGTTCTAAATAATTTTGTCGGGTTTTTGGAATGTTTTGGTTGGTTTTGATTTGTTTTTATGATGTATTGCCAAGTTTTTTGAATGTTTTGATCAGTTCAGGCTGGTTTTCTAATGTTTTGGCATCTTTTCAGAATGTTTTGATGAGTTTTGCGGGTCTAAATCATTTTGGCGGGTTTTCAGAATGTTTTGGTTGGTTTTGATTTGTTTTTATGATGTTTAGGTGGGTTTTCGGAATGTTTTGGTTGGGTTTTAGAATGTTTTGTATTCTCCTGAGTTGTTTTTATTGTGTTGGCAGGTTTTGGAATGTTTGGATTCCTTTTGGCGGGTTTTAAAATCTTTTGGCGGGTATTTGGAATGTTTTGGCGGGTATTCGGAAGGTTTTGATTAGTTTTGACAGGTTTTGAAATATTTTGGCGGGTTTTTAGAAGGTTTCGATTTGTTTTGATTTGTTTTGATTCTGTTTAGCCCAGTTTTTGGTGTGTTTGGATTAGCTTTGGTGGGCTTGATCATGTTTTGTCAGGTTTTTTCGAATGTATTGATGACTTCTGTCTGGTTTTCTATTTTGGCGGGTTTGAAAATATTTTTGGATTAGTTTTGGCGGGTTTGAAAATATTTTGGCTCTTTGCGCAGAGATGACGGTGCCGGTTGCGGTGCGCTCCGGGGCGCTCCTTCTGCGGAAAGACGCCTGGCAGCGGCACTTGGGACAGCTCCGCGTCTCCGTATTCTGCGTTTCGTGCCTTCCGCATCTCAGCAAAATGCTTTCCCACTAGGTCTAGCAAGGAGAAACTGTGGCAGCTGAGTAGATGTAGCCCGGCCCGCCCTTTGAAGTTGACAAGTTCTTGGCATCTCAGAGCCTCAAGGCAAGAGCAAGGTTATCTATGGTAGGCTGGGGCAGAACTAGCAGCAAGCAGAGCAAAGTTGTCCAAGAATAGCTTCCATTGGAATGCTAATGGCAGTTGAAGAGGCAGGCCACTGGCAAGCCACTAGCTTCTAGCAGTTTGAAAGTTGCAGACACAGTGCAGGTGTTGTGCGGCTTCCTTCTTGGCCTCCTAGAAGGTGCCGCGCTCTCCGTCTCTTGCTTGCCAATATGTTGCCTTGTTACTCTTATTTTTTGGTTGGTTTTGATTTGTTTTTATGATGTTTTGGCGGGTTTTCGGAATGTTTTGGTGGTGTTTTAGAATGTTTTGTTTTCTCTTGTGTTGTTTATATTGTCTTGGCAGGTTTTGGAATGTTTGGATTCCTTTTGGCGGGTTTTAAAATATTTTGGCGGGTATTTGGAATGTTTTGGTTTGCTTTCATTTGTTTTGATTATGTTTTGGCAAGTTATTGAATGTTTCGATCACTTCTTACGGGTTTGATAGTATTTTGGCATCTTTTCAGAATGTTTTGATCAGTTTTGGCGGGTTCTAAATAATTTTGTCGGGTTTTTGGAATGTTTTGGTTGGTTTTGATTTGTTTTTATGATGTATTGCCAAGTTTTTTGAATGTTTTGATCAGTTCAGGCTGGTTTTCTAATGTTTTGGCATCTTTTCAGAATGTTTTGATGAGTTTTGCGGGTCTAAATCATTTTGGCGGGTTTTCAGAATGTTTTGGTTGGTTTTGATTTGTTTTTATGATGTTTAGGTGGGTTTTCGGAATGTTTTGGTTGGGTTTTAGAATGTTTTGTATTCTCTTGAGTTGTTTTTATTGTGTTGGCAGGTTTTGGAATGTTTGGATTCCTTTTGGCGGGTTTTAAAATCTTTTGGCGGGTATTTGGAATGTTTTGGCGGGTATTCGGAAGGTTTTGATTAGTTTTGACAGGTTTTGAAATATTTTGGCGGGTTTTTAGAAGGTTTCGATTTGTTTTGATTTGTTTTGATTCTGTTTAGCCCAGTTTTTGGTGTGTTTGGATTAGCTTTGTTGGGCTTGATCATGTTTTGTCAGGTTTTTTCGAATGTATTGATGACTTCTGTCTGGTTTTCTATTTTGGCGGGTTTGAAAATATTTTTGGATTAGTTTTGGCGGGTTTGAAAATATTTTGGCTCTTTGGGCAGAGATGACGGTGCCGGTTGCGGTGCGCTCCGGGGCGCTCCTTCTGCGGAAAGACGCCTGGCAGCGGCACTTGGGACAGCTCCGCGTCTCCGTATTCTGCGTTTCGTGCCTTCCGCATCTCAGCAAAATGCTTTCCCACTAGGTCTAGCAAGGAGAAACTGTGGCAGCTGAGTAGATGTAGCCCGGCCCGCCCTTTGAAGTTGACAAGTTCTTGGCATCTCAGAGCCTCAAGGCAAGAGCAAGGTTATCTATGGTAGGCTGGGGCAGAACTAGCAGCAAGCAGAGCAAAGTTGTCCAAGAATACCTTCCATTGGAATGCTAATGGCAATTGAAGAGGCAGGCCAGTGGCAAGCCACTAGCTTCTAGCAGTTTGAAAGTTGCAGACACAGTGCAGGTGTTGTGCGGCTTCCTTCTTGGCCTCCTAGAAGGTGCCGCGCTCTCCGTCTCTTGCTTGCCAATATGTTGCCTTGTTCCTCTTATTTTTTGGTTGGTTTTGATTTGTTTTTATGATGTTTTGGCGGGTTTTCGGAATGTTTTGGTGGTGTTTTAGAATGTTTTGTATTCTCTTGTGTTGTTTTGATTGTCTTGGCAGGTTTTGGAATGTTTGGATTCCTTTTGGCGGGTTTTAAAATATTTTGGCGGGTATTTGGAATGTTTTGGTTTGCTTTCATTTGTTTTGATTATGTTTTGGCAAGTTATTGAATGTTTCGATCACTTCTTACTGGTTTTCTAGTATTTTGGCATCTTTTCAGAATGTTTTGATCAGTTTTGGCGGGTTCTAAATAATTTTGTCGGGTTTTTGGAATGTTTTGGTTGGTTTTGATTTGTTTTTATGATGTATTGCCAAGTTTTTTGAATGTTTTGATCAGTTCAGGCTGGTTTTCTAATGTTTTGGCATCTTTTCAGAATGTTTTGATGAGTTTTGCGGGTCTAAATCATTTTGGCGGGGTTTCAGAATGTTTTGGTTGGTTTTGATTTGTTTTTATGATGTTTTGGTGGGTTTTCGGAATGTTTTGGTTGGGTTTTAGAATGTTTTGTATTCTCTTGAGTTGTTTTTATTGTGTTGGCAGGTTTTGGAATGTTTGGATTCCTTTTGGCGAGTTTTAAAATCTTTTGGCGGGTATTTGGAATGTTTTGGCGGGTGTTCGGAATGTTTTGATTAGTTTTGACGGGTTTTGAAATATTTTGGCGGGTTTTTAGAAGGTTTCGATTTGTTTTGATTTGTTTTGATTCTGTTTAGCCCAGTGTTTGGTGTGTTTGGATTAGCTTTGTTGGGCTTGATCATGTTTTGTCAGGTTTTTTCGAATGTATTGATGACTTCTGTCTGGTTTTCTATTTTGGCGGGTTTGAAAATATTTTTGGATTAGTTTTGGCGGGTTTGAAAATATTTTGGCTCTTTGGGCAGAGATGACGGTGCCGGTTGCGGTGTGCTCCGGGGCGCTCCTTCTGCGGAAAGACGCCTGGCAGCGGCACTTGGGACAGCTCCGCGTCTCCGTATTCTGCGTTTCTTGCCTTCTGCATCTCAGCAAAATGCTTTCCCACTAGGTCTAGCAAGGAGAAACTGTGGCAGCTGAGTAGATGTAGCCTGGCCCGCCCTTTGAAGTTGACAAGTTCTTGGCATCTCAGAGCCTCAAGGCAAGAGCAAGGTTATCTATGGTAGGCTGGGGCAGAACTAGCAGGAAGCAGAGCAAAGTTGTCCAAGAATCGCTTCCATTGGAATGCTAATGGCAATTGAAGAGGCAGGCCAGTGGCAAGCCACTAGCTTCTAGCAGTTTGAAAGTTGCAGACACAGTGCAGGTGTTGTGCGGCTTCCTTCTTGGCCTCCTAGAAGGTGCCGCGCTCTCCGTCTCTTGCTTGCCAATATGTTGCCTTGTTCCTCTTATTTTTTGGTTGGTTTTGATTTGTTTTTATGATGTTTTGGCGGGTTTTCGGAATGTTTTGGTGGTGTTTTAGAATGTTTTGTTTTCTCTTGTGTTGTTTATATTGTCTTGGCAGGTTTTGGAATGTTTGGATTGCTTTTGGCGGGTTTTAAAATATTTTGGCGGGTATTTGGAATGTTTTGGTTTGCTTTCATTTGTTTTGATTATGTTTTGGCAAGTTATTGAAAGTTTCGATCACTTCTGACCGGTTTTCTAGTATTTTGGCATCTTTTCAGAATGTTTTGATCAGTTTTGGCGGGTTCTAAATAATTTTGTCGGGTTTTTGGAATGTTTTGGTTGGTTTTGATTTGTTTTTATGATGTATTGCCAAGTTTTTTGAATGTTTTGATCAGTTCAGGCTGGTTTTCTAATGTTTTGGCATCTTTTCAGAATGTTTTGATGAGTTTTGCGGGTCTAAATCATTTTGGCGGGTTTTCAGAATGTTTTGGTTGGTTTTGATTTGTTTTTATGATGTTTAGGTGGGTTTTCGGAATGTTTTGGTTGGGTTTTAGAATGTTTTGTATTCTCTTGAGTTGTTTTTATTGTGTTGGCAGGTTTTGGAATGTTTGGATTCCTTTTGGCGGGTTTTAAAATCTTTTGGCGGGTATTTGGAATGTTTTGGCGGGTATTCGGAAGGTTTTGATTAGTTTTGACAGGTTTTGAAATATTTTGGCGGGTTTTTAGAAGGTTTCGATTTGTTTTGATTTGTTTTGATTCTGTTTAGCCCAGTTTTTGGTGTGTTTGGATTAGCTTTGTTGGGCTTTATCATGTTTTGTCAGGTTTTTTTGAATGTATTGATGACTTCTGTCTGGTTTTCTATTTTGGCGGGTTTGAAAATATTTTTGGATTAGTTTTGGCGGGTTTGAAAATATTTTGGCTCTTTGGGCAGAGATGACGGTGCCGGTTGCGGTGCGCTCCGGGGCGCTCCTTCTGCGGAAAGACGCCTGGCAGCGGCACTTGGGACAGTTCCGCGTCTCCGTATTCTGCGTTTCTTGCCTTCTGCATCTCAGCAAAATGCTTTCCCACTAGGTCTAGCAAGGAGAAACTGTGGCAGCTGAGTAGATGTAGCCTGGCCCGCCCTTTGAAGTTGACAAGTTCTTGGCATCTCAGAGCCTCAAGGGAAGAGCAAGGTTATCTATGGTAGGCTGGGGCAGAACTAGCAGCAAGCAGAGCAAAGTTGTCCAAGAATAGCTTCCATTGGAATGCTAATGGCAATTGAAGAGGCAGGCCAGTGGCAAGCCACTAGCTTCTAGCAGTTTGAAAGTTGCAGACACAGTGCAGGTGTTGTGCGGCTTCCTTCTTGGCCTCCTAGAAGGTGCCGCGCTCTCCGTCTCTTGCTTGCCAATATGTTGCCTTGTTACTCTTATTTTTTGGTTGGTTTTGATTTGTTTTTATGATGTTTTGGCGGGTTTTCGGAATGTTTTGGTGGTGTTTTAGAATGTTTTGTTTTCTCTTGTGTTGTTTATATTGTCTTGGCAGGTTTTGGAATGTTTGGATTGCTTTTGGCGGGTTTTAAAATATTTTGGCGGGTATTTGGAATGTTTTGGTTTGCTTTCATTTGTTTTGATTATGTTTTGGCAAGTTATTGAAAGTTTCGATCACTTCTGACTGGTTTTCTAGTATTTTGGCATCTTTTCAGAATGTTTTGATCAGTTTTGGCGGGTTCTAAATAATTTTGTCGGGTTTTTGGAATGTTTTGGTTGGTTTTGATTTGTTTTTATGATGTATTGCCAAGTTTTTTGAATGTTTTGATCAGTTCAGGCTGGTTTTCTAATGTTTTGGCATCTTTTCAGAATGTTTTGATGAGTTTTGCGGGTCTAAATCATTTTGGCGGGTTTTCAGAATGTTTTGGTTGGTTTTGATTTGTTTTTATGATGTTTAGGTGGGTTTTCGGAATGTTTTGGTTGGGTTTTAGAATGTTTTGTATTCTCTTGAGTTGTTTTTATTGTGTTGGCAGGTTTTGGAATGTTTGGATTCCTTTTGGCGGGTTTGAAAATCTTTTGGCGGGTATTTGGAATGTTTTGGCGGGTATTCGGAAGGTTTTGATTAGTTTTGACGGGTTTTGAAATATTTTGGCGGGTTTTTAGAAGGTTTCGATTTGTTTTGATTTGTTTTGATTCTGTTTAGCCCAGTTTTTGGTGTGTTTGGATTAGCTTTGTTGGGCTTGATCATGTTTTGTCAGGTTTTTTCGAATGTATTGATGACTTCTGTCTGGTTTTCTATTTTGGCGGGTTTGAAAATATTTTTGGATTAGTTTTGGCGGGTTTGAAAATATTTTGGCTCTTTGCGCAGAGATGACGGTGCCGGTTGCGGTGCGCTCCGGGGCGCTCCTTCTGCGGAAAGACGCCTGGCAGCGGCACTTGGGACAGCTCCGCGTCTCCGTATTCTGCGTTTCGTGCCTTCCGCATCTCAGCAAAATGCTTTCCCACTAGGTCTAGCAAGGAGAAACTGTGGCAGCTGAGTAGATGTAGCCCGGCCCGCCCTTTGAAGTTGACAAGTTCTTGGCATCTCAGAGCCTCAAGGCAAGAGCAAGGTTATCTATGGTAGGCTGGGGCAGAACTAGCAGCAAGCAGAGCAAAGTTGTCCAAGAATAGCTTCCATTGGAATGCTAATGGCAGTTGAAGAGGCAGGCCAGTGGCAAGCCACTAGCTTCTAGCAGTTTGAAAGTTGCAGACACAGTGCAGGTGTTGTGCGGCTTCCTTCTTGGCCTCCTAGAAGGTGCCGCGCTCTCCGTCTCTTGCTTGCCAATATGTTGCCGTGTCCCTCTTATTTTTTGGTTGGTTTTGATTTGTTTTTATGATGTTTTGGCGGGTTTTCGGAATGTTTTGGTGGTGTTTTAGAATGTTTTGTATTCTCTTGTGTTGTTTTGATTGTCTTGGCAGGTTTTGGAATGTTTGGATTCCTTTTGGCGGGTTTCAAAATATTTTGGCGGGTATTTGGAATGTTTTGGTTTGCTTTCATTTGTTTTGATTATGTTTTGGCAAGTTATTGAATGTTTCGATCACTTCTTACTGGTTTTCTAGTATTTTGGCATCCTTTCAGAATGTTTTGATCAGTTTTGGCGGGTTCTAAATAATTTTGTCGGGTTTTTGGAATGTTTTGGTTGGTTTTGATTTGTTTTTATGATGTATTGCCAAGTTTTTTGAATGTTTTGATCAGTTCAGGCTGGTTTTCTAATGTTTTGGCATCTTTTCAGAATGTTTTGATGAGTTTTGCGGGTCTAAATCATTTTGGCGGGTTTTCAGAATGTTTTGGTTGGTTTTGATTTGTTTTTATGATGTTTAGGTGGGTTTTCGGAATGTTTTGGTTGGGTTTTAGAATGTTTTGTATTCTCTTGAGTTGTTTTTATTGTGTTGGCAGGTTTTGGAATGTTTGGATTCCTTTTGGCGGGTTTTAAAATCTTTTGGCGGGTATTTGGAATGTTTTGGCGGGTATTCGGAAGGTTTTGATTAGTTTTGACGGGTTTTGTAATATTTTGGTGGGTTTTTAGAAGGTTTCGATTTGTTTTGATTTGTTTTGATTCTGTTTAGCCCAGTTTTTGGTGTGTTTGGATTAGCTTTGGTGGGCTTGATCATGTTTTGTCAGGTTTTTTCGAATGTACTGATGACTTCTGTCTGGTTTTCTATTTTGGCGGGTTTGAAAATATTTTTGGATTAGTTTTGGCGGGTTTGAAAATATTTTGGCTCTTTGCGCAGAGATGACGGTGCCGGTTGCGGTGCGCTCCGGGGCGCTCCTTCTGCGGAAAGACGCCTGGCAGCGGCACTTGGGACAGCTCCGCGTCTCCGTATTCTGCGTTTCTTGCCTTCTGCATCTCAGCAAAATGCTTTCCCACTAGGTCTAGCAAGGAGAAACTGTGGCAGCTGAGTAGATGTAGCCCGGCCCGCCCTTTGAAGTTGACAAGTTCTTGGCATCTCAGAGCCTCAAGGGAAGAGCAAGGTTATCTATGGTAGGCTGGGGCAGAACTAGCAGCAAGCAGAGCAAAGTTGTCCAAGAATAGCTTCCATTGGAATGCTAATGGCAATTGAAGAGGCAGGCCAGTGGCAAGCCACTAGCTTCTAGCAGTTTGAAAGTTGCAGACACAGTGCAGGTGTTGTGCGGCTTCCTTCTTGGCCTCCTAGAAGGTGCCGCGCTCTCCGTCTCTTGCTTGCCAATATGTTGCCTTGTTCCTCTTATTTTTTGGTTGGTTTTGATTTGTTTTTATGATGTTTTGGCGGGTTTTCGGAATGTTTTGGTGGTGTTTTAGAATGTTTTGTATTCTCTTGTGTTGTTTTGATTGTGTTGGCAGGTTTTGGAATGTTTGGATTCCTTTTGGCGGGTTTTAAAATCTTTTGGCGGGTATTTGGAATGTTTTGGTTTGCTTTCATTTGTTTTGATTATGTTTTGGCAAGTTATTGAATGTTTTGATCACTTCTTACTGGTTTTCTAGTATTTTGGCATCCTTTCAGAATGTTTTGATCAGTTTTGGCGGGTTCTAAATAATTTTGTCGGGTTTTTGGAATGTTTTGGTTGGTTTTGATTTGTTTTTATGATGTATTGCCAAGTTTTTTGAATGTTTTGATCAGTTCAGGCTGGTTTTCTAATGTTTTGGCATCTTTTCAGAATGTTTTGATGAGTTTTGCGGGTCTAAATCATTTTGGCGGGTTTTCAGAATGTTTTGGTTGGTTTTGATTTGTTTTTATGATGTTTTGGTGGGTTTTCGGAATGTTTTGGTTGGGTTTTAGAATGTTTTGTATTCTCCTGAGTTGTTTTTATTGTGTTGGCAGGTTTTGGAATGTTTGGATTCCTTTTGGCGGGTTTGAAAATCTTTTGGCGGGTATTTGGAATGTTTTGGCGGGTATTCGGAAGGTTTTGATTAGTTTTGACGGGTTTTGAAATATTTTGGCGGGTTTTTAGAAGGTTTCGATTTGTTTTGATTTGTTTTGATTCTGTTTAGCCCAGTTTTTGGTGTGTTTGGATTAGCTTTGTTGGGCTTGATCATGTTTTGTCAGGTTTTTTCGAATGTATTGATGACTTCTGTCTGGTTTTCTATTTTGGCGGGTTTGAAAATATTTTTGGATTAGTTTTGGCGGGTTTGAAAATATTTTGGCTCTTTGCGCAGAGATGACGGTGCCGGTTGCGGTGCGCTCCGGGGCGCTCCTTCTGCGGAAAGACGCCTGGCAGCGGCACTTGGGACAGCTCCGCGTCTCCGTATTCTGCGTTTCGTGCCTTCCGCATCTCAGCAAAATGCTTTCCCACTAGGTCTAGCAAGGAGAAACTGTGGCAGCTGAGTAGATGTAGCCCGGCCCGCCCTTTGAAGTTGACAAGTTCTTGGCATCTCAGAGCCTCAAGGCAAGAGCAAGGTTATCTATGGTAGGCTGGGGCAGAACTAGCAGCAAGCAGAGCAAAGTTGTCCAAGAATAGCTTCCATTGGAATGCTAATGGCAGTTGAAGAGGCAGGCCAGTGGCAAGCCACTAGCTTCTAGCAGTTTGAAAGTTGCAGACACAGTGCAGGTGTTGTGCGGCTTCCTTCTTGGCCTCCTAGAAGGTGCCGCGCTCTCCGTCTCTTGCTTGCCAATATGTTGCCGTGTCCCTCTTATTTTTTGGTTGGTTTTGATTTGTTTTTATGATGTTTTGGCGGGTTTTCGGAATGTTTTGGTGGTGTTTTAGAATGTTTTGTATTCTCTTGTGTTGTTTTGATTGTCTTGGCAGGTTTTGGAATGTTTGGATTCCTTTTGGCGGGTTTCAAAATATTTTGGCGGGTATTTGGAATGTTTTGGTTTGCTTTCATTTGTTTTGATTATGTTTTGGCAAGTTATTGAATGTTTCGATCACTTCTTACTGGTTTTCTAGTATTTTGGCATCCTTTCAGAATGTTTTGATCAGTTTTGGCGGGTTCTAAATAATTTTGTCGGGTTTTTGGAATGTTTTGGTTGGTTTTGATTTGTTTTTATGATGTATTGCCAAGTTTTTTGAATGTTTTGATCAGTTCAGGCTGGTTTTCTAATGTTTTGGCATCTTTTCAGAATGTTTTGATGAGTTTTGCGGGTCTAAATCATTTTGGCGGGTTTTCAGAATGTTTTGGTTGGTTTTGATTTGTTTTTATGATGTTTAGGTGGGTTTTCGGAATGTTTTGGTTGGGTTTTAGAATGTTTTGTATTCTCTTGAGTTGTTTTTATTGTGTTGGCAGGTTTTGGAATGTTTGGATTCCTTTTGGCGGGTTTTAAAATCTTTTGGCGGGTATTTGGAATGTTTTGGCGGGTATTCGGAAGGTTTTGATTAGTTTTGACGGGTTTTGTAATATTTTGGCGGGTTTTTAGAAGGTTTCGATTTGTTTTGATTTGTTTTGATTCTGTTTAGCCCAGTTTTTGGTGTGTTTGGATTAGCTTTGGTGGGCTTGATCATGTTTTGTCAGGTTTTTTCGAATGTACTGATGACTTCTGTCTGGTTTTCTATTTTGGCGGGTTTGAAAATATTTTTGGATTAGTTTTGGCGGGTTTGAAAATATTTTGGCTCTTTGCGCAGAGATGACGGTGCCGGTTGCGGTGCGCTCCGGGGCGCTCCTTCTGCGGAAAGACGCCTGGCAGCGGCACTTGGGACAGCTCCGCGTCTCCGTATTCTGCGTTTCTTGCCTTCTGCATCTCAGCAAAATGCTTTCCCACTAGGTCTAGCAAGGAGAAACTGTGGCAGCTGAGTAGATGTAGCCCGGCCCGCCCTTTGAAGTTGACAAGTTCTTGGCATCTCAGAGCCTCAAGGGAAGAGCAAGGTTATCTATGGTAGGCTGGGGCAGAACTAGCAGCAAGCAGAGCAAAGTTGTCCAAGAATAGCTTCCATTGGAATGCTAATGGCAATTGAAGAGGCAGGCCAGTGGCAAGCCACTAGCTTCTAGCAGTTTGAAAGTTGCAGACACAGTGCAGGTGTTGTGCGGCTTCCTTCTTGGCCTCCTAGAAGGTGCCGCGCTCTCCGTCTCTTGCTTGCCAATATGTTGCCTTGTTCCTCTTATTTTTTGGTTGGTTTTGATTTGTTTTTATGATGTTTTGGCGGGTTTTCGGAATGTTTTGGTGGTGTTTTAGAATGTTTTGTATTCTCTTGTGTTGTTTTGATTGTGTTGGCAGGTTTTGGAATGTTTGGATTCCTTTTGGCGGGTTTTAAAATCTTTTGGCGGGTATTTGGAATGTTTTGGTTTGCTTTCATTTGTTTTGATTATGTTTTGGCAAGTTATTGAATGTTTTGATCACTTCTTACTGGTTTTCTAGTATTTTGGCATCCTTTCAGAATGTTTTGATCAGTTTTGGCGGGTTCTAAATAATTTTGTCGGGTTTTTGGAATGTTTTGGTTGGTTTTGATTTGTTTTTATGATGTATTGCCAAGTTTTTTGAATGTTTTGATCAGTTCAGGCTGGTTTTCTAATGTTTTGGCATCTTTTCAGAATGTTTTGATGAGTTTTGCGGGTCTAAATCATTTTGGCGGGTTTTCAGAATGTTTTGGTTGGTTTTGATTTGTTTTTATGATGTTTTGGTGGGTTTTCGGAATGTTTTGGTTGGGTTTTAGAATGTTTTGTATTCTCCTGAGTTGTTTTTATTGTGTTGGCAGGTTTTGGAATGTTTGGATTCCTTTTGGCGGGTTTTAAAATCTTTTGGCGGGTATTTGGAATGTTTTGGCGGGTATTCGGAAGGTTTTGATTAGTTTTGACAGGTTTTGAAATATTTTGGCGGGTTTTTAGAAGGTTTAGATTTGTTTTGATTTGTTTTGATTCTGTTTAGCCCAGTTTTTGGTGTGTTTGGATTAGCTTTGTTGGGCTTGATCATGTTTTGTCAGGTTTTTTCGAATGTACTGATGACTTCTGTCTGGTTTTCTATTTTGGCGGGTTTGAAAATATTTTTGGATTAGTTTTGGCGGGTTTGAAAATATTTTGGCTCTTTGGGCAGAGATGACGGTGCCGGTTGCGGTGCGCTCCGGGGCGCTCCTTCTGCGGAAAGACGCCTGGCAGCGGCACTTGGGACAGCCCCGCGTCTCCGTATTCTGCGTTTCTTGCCTTCTACATCTCAGCAAAATGCTTTCCCACTAGGTCTAGCAAGGAGAAACTGCGGCAGCTGAGTAGATGTAGCCTGGCCCGCCCTTTGAAGTTGACAAGTTCTTGGCATCTCAGAGCCTCAAGGGAAGAGCAAGGTTATCTATGGTAGGCTGGGGCAGAACTAGCAGCAAGCAGAGCAAAGTTGTCCAAGAATAGCTTCCATTGGAATGCTAATGGCAATTGAAGAGGCAGGCCAGTGGCAAGCCACTAGCTTCTAGCAGTTTGAAAGTTGCAGACACAGTGCAGGTGTTGTGCGGCTTCCTTCTTGGCCTCCTAGAAGGTGCCGCGCTCTCCGTCTCTTGCTTGCCAATATGTTGCCTTGTTCCTCTTATTTTTTGGTTGGTTTTGATTTGTTTTTATGATGTTTTGGCGGGTTTTCGGAATGTTTTGGTGGTGTTTTAGAATGTTTTGTATTCTCTTGTGTTGTTTTGATTGTCTTGGCAGGTTTTGGAATGTTTGGATTCCTTTTGGCGGGTTTTAAAATCTTTTGGCGGGTATTTGGAATGTTTTGGTTTGCTTTCATTTGTTTTGATTATGTTTTGGCAAGTTATTGAATGTTTTGATCACTTCTTACTGGTTTTCTAGTATTTTGGCATCTTTTCAGAATGTTTTGATCAGTTTTGGCGGGTTCTAAATAATTTTGTCGGGTTTTTGGAATGTTTTGGTTGGTTTTGATTTGTTTTTATGATGTATTGCCAAGTTTTTTGAATGTTTTGATCAGTTCAGGCTGGTTTTCTAATGTTTTGGCATCTTTTCAGAATGTTTTGATGAGTTTTGTGGGTCTAAATCATTTTGGCGGGTTTTCAGAATGTTTTGGTTGGTTTTGATTTGTTTTTATGATGTTTTGGTGGGTTTTCGGAATGTTTTGGTTGGGTTTTAGAATGTTTTGTATTCTCTTGAGTTGTTTTTATTGTGTTGGCAGGTTTTGGAATGTTTGGATTCCTTTTGGCGGGTTTTAAAATCTTTTGGCGGGTATTTGGAATGTTTTGGCGGGTATTTGGAAGGTTTTGATTAGTTTTGACAGGTTTTGAAATATTTTGGCGGGTTTTTAGAAGGTTTAGATTTGTTTTGATTTGTTTTGATTCTGTTTAGCCCAGTTTTTGGTGTGTTTGGATTAGCTTTGTTGGGCTTGATCATGTTTTGTCCGGTTTTTTCGAATGTATTGATGACTTCTGTCTGGTTTTCTATTTTGGCGGGTTTGAAAATATTTTTGGATGAGTTTTGGCGGGTTTGAAAATATTTTGGCTCTTTGGGCAGAGATGACGGTGCCGGTTGCGGTGCGCTCCGGGGCGCTCCTTCTGCGGAAAGACGCCTGGCAGCGGCACTTGGGACAGCTCCGCGTCTCCGTATTCTGCGTTTCTTGCCTTCTGCATCTCAGCAAAATGCTTTCCCACTAGGTCTAGCAAGGAGAAACTGTGGCAGCTGAGTAGATGTAGCCTGGCCCGCCCTTTGAAGTTGACAAGTTCTTGGCATCTCAGAGCCTCAAGGCAAGAGCAAGGTTATCTATGGTAGGCTGGGGCAGAACTAGCAGCAAGCAGAGCAAAGTTGTCCAAGAATAGCTTCCATTGGAATGCTAATGGCAATTGAAGAGGCAGGCCAGTGGCAAGCCACTAGCTTCTAGCAGTTTGAAAGTTGCAGACACAGTGCAGGTGTTGTGCGGCTTCCTTCTTGGCCTCCTAGAAGGTGCCGCGTTCTCAGTCTCTTGCTTGCCAATATGTTGCCTTGTTCCTCTTATTTTTTGGTTGGTTTTGATTTGTTTTTATGATGTTTTGGCGGGTTTTCGGAATGTTTTGGTGGTGTTTTAGAATGTTTTGTTTTCTCTTGTGTTGTTTATATTGTCTTGGCAGGTTTTGGAATGTTTGGATTCCTTTTGGCGGGTTTTAAAATATTTTGGCGGGTATTTGGAATGTTTTGGTTTGCTTTCATTTGTTTTGATTATGTTTTGGCAAGTTATTGAATGTTTTGATCACTTCTTACTGGTTTTCTAGTATTTTGGCATCTTTTCAGAATGTTTTGATCAGTTTTGGTGGGTTCTAAATAATTTTGTCGGGTTTTTGGAATGTTTTGGTTGGTTTTGATTTGTTTTTATGATGTATTGCCAAGTTTTTTGAATGTTTTGATCAGTTCAGGCTGGTTTTCTAATGTTTTGGCATCTTTTCAGAATGTTTTGATGAGTTTTGCGGGTCTAAATCATTTTGGCGGGTTTTCAGAATGTTTTGGTTGGTTTTGATTTGTTTTTATGATGTTTTGGTGGGTTTTCGGAATGTTTTGGTTGGGTTTTAGAAAGTTTTGTATTCTCCTGAGTTGTTTTTATTGTGTTGGCAGGTTTTGGAATGTTTGGATTCCTTTTGGCGGGTTTTAAAATCTTTTGGCGAGTATTTGGTATGTTTTGGCGGGTGTTCGGAATGTTTTGATTAGTTTTGACAGGTTTTGAAATATTTTGGCGGGTTTTTAGAAGGTTTAGATTTGTTTTGATTTGTTTTGATTCTGTTTAGCCCAGTTTTTGGTGTGTTTGGATTAGCTTTGTTGGGCTTGATCATGTTTTGTCAGGTTTTTTCGAATGTATTGATGACTTCTGTCTGGTTTTCTATTTTGGCGGGTTTGAAAATATTTTTGGATGAGTTTTGGCGGGTTTGAAAATATTTTGGCTCTTTGCGCAGAGATGACGGTGCCGGTTGCGGTGCGCTCCGGGGCGCTCCTTCTGCGGAAAGACGCCTGGCAGCGGCACTTGGGACAGCTCCGCGTCTCCGTATTCTGCGTTTCTTGCCTTCTGCATCTCAGCAAAATGCTTTCCCACTAGGTCTAGCAAGGAGAAACTGTGGCAGCTGAGTAGATGTAGCCTGGCCCGCCCTTTGAAGTTGACAAGTTCTTGGCATCTCAGAGCCTCAAGGCAAGAGCAAGGTTATCTATGGTAGGCTGGGGCAGAACTAGCAGCAAGCAGAGCAAAGTTGTCCAAGAATAGCTTCCATTGGAATGGTAATGGCAATTGAAGAGGCAGGCCAGTGGCAAGCCACTAGCTTCTAGCAGTTTGAAAGTTGCAGACACAGTGCAGGTGTTGTGCGGCTTCCTTCTTGGCCTCCTAGAAGGTGCCGCGCTCTCCGTCTCTTGCTTGCCAATATGTTGCCTTGTTCCTCTTATTTTTTGGTTGGTTTTGATTTGTTTTTATGATGTTTTGGCGGGTTTTCGGAATGTTTTGGTGGTGTTTTAGAATGTTTTGTTTTCTCTTGTGTTGTTTATATTGTCTTGGCAGGTTTTGGAATGTTTGGATTCCTTTTGGCGGGTTTTAAAATATTTTGGCGGGTATTTGGAATGTTTTGGTTTGCTTTCATTTGTTTTGATTATGTTTTGGCAAGTTATTGAAAGTTTCGATCACTTCTGACTGGTTTTCTAGTATTTTGGCATCTTTTCAGAATGTTTTGATCAGTTTTGGCGGGTTCTAAATAATTTTGTCGGGTTTTTGGAATGTTTTGGTTGGTTTTGATTTGTTTTTATGATGTATTGCCAAGTTTTTTGAATGTTTTGATCAGTTCAGGCTGGTTTTCTAATGTTTTGGCATCTTTTCAGAATGTTTTGATGAGTTTTGCGGGTCTAAATCATTTTGGCGGGTTTTCAGAATGTTTTGGTTGGTTTTGATTTGTTTTTATGATGTTTTGGTGGGTTTTCGGAATGTTTTGGTTGGGTTTTAGAATGTTTTGTATTCTCCTGAGTTGTTTTTATTGTGTTGGCAGGTTTTGGAATGTTTGGATTCCTTTTGGCGGGTTTTAAAATCTTTTGGCGAGTATTTGGTATGTTTTGGCGGGTGTTCGGAATGTTTTGATTAGTTTTGACGGGTTTTGAAATATTTTGGCAGGTTTTTAGAAGGTTTCGATTTGTTTTGATTTGTTTTGATTCTGTTTAGCCCAGTTTTTGGTGTGTTTGGATTAGCTTTGTTGGGCTTGATCATGTTTTGTCAGGTTTTTTCGAATGTATTGATGACTTCTGTCTGGTTTTCTATTTTGGCGGGTTTGAAAATATTTTTGGATGAGTTTTGGCGGGTTTGAAAATATTTTGGCTCTTTGCGCAGAGATGACGGTGCCGGTTGCGGTGCGCTCCGGGGCGCTCCTTCTGCGGAAAGACGCCTGGCAGCGGCACTTGGGACAGCTCCGCGTCTCCGTATTCTGCGTTTCGTGCCTTCCGCATCTCAGCAAAATGCTTTCCCACTAGGTCTAGCAAGGAGAAACTGTGGCAGCTGAGTAGATGTAGCCCGGCCCGCCCTTTGAAGTTGACAAGTTCTTGGCACCTCAGAGCCTCAAGGGAAGAGCAAGGTTATCTATGGTAGGCTGGGGCAGAACTAGCAGCAAGCAGAGCAAAGTTGTCCAAGAATAGCTTCCATTGGAATGCTAATGGCAATTGAAGAGGCAGGCCAGTGGCAAGCCACTAGCTTCTAGCAGTTTGAAAGTTGCAGACACAGTGCAGGTGTTGTGCGGCTTCCTTCTTGGCCTCCTAGAAGGTGCCGCGCTCTCCGTCTCTTGCTTGCCAATATGTTGCCGTGTTCCTCTTATTGTTTGGTTGGTTTTGATTTGTTTTTATGATGTTTTGGCGGGTTTTCGGAATGTTTTGGTGGTGTTTTAGAATGTTTTGTATTCTCTTGTGTTGTTTTGATTGTCTTGGCAGGTTTTGGAATGTTTGGATTCCTTTTGGCGGGTTTTAAAATATTTTGGCGGGTATTTGGAATGTTTTGGTTTGCTTTCATTTGTTTTGATTATGTTTTGGCAAGTTATTGAATGTTTCGATCACTTCTTACTGGTTTTCTAGTATTTTGGCATCTTTTCAGAATGTTTTGATCAGTTTTGGCGGGTTCTAAATAATTTTGTCGGGTTTTTGGAATGTTTTGGTTGGTTTTGATTTGTTTTTATGATGTATTGCCAAGTTTTTTGAATGTTTTGATCAGTTCAGGCTGGTTTTCTAATGTTTTGGCATCTTTTCAGAATGTTTTGATGAGTTTTGCGGGTCTAAATAATTTTGGCGGGTTTTCAGAATGTTTTGGTTGGTTTTGATTTGTTTTTATGATGTTTAGGTGGGTTTTCGGAATGTTTTGGTTGGGTTTTAGAATGTTTTGTATTCTCCTGAGTTGTTTTTATTGTGTTGGCAGGTTTTGGAATGTTTGGATTCCTTTTGGCGGGTTTTAAAATCTTTTGGCGAGTATTTGGTATGTTTTGGCGGGTGTTCGGAATGTTTTGATTAGTTTTGACGGGTTTTGAAATATTTTGGCGGGTTTTTAGAAGGTTTCGATTTGTTTTGATTTGTTTTGATTCTGTTTAGCCCAGTTTTTGGTGTGTTTGGATTAGCTTTGTTGGGCTTGATCATGTTTTGTCAGGTTTTTTCGAATGTATTGATGACTTCTGTCTGGTTTTCTATTTTGGCGGGTTTGAAAATATTTTTGGATGAGTTTTGGCGGGTTTGAAAATATTTTGGCTCTTTGCGCAGAGATGACGGTGCCGGTTGCGGTGCGCTCCGGGGCGCTCCTTCTGCGGAAAGACGCCTGGCAGCGGCACTTGGGACAGCTCCGCGTCTCCGTATTCTGCGTTTCGTGCCTTCCGCATCTCAGCAAAATGCTTTCCCACTAGGTCTAGCAAGGAGAAACTGTGGCAGCTGAGTAGATGTAGCCCGGCCCGCCCTTTGAAGTTGACAAGTTCTTGGCATCTCAGAGCCTCAAGGCAAGAGCAAGGTTATCTATGGTAGGCTGGGGCAGAACTAGCAGCAAGCAGAGCAAAGTTGTCCAAGAATAGCTTCCATTGGAATGCTAATGGCAATTGAAGAGGCAGGCCAGTGGCAAGCCACTAGCTTCTAGCAGTTTGAAAGTTGCAGACACAGTGCAGGTGTTGTGCGGCTTCCTTCTTGGCCTCCTAGAAGGTGCCGCGCTCTCCGTCTCTTGCTTGCCAATATGTTGCCGTGTTCCTCTTATTTTTTGGTTGGTTTTGATTTGTTTTTATGATGTTTTGGCGGGTTTTCGGAATGTTTTGGTGGTGTTTTAGAATGTTTTGTATTCTCTTGTGTTGTTTTGATTGTCTTGGCAGGTTTTGGAATGTTTGGATTCCTTTTGGCGGGTTTTAAAATATTTTGGCGGGTATTTGGAATGTTTTGGTTTGCTTTCATTTGTTTTGATTATGTTTTGGCAAGTTATTGAATGTTTCGATCACTTCTTACTGGTTTTCTAGTATTTTGGCATCTTTTCAGAATGTTTTGATCAGTTTTGGCGGGTTCTAAATAATTTTGTCGGGTTTTTGGAATGTTTTGGTTGGTTTTGATTTGTTTTTATGATGTATTGCCAAGTTTTTTGAATATTTTGATCAGTTCAGGCTGGTTTTCTAATGTTTTGGCATCTTTTCAGAATGTTTTGATGAGTTTTGCGGGTCTAAATAATTTTGGCGGGTTTTCAGAATGTTTTGGTTGGTTTTGATTTGTTTTTATGATGTTTAGGTGGGTTTTCGGAATGTTTTGGTTGGGTTTTAGAATGTTTTGTATTCTCCTGAGTTGTTTTTATTGTGTTGGCAGGTTTTGGAATGTTTGGATTCCTTTTGGCGGGTTTTAAAATCTTTTGGCGAGTATTTGGTATGTTTTGGCGGGTGTTCGGAATGTTTTGATTAGTTTTGACGGGTTTTGAAATATTTTGGCGGGTTTTTAGAAGGTTTCGATTTGTTTTGATTTGTTTTGATTCTGTTTAGCCCAGTTTTTGGTGTGTTTGGATTAGCTTTGTTGGGCTTGATCATGTTTTGTCAGGTTTTTTCGAATGTATTGATGACTTCTGTCTGGTTTTCTATTTTGGCGGGTTTGAAAATATTTTTGGATGAGTTTTGGCGGGTTTGAAAATATTTTGGCTCTTTGCGCAGAGATGACGGTGCCGGTTGCGGTGCGCTCCGGGGCGCTCCTTCTGCGGAAAGACGCCTGGCAGCGGCACTTGGGACAGCTCCGCGTCTCCGTATTCTGCGTTTCGTGCCTTCCGCATCTCAGCAAAATGCTTTCCCACTAGGTCTAGCAAGGAGAAACTGTGGCAGCTGAGTAGATGTAGCCCGGCCCGCCCTTTGAAGTTGACAAGTTCTTGGCATCTCAGAGCCTCAAGGCAAGAGCAAGGTTATCTATGGTAGGCTGGGGCAGAACTAGCAGCAAGCAGAGCAAAGTTGTCCAAGAATAGCTTCCATTGGAATGCTAATGGCAATTGAAGAGGCAGGCCAGTGGCAAGCCACTAGCTTCTAGCAGTTTGAAAGTTGCAGACACAGTGCAGGTGTTGTGCGGCTTCCTTCTTGGCCTCCTAGAAGGTGCCGCGCTCTCCGTCTCTTGCTTGCCAATATGTTGCCGTGTTCCTCTTATTTTTTGGTTGGTTTTGATTTGTTTTTATGATGTTTTGGCGGGTTTTCGGAATGTTTTGGTGGTGTTTTAGAATGTTTTGTATTCTCTTGTGTTGTTTTGATTGTCTTGGCAGGTTTTGGAATGTTTGGATTCCTTTTGGCGGGTTTTAAAATATTTTGGCGGGTATTTGGAATGTTTTGGTTTGCTTTCATTTGTTTTGATTATGTTTTGGCAAGTTATTGAATGTTTCGATCACTTCTTACTGGTTTTCTAGTATTTTGGCATCTTTTCAGAATGTTTTGATCAGTTTTGGCGGGTTCTAAATAATTTTGTCGGGTTTTTGGAATGTTTTGGTTGGTTTTGATTTGTTTTTATGATGTATTGCCAAGTTTTTTGAATATTTTGATCAGTTCAGGCTGGTTTTCTAATGTTTTGGCATCTTTTCAGAATGTTTTGATGAGTTTTGCGGGTCTAAATAATTTTGGCGGGTTTTCAGAATGTTTTGGTTGGTTTTGATTTGTTTTTATGATGTTTAGGTGGGTTTTCGGAATGTTTTGGTTGGGTTTTAGAATGTTTTGTATTCTCCTGAGTTGTTTTTATTGTGTTGGCAGGTTTTGGAATGTTTGGATTCCTTTTGGCGGGTTTTAAAATCTTTTGGCAAGTATTTGGTATGTTTTGGCGGGTGTTCGGAATGTTTTGATTAGTTTTGACGGGTTTTGAAATATTTTGGCGGGTTTTTAGAAGGTTTAGATTTGTTTTGATTTGTTTTGATTCTGTTTAGCCCAGTTTTTGGTGTGTTTGGATTAGCTTTGTTGGGCTTGATCATGTTTTGTCAGGTTTTTTCGAATGTATTGATGACTTCTGTCTGGTTTTCTATTTTGGCGGGTTTGAAAATATTTTTGGATGAGTTTTGGCGGGTTTGAAAATATTTTGGCTCTTTGCGCAGAGATGACGGTGCCGGTTGCGGTGCGCTCCGGGGCGCTCCTTCTGCGGAAAGACGCCTGGCAGCGGCACTTGGGACAGCTCCGCGTCTCCGTATTCTGCGTTTCGTGCCTTCCGCATCTCAGCAAAATGCTTTCCCACTAGGTCTAGCAAGGAGAAACTGTGGCAGCTGAGTAGATGTAGCCCGGCCCGCCCTTTGAAGTTGACAAGTTCTTGGCATCTCAGAGCCTCAAGGCAAGAGCAAGGTTATCTATGGTAGGCTGGGGCAGAACTAGCAGCAAGCAGAGCAAAGTTGTCCAAGAATAGCTTCCATTGGAATGCTAATGGCAATTGAAGAGGCAGGCCAGTGGCAAGCCACTAGCTTCTAGCAGTTTGAAAGTTGCAGACACAGTGCAGGTGTTGTGCGGCTTCCTTCTTGGCCTCCTAGAAGGTGCCGCGCTCTCCGTCTCTTGCTTGCCAATATGTTGCCGTGTTCCTCTTATTTTTTGGTTGGTTTTGATTTGTTTTTATGATGTTTTGGCGGGTTTTCGGAATGTTTTGGTGGTGTTTTAGAATGTTTTGTATTCTCTTGTGTTGTTTTGATTGTCTTGGCAGGTTTTGGAATGTTTGGATTCCTTTTGGCGGGTTTTAAAATATTTTGGCGGGTATTTGGAATGTTTTGGTTTGCTTTCATTTGTTTTGATTATGTTTTGGCAAGTTATTGAATGTTTCGATCACTTTTTACTGGTTTTCTAGTATTTTGGCATCTTTTCAGAATGTTTTGATCAGTTTTGGCGGGTTCTAAATAATTTTGTCGGGTTTTTGGAATGTTTTGGTTGGTTTTGATTTGTTTTTATGATGTATTGCCAAGTTTTTTGAATATTTTGATCAGTTCAGGCTGGTTTTCTAATGTTTTGGCATCTTTTCAGAATGTTTTGATGAGTTTTGCGGGTCTAAATAATTTTGGCGGGGTTTCAGAATGTTTTGGTTGGTTTTGATTTGTTTTTATGATGTTTAGGTGGGTTTTCGGAATGTTTTGGTTGGGTTTTAGAATGTTTTGTATTCTCTTGAGTTGTTTTTATTGTGTTGGCAGGTTTTGGAATGTTTGGATTCCTTTTGGCGAGTTTTAAAATCTTTTGGCGGGTATTTGGAATGTTTTGGCGGGTGTTCGGAATGTTTTGATTAGTTTTGACGGGTTTTGAAATATTTTGGCGGGTTTTTAGAAGGTTTAGATTTGTTTTGATTTGTTTTGATTCTGTTTAGCCCAGTGTTTGGTGTGTTTGGATTAGCTTTGTTGGGCTTGATCATGTTTTGTCAGGTTTTTTCGAATGTATTGATGACTTCTGTCTGGTTTTCTATTTTGGCGGGTTTGAAAATATTTTTGGATTAGTTTTGGCGGGTTTGAAAATATTTTGGCTCTTTGGGCAGAGATGACGGTGCCGGTTGCGGTGCGCTCCGGGGCGCTCCTTCTGCGGAAAGACGCCTGGCAGCGGCACTTGGGACAGCTCCGCGTCTCCGTATTCTGCGTTTCTTGCCTTCTGCATCTCAGCAAAATGCTTTCCCACTAGGTCTAGCAAGGAGAAACTGTGGCAGCTGAGTAGATGTAGCCTGGCCCGCCCTTTGAAGTTGACAAGTTCTTGGCATCTCAGAGCCTCAAGGCAAGAGCA
The DNA here is from genome assembly GCF_036417665.1 of Passer domesticus. Lineage (NCBI taxonomy): Eukaryota > Metazoa > Chordata > Aves > Passeriformes > Passeridae > Passer > Passer domesticus. The sequence goes on from NC_087478.1 coordinate 62,665,695, forward strand.
AGGTTATCTATGGTAGGCTGGGGCAGAACTAGCAGCAAGCAGAGCAAAGTTGTCCAAGAATAGCTTCCATTGGAATGCTAATGGCAATTGAAGAGGCAGGCCAGTGGCAAGCCACTAGCTTCTAGCAGTTTGAAAGTTGCAGACACAGTGCAGGTGTTGTGCGGCTTCCTTCTTGGCCTCCTAGAAGGTGCCGCGCTCTCCGTCTCTTGCTTGCCAATATGTTGCCTTGTTCCTCTTATTTTTTGGTTGGTTTTGATTTGTTTTTATGATGTTTTGGCGGGTTTTCGGAATGTTTTGGTGGTGTTTTAGAATGTTTTGTTTTCTCTTGTGTTGTTTATATTGTCTTGGCAGGTTTTGGAATGTTTGGATTCCTTTTGGCGGGTTTTAAAATATTTTGGCGGGTATTTGGAATGTTTTGGTTTGCTTTCATTTGTTTTGATTATGTTTTGGCAAGTTATTGAAAGTTTCGATCACTTCTGACTGGTTTTCTAGTATTTTGGCATCTTTTCAGAATGTTTTGATCAGTTTTGGCGGGTTCTAAATAATTTTGTCGGGTTTTTGGAATGTTTTGGTTGGTTTTGATTTGTTTTTATGATGTATTGCCAAGTTTTTTGAATGTTTTGATCAGTTCAGGCTGGTTTTCTAATGTTTTGGCATCTTTTCAGAATGTTTTGATGAGTTTTGCGGGTCTAAATCATTTTGGCGGGTTTTCAGAATGTTTTGGTTGGTTTTGATTTGTTTTTATGATGTTTAGGTGGGTTTTCGGAATGTTTTGGTTGGGTTTTAGAATGTTTTGTATTCTCTTGAGTTGTTTTTATTGTGTTGGCAGGTTTTGGAATGTTTGGATTCCTTTTGGCGGGTTTTAAAATCTTTTGGCGGGTATTTGGAATGTTTTGGCGGGTATTCGGAAGGTTTTGATTAGTTTTGACGGGTTTTGAAATATTTTGGCGGGTTTTTAGAAGGTTTCGATTTGTTTTGATTTGTTTTGATTCTGTTTAGCCCAGTTTTTGGTGTGTTTGGATTAGCTTTGTTGGGCTTGATCATGTTTTGTCAGGTTTTTTCGAATGTATTGATGACTTCTGTCTGGTTTTCTATTTTGGCGGGTTTGAAAATATTTTTGGATGAGTTTTGGCGGGTTTGAAAATATTTTGGCTCTTTGCGCAGAGATGACGGTGCCGGTTGCGGTGCGCTCCGGGGCGCTCCTTCTGCGGAAAGACGCCTGGCAGCGGCACTTGGGCAGCTCTGCGTCTCCGTATTCTGCGTTTCGTGCCTTCCGCATCTCAGCAAAATGCTTTCCCACTAGGTCTAGCAAGGAGAAACTGTGGCAGCTGAGTAGATGTAGCCTGGCCCGCCCTTTGAAGTTGACAAGTTCTTGGCATCTCAGAGCCTCAAGGCAAGAGCAAGGTTCTCTATGGTAGGCTGGGGCAGAACTAGCAGCAAGCAGAGCAAAGTTGTCCAAGAATAGCTTCCATTGGAATGCTAATGGCAATTGAAGAGGCAGGCCAGTGGCAAGCCACTAGCTTCTAGCAGTTTGAAAGTTGCAGACACAGTGCAGGTGTTGTGCGGCTTCCTTCTTGGCCTCCTAGAAGGTGCCGCGCTCTCCGTCTCTTGCTTGCCAATATGTTGCCTTGTTCCTCTTATTTTTTGGTTGGTTTTGATTTGTTTTTATGATGTTTTGGCGGGTTTTCGGAATGTTTTGGTGGTGTTTTAGAATGTTTTGTTTTCTCTTGTGTTGTTTTGATTGTCTTGGCAGGTTTTGGAATGTTTGGATTCCTTTTGGCGGGTTTTAAAATATTTTGGCGGGTATTTGGAATGTTTTGGTTTGCTTTCATTTGTTTTGATTATGTTTTGGCAAGTTATTGAATGTTTTGATCACTTCTTACTGGTTTTCTAGTATTTTGGCATCTTTTCAGAATGTTTTGATCAGTTTTGGCGGGTTCTAAATAATTTTGTCGGGTTTTTGGAATGTTTTGGTTGGTTTTGATTTGTTTTTATGATGTATTGCCAAGTTTTTTGAATATTTTGATCAGTTCAGGCTGGTTTTCTAATGTTTTGGCATCTTTTCAGAATGTTTTGATGAGTTTTGCGGGTCTAAATAATTTTGGCGGGGTTTCAGAATGTTTTGGTTGGTTTTGATTTGTTTTTATGATGTTTAGGTGGGTTTTCGGAATGTTTTGGTTGGGTTTTAGAATGTTTTGTATTCTCTTGAGTTGTTTTTATTGTGTTGGCAGGTTTTGGAATGTTTGGATTCCTTTTGGCGAGTTTTAAAATCTTTTGGCGGGTATTTGGAATGTTTTGGCGGGTGTTCGGAATGTTTTGATTAGTTTTGACGGGTTTTGAAATATTTTGGCGGGTTTTTAGAAGGTTTAGATTTGTTTTGATTTGTTTTGATTCTGTTTAGCCCAGTGTTTGGTGTGTTTGGATTAGCTTTGTTGGGCTTGATCATGTTTTGTCAGGTTTTTTCGAATGTATTGATGACTTCTGTCTGGTTTTCTATTTTGGCGGGTTTGAAAATATTTTTGGATTAGTTTTGGCGGGTTTGAAAATATTTTGGCTCTTTGGGCAGAGATGACGGTGCCGGTTGCGGTGCGCTCCGGGGCGCTCCTTCTGCGGAAAGACGCCTGGCAGCGGCACTTGGGACAGCTCCGCGTCTCCGTATTCTGCGTTTCTTGCCTTCTGCATCTCAGCAAAATGCTTTCCCACTAGGTCTAGCAAGGAGAAACTGTGGCAGCTGAGTAGATGTAGCCTGGCCCGCCCTTTGAAGTTGACAAGTTCTTGGCATCTCAGAGCCTCAAGGCAAGAGCAAGGTTATCTATGGTAGGCTGGGGCAGAACTAGCAGCAAGCAGAGCAAAGTTGTCCAAGAATAGCTTCCATTGGAATGCTAATGGCAATTGAAGAGGCAGGCCAGTGGCAAGCCACTAGCTTCTAGCAGTTTGAAAGTTGCAGACACAGTGCAGGTGTTGTGCGGCTTCCTTCTTGGCCTCCTAGAAGGTGCCGCGCTCTCCGTCTCTTGCTTGCCAATATGTTGCCTTGTTCCTCTTATTTTTTGGTTGGTTTTGATTTGTTTTTATGATGTTTTGGCGGGTTTTCGGAATGTTTTGGTGGTGTTTTAGAATGTTTTGTTTTCTCTTGTGTTGTTTATATTGTCTTGGCAGGTTTTGGAATGTTTGGATTCCTTTTGGCGGGTTTTAAAATATTTTGGCGGGTATTTGGAATGTTTTGGTTTGCTTTCATTTGTTTTGATTATGTTTTGGCAAGTTATTGAAAGTTTCGATCACTTCTGACTGGTTTTCTAGTATTTTGGCATCTTTTCAGAATGTTTTGATCAGTTTTGGCGGGTTCTAAATAATTTTGTCGGGTTTTTGGAATGTTTTGGTTGGTTTTGATTTGTTTTTATGATGTATTGCCAAGTTTTTTGAATGTTTTGATCAGTTCAGGCTGGTTTTCTAATGTTTTGGCATCTTTTCAGAATGTTTTGATGAGTTTTGCGGGTCTAAATCATTTTGGCGGGTTTTCAGAATGTTTTGGTTGGTTTTGATTTGTTTTTATGATGTTTAGGTGGGTTTTCGGAATGTTTTGGTTGGGTTTTAGAATGTTTTGTATTCTCTTGAGTTGTTTTTATTGTGTTGGCAGGTTTTGGAATGTTTGGATTCCTTTTGGCGGGTTTTAAAATCTTTTGGCGGGTATTTGGAATGTTTTGGCGGGTATTCGGAAGGTTTTGATTAGTTTTGACGGGTTTTGAAATATTTTGGCGGGTTTTTAGAAGGTTTCGATTTGTTTTGATTTGTTTTGATTCTGTTTAGCCCAGTTTTTGGTGTGTTTGGATTAGCTTTGTTGGGCTTGATCATGTTTTGTCAGGTTTTTTCGAATGTATTGATGACTTCTGTCTGGTTTTCTATTTTGGCGGGTTTGAAAATATTTTTGGATGAGTTTTGGCGGGTTTGAAAATATTTTGGCTCTTTGCGCAGAGATGACGGTGCCGGTTGCGGTGCGCTCCGGGGCGCTCCTTCTGCGGAAAGACGCCTGGCAGCGGCACTTGGGCAGCTCTGCGTCTCCGTATTCTGCGTTTCGTGCCTTCCGCATCTCAGCAAAATGCTTTCCCACTAGGTCTAGCAAGGAGAAACTGTGGCAGCTGAGTAGATGTAGCCTGGCCCGCCCTTTGAAGTTGACAAGTTCTTGGCATCTCAGAGCCTCAAGGGAAGAGCAAGGTTCTCTATGGTAGGCTGGGGCAGAACTAGCAGCAAGCAGAGCAAAGTTGTCCAAGAATAGCTTCCATTGGAATGCTAATGGCAATTGAAGAGGCAGGCCAGTGGCAAGCCACTAGCTTCTAGCAGTTTGAAAGTTGCAGACACAGTGCAGGTGTTGTGCGGCTTCCTTCTTGGCCTCCTAGAAGGTGCCGCGCTCTCCGTCTCTTGCTTGCCAATATGTTGCCTTGTTCCTCTTATTTTTTGGTTGGTTTTGATTTGTTTTTATGATGTTTTGGCGGGTTTTCGGAATGTTTTGGTGGTGTTTTAGAATGTTTTGTTTTCTCTTGTGTTGTTTTGATTGTCTTGGCAGGTTTTGGAATGTTTGGATTCCTTTTGGCGGGTTTTAAAATCTTTTGGCGGGTTTTTGGAATGTTTTGGTTTGCTTTCATTTGTTTTGATTATGTTTTGGCAAGTTATTGAATGTTTCGATCACTTCTTACTGGTTTTCTAGTATTTTGGCATCTTTTCAGAATGTTTTGATCAGTTTTGGCGGGTTCTAAATAATTTTGTCGGGTTTTTGGAATGTTTTGGTTGGTTTTGATTTGTTTTTATGATGTATTGCCAAGTTTTTTGAATGTTTTGATCAGTTCAGGCTGGTTTTCTAATGTTTTGGCATCTTTTCAGAATGTTTTGATGAGTTTTGCGGGTCTAAATCATTTTGGCGGGTTTTCAGAATGTTTTGGTTGGTTTTGATTTGTTTTTATGATGTTTTGGTGGGTTTTCGGAATGTTTTGGTTGGGTTTTAGAATGTTTTGTATTCTCTTGAGTTGTTTTTATTGTGTTGGCAGGTTTTGGAATGTTTGGATTCCTTTTGGCGGGTTTTAAAATCTTTTGGCGGGTATTTGGAATGTTTTGGCGGGTATTCGGAAGGTTTTGATTAGTTTTGACGGGTTTTGAAATATTTTGGCGGGTTTTTAGAAGGTTTCGATTTGTTTTGATTTGTTTTGATTCTGTTTAGCCCAGTTTTTGGTGTGTTTGGATTAGCTTTGTTGGGCTTGATCATGTTTTGTCAGGTTTTTTCGAATGTATTGATGACTTCTGTCTGGTTTTCTATTTTGGCGGGTTTGAAAATATTTTTGGATGAGTTTTGGCGGGTTTGAAAATATTTTGGCTCTTTGCGCAGAGATGACGGTGCCGGTTGCGGTGCGCTCCGGGGCGCTCCTTCTGCGGAAAGACGCCTGGCAGCGGCACTTGGGCAGCTCTGCGTCTCCGTATTCTGCGTTTCGTGCCTTCCGCATCTCAGCAAAATGCTTTCCCACTAGGTCTAGCAAGGAGAAACTGTGGCAGCTGAGTAGATGTAGCCTGGCCCGCCCTTTGAAGTTGACAAGTTCTTGGCATCTCAGAGCCTCAAGGGAAGAGCAAGGTTATCTATGGTAGGCTGGGGCAGAACTAGCAGCAAGCAGAGCAAAGTTGTCTAAGAATAGCTTCCATTGGAATGCTAATGGCAATTGAAGAGGCAGGCCAGTGGCAAGCCACTAGCTTCTAGCAGTTTGAAAGTTGCAGACACAGTGCAGGTGTTGTGCGGCTTCCTTCTTGGCCTCCTAGAAGGTGCCGCGCTCTCCGTCTCTTGCTTGCCAATATGTTGCCTTGTTCCTCTTATTTTTTGGTTGGTTTTGATTTGTTTTTATGATGTTTTGGCGGGTTTTCGGAATGTTTTGGTGGTGTTTTAGAATGTTTTGTATTCTCTTGTGTTGTTTTGATTGTCTTGGCAGGTTTTGGAATGTTTGGATTCCTTTTGGCGGGTTTTAAAATATTTTGGCGGGTATTTGGAATGTTTTGGTTTGCTTTCATTTGTTTTGATTATGTTTTGGCAAGTTATTGAATGTTTCGATCACTTCTTACGGGTTTTCTAGTATTTTGGCATCTTTTCAGAATGTTTTGATCAGTTTTGGCGGGTTCTAAATAATTTTGTCGGGTTTTTGGAATGTTTTGGTTGGTTTTGATTTGTTTTTATGATGTATTGCCAAGTTTTTTGAATGTTTTGATCAGTTCAGGCTGGTTTTCTAATGTTTTGGCATCTTTTCAGAATGTTTTGACGAGTTTTGCGGGTCTAAATCATTTTGGCGGGTTTTCAGAATGTTTTGGTTGGTTTTGATTTGTTTTTATGATGTTTTGGTGGGTTTTCGGAATGTTTTGGTTGGGTTTTAGAATGTTTTGTATTCTCCTGAGTTGTTTTTATTGTGTTGGCAGGTTTTGGAATGTTTGGATTCCTTTTGGCGGGTTTTAAAATCTTTTGGCGAGTATTTGGTATGTTTTGGCGGGTGTTCGGAATGTTTTGATTAGTTTTGACGGGTTTTGAAATATTTTGGCGGGTTTTTAGAAGGTTTCGATTTGTTTTGATTTGTTTTGATTCTGTTTAGCCCAGTTTTTGGTGTGTTTGGATTAGCTTTGTTGGGCTTGATCATGTTTTGTCAGGTTTTTTCGAATGTATTGATGACTTCTGTCTGGTTTTCTATTTTGGCGGGTTTGAAAATATTTTTGGATGAGTTTTGGCGGGTTTGAAAATATTTTGGCTCTTTGCGCAGAGATGACGGTGCCGGTTGCGGTGCGCTCCGGGGCGCTCCTTCTGCGGAAAGACGCCTGGCAGCGGCACTTGGGACAGCTCCGCGTCTCCGTATTCTGCGTTTCGTGCCTTCCGCATCTCAGCAAAATGCTTTCCCACTAGGTCTAGCAAGGAGAAACTGTGGCAGCTGAGTAGATGTAGCCTGGCCCGCCCTTTGAAGTTGACAAGTTCTTGGCATCTCAGAGCCTCAAGGGAAGAGCAAGGTTATCTATGGTAGGCTGGGGCAGAACTAGCAGCAAGCAGAGCAAAGTTGTCCAAGAATAGCTTCCATTGGAATGCTAATGGCAATTGAAGAGGCAGGCCAGTGGCAAGCCACTAGCTTCTAGCAGTTTGAAAGTTGCAGACACAGTGCAGGTGTTGTGCGGCTTCCTTCTTGGCCTCCTAGAAGGTGCCGCGCTCTCCGTCTCTTGCTTGCCAATATGTTGCCTTGTTCCTCTTATTTTTTGGTTGGTTTTGATTTGTTTTTATGATGTTTTGGCAGGTTTTCGGAATGTTTTGGTGGTGTTTTAGAATGTTTTGTTTTCTCTTGTGTTGTTTATATTGTGTTGGCAGGTTTTGGAATGTTTGGATTCCTTTTGGCGGGTTTTAAAATATTTTGGCGGGTATTTGGAATGTTTTGGTTTGCTTTCATTTGTTTTGATTATGTTTTGGCAAGTTATTGAAAGTTTCGATCACTTCTGACTGGTTTTCTAGTATTTTGGCATCTTTTCAGAATGTTTTGATCAGTTTTGGCGGGTTCTAAATAATTTTGTCGGGTTTTTGGAATGTTTTGGTTGGTTTTGATTTGTTTTTATGATGTATTGCCAAGTTTTTTGAATGTTTTGATCAGTTCAGGCTGGTTTTCTAATGTTTTGGCATCTTTTCAGAATGTTTTGATGAGTTTTGCGGGTCTAAATCATTTTGGCGGGTTTTCAGAATGTTTTGGTTGGTTTTGATTTGTTTTTATGATGTTTTGGTGGGTTTTCGGAATGTTTTGGTTGGGTTTTAGAATGTTTTGTATTCTCTTGAGTTGTTTTTATTGTGTTGGCAGGTTTTGGAATGTTTGGATTCCTTTTGGCGGGTTTTAAAATCTTTTGGCGGGTATTTGGAATGTTTTGGCGGGTATTCGGAAGGTTTTGATTAGTTTTGACGGGTTTTGAAATATTTTGGCGGGTTTTTAGAAGGTTTCTATTTGTTTTGATTTGTTTTGATTCTGTTTAGCCCAGTTTTTGGTGTGTTTGGATTAGCTTTGTTGGGCTTGATCATGTTTTGTCAGGTTTTTTCGAATGTATTGATGACTTCTGTCTGGTTTTCTATTTTGGCGGGTTTGAAAATATTTTTGGATGAGTTTTGGCGGGTTTGAAAATATTTTGGCTCTTTGCGCAGAGATGACGGTGCCGGTTGCGGTGCGCTCCGGGGCGCTCCTTCTGCGGAAAGACGCCTGGCAGCGGCACTTGGGACAGCTCCGCGTCTCCGTATTCTGCGTTTCTTGCCTTCCGCATCTCAGCAAAATGCTTTCCCACTAGGTCTAACAAGGAGAAACTGTGGCAGCTGAGTAGATGTAGCCTGGCCCGCCCTTTGAAGTTGACAAGTTCTTGGCATCTCAGAGCCTCAAGGGAAGAGCAAGGTTCTCTATGGTAGGCTGGGGCAGAACTAGCAGCAAGCAGAGCAAAGTTGTCCAAGAATAGCTTCCATTGGAATGCTAATGGCAATTGAAGAGGCAGGCCAGTGGCAAGCCACTAGCTTCTAGCAGTTTGAAAGTTGCAGACACAGTGCAGGTGTTGTGCGGCTTCCTTCTTGGCCTCCTAGAAGGTGCCGCGCTCTCCGTCTCTTGCTTGCCAATATGTTGCCTTGTTCCTCTTATTTTTTGGTTGGTTTTGATTTGTTTTTATGATGTTTTGGCAGGTTTTCGGAATGTTTTGGTGGTGTTTTAGAATGTTTTGTTTTCTCTTGTGTTGTTTATATTGTGTTGGCAGGTTTTGGAATGTTTGGATTCCTTTTGGCGGGTTTTAAAATATTTTGGCGGGTATTTGGAATGTTTTGGTTTGCTTTCATTTGTTTTGATTATGTTTTGGCAAGTTATTGAAAGTTTCGATCACTTCTGACTGGTTTTCTAGTATTTTGGCATCTTTTCAGAATGTTTTGATCAGTTTTGGCGGGTTCTAAATAATTTTGTCGGGTTTTTGGAATGTTTTGGTTGGTTTTGATTTGTTTTTATGATGTATTGCCAAGTTTTTTGAATGTTTTGATCAGTTCAGGCTGGTTTTCTAATGTTTTGGCATCTTTTCAGAATGTTTTGATGAGTTTTGCGGGTCTAAATCATTTTGGCGGGTTTTCAGAATGTTTTGGTTGGTTTTGATTTGTTTTTATGATGTTTTGGTGGGTTTTCGGAATGTTTTGGTTGGGTTTTAGAATGTTTTGTATTCTCTTGAGTTGTTTTTATTGTGTTGGCAGGTTTTGGAATGTTTGGATTCCTTTTGGCGGGTTTTAAAATCTTTTGGCGGGTATTTGGAATGTTTTGGCGGGTATTCGGAAGGTTTTGATTAGTTTTGACAGGTTTTGAAATATTTTGGCGGGTTTTTAGAAGGTTTCTATTTGTTTTGATTTGTTTTGATTCTGTTTAGCCCAGTTTTTGGTGTGTTTGGATTAGCTTTGTTGGGCTTGATCATGTTTTGTCAGGTTTTTTCGAATGTATTGATGACTTCTGTCTGGTTTTCTATTTTGGCGGGTTTGAAAATATTTTTGGATGAGTTTTGGCGGGTTTGAAAATATTTTGGCTCTTTGCGCAGAGATGACGGTGCCGGTTGCGGTGCGCTCCGGGGCGCTCCTTCTGCGGAAAGACGCCTGGCAGCGGCACTTGGGCAGCTCTGCGTCTCCGTATTCTGCGTTTCGTGCCTTCCGCATCTCAGCAAAATGCTTTCCCACTAGGTCTAGCAAGGAGAAACTGTGGCAGCTGAGTAGATGTAGCCTGGCCCGCCCTTTGAAGTTGACAAGTTCTTGGCATCTCAGAGCCTCAAGGGAAGAGCAAGGTTATCTATGGTAGGCTGGGGCAGAACTAGCAGCAAGCAGAGCAAAGTTGTCTAAGAATAGCTTCCATTGGAATGCTAATGGCAATTGAAGAGGCAGGCCAGTGGCAAGCCACTAGCTTCTAGCAGTTTGAAAGTTGCAGACACAGTGCAGGTGTTGTGCGGCTTCCTTCTTGGCCTCCTAGAAGGTGCCGCGCTCTCCGTCTCTTGCTTGCCAATATGTTGCCTTGTTCCTCTTATTTTTTGGTTGGTTTTGATTTGTTTTTATGATGTTTTGGCGGGTTTTCGGAATGTTTTGGTGGTGTTTTAGAATGTTTTGTATTCTCTTGTGTTGTTTTGATTGTCTTGGCAGGTTTTGGAATGTTTGGATTCCTTTTGGCGGGTTTTAAAATATTTTGGCGGGTATTTGGAATGTTTTGGTTTGCTTTCATTTGTTTTGATTATGTTTTGGCAAGTTATTGAATGTTTCGATCACTTCTTACGGGTTTTCTAGTATTTTGGCATCTTTTCAGAATGTTTTGATCAGTTTTGGCGGGTTCTAAATAATTTTGTCGGGTTTTTGGAATGTTTTGGTTGGTTTTGATTTGTTTTTATGATGTATTGCCAAGTTTTTTGAATGTTTTGATCAGTTCAGGCTGGTTTTCTAATGTTTTGGCATCTTTTCAGAATGTTTTGACGAGTTTTGCGGGTCTAAATCATTTTGGCGGGTTTTCAGAATGTTTTGGTTGGTTTTGATTTGTTTTTATGATGTTTTGGTGGGTTTTCGGAATGTTTTGGTTGGGTTTTAGAATGTTTTGTATTCTCCTGAGTTGTTTTTATTGTGTTGGCAGGTTTTGGAATGTTTGGATTCCTTTTGGCGGGTTTTAAAATCTTTTGGCGAGTATTTGGTATGTTTTGGCGGGTGTTCGGAATGTTTTGATTAGTTTTGACGGGTTTTGAAATATTTTGGCGGGTTTTTAGAAGGTTTCGATTTGTTTTGATTTGTTTTGATTCTGTTTAGCCCAGTTTTTGGTGTGTTTGGATTAGCTTTGTTGGGCTTGATCATGTTTTGTCAGGTTTTTTCGAATGTATTGATGACTTCTGTCTGGTTTTCTATTTTGGCGGGTTTGAAAATATTTTTGGATGAGTTTTGGCGGGTTTGAAAATATTTTGGCTCTTTGCGCAGAGATGACGGTGCCGGTTGCGGTGCGCTCCGGGGCGCTCCTTCTGCGGAAAGACGCCTGGCAGCGGCACTTGGGACAGCTCCGCGTCTCCGTATTCTGCGTTTCGTGCCTTCCGCATCTCAGCAAAATGCTTTCCCACTAGGTCTAGCAAGGAGAAACTGTGGCAGCTGAGTAGATGTAGCCTGGCCCGCCCTTTGAAGTTGACAAGTTCTTGGCATCTCAGAGCCTCAAGGGAAGAGCAAGGTTATCTATGGTAGGCTGGGGCAGAACTAGCAGCAAGCAGAGCAAAGTTGTCCAAGAATAGCTTCCATTGGAATGCTAATGGCAATTGAAGAGGCAGGCCAGTGGCAAGCCACTAGCTTCTAGCAGTTTGAAAGTTGCAGACACAGTGCAGGTGTTGTGCGGCTTCCTTCTTGGCCTCCTAGAAGGTGCCGCGCTCTCCGTCTCTTGCTTGCCAATATGTTGCCTTGTTCCTCTTATTTTTTGGTTGGTTTTGATTTGTTTTTATGATGTTTTGGCAGGTTTTCGGAATGTTTTGGTGGTGTTTTAGAATGTTTTGTTTTCTCTTGTGTTGTTTATATTGTGTTGGCAGGTTTTGGAATGTTTGGATTCCTTTTGGCGGGTTTTAAAATATTTTGGCGGGTATTTGGAATGTTTTGGTTTGCTTTCATTTGTTTTGATTATGTTTTGGCAAGTTATTGAAAGTTTCGATCACTTCTGACTGGTTTTCTAGTATTTTGGCATCTTTTCAGAATGTTTTGATCAGTTTTGGCGGGTTCTAAATAATTTTGTCGGGTTTTTGGAATGTTTTGGTTGGTTTTGATTTGTTTTTATGATGTATTGCCAAGTTTTTTGAATGTTTTGATCAGTTCAGGCTGGTTTTCTAATGTTTTGGCATCTTTTCAGAATGTTTTGATGAGTTTTGCGGGTCTAAATCATTTTGGCGGGTTTTCAGAATGTTTTGGTTGGTTTTGATTTGTTTTTATGATGTTTTGGTGGGTTTTCGGAATGTTTTGGTTGGGTTTTAGAATGTTTTGTATTCTCTTGAGTTGTTTTTATTGTGTTGGCAGGTTTTGGAATGTTTGGATTCCTTTTGGCGGGTTTTAAAATCTTTTGGCGGGTATTTGGAATGTTTTGGCGGGTATTCGGAAGGTTTTGATTAGTTTTGACGGGTTTTGAAATATTTTGGCGGGTTTTTAGAAGGTTTCTATTTGTTTTGATTTGTTTTGATTCTGTTTAGCCCAGTTTTTGGTGTGTTTGGATTAGCTTTGTTGGGCTTGATCATGTTTTGTCAGGTTTTTTCGAATGTATTGATGACTTCTGTCTGGTTTTCTATTTTGGCGGGTTTGAAAATATTTTTGGATGAGTTTTGGCGGGTTTGAAAATATTTTGGCTCTTTGCGCAGAGATGACGGTGCCGGTTGCGGTGCGCTCCGGGGCGCTCCTTCTGCGGAAAGACGCCTGGCAGCGGCACTTGGGACAGCTCCGCGTCTCCGTATTCTGCGTTTCTTGCCTTCTGCATCTCAGCAAAATGCTTTCCCACTAGGTCTAACAAGGAGAAACTGTGGCAGCTGAGTAGATGTAGCCTGGCCCGCCCTTTGAAGTTGACAAGTTCTTGGCATCTCAGAGCCTCAAGGGAAGAGCAAGGTTCTCTATGGTAGGCTGGGGCAGAACTAGCAGCAAGCAGAGCAAAGTTGTCCAAGAATAGCTTCCATTGGAATGCTAATGGCAATTGAAGAGGCAGGCCAGTGGCAAGCCACTAGCTTCTAGCAGTTTGAAAGTTGCAGACACAGTGCAGGTGTTGTGCGGCTTCCTTCTTGGCCTCCTAGAAGGTGCCGCGCTCTCCGTCTCTTGCTTGCCAATATGTTGCCTTGTTCCTCTTATTTTTTGGTTGGTTTTGATTTGTTTTTATGATGTTTTGGCAGGTTTTCGGAATGTTTTGGTGGTGTTTTAGAATGTTTTGTTTTCTCTTGTGTTGTTTATATTGTGTTGGCAGGTTTTGGAATGTTTGGATTCCTTTTGGCGGGTTTTAAAATATTTTGGCGGGTATTTGGAATGTTTTGGTTTGCTTTCATTTGTTTTGATTATGTTTTGGCAAGTTATTGAAAGTTTCGATCACTTCTGACTGGTTTTCTAGTATTTTGGCATCTTTTCAGAATGTTTTGATCAGTTTTGGCGGGTTCTAAATAATTTTGTCGGGTTTTTGGAATGTTTTGGTTGGTTTTGATTTGTTTTTATGATGTATTGCCAAGTTTTTTGAATGTTTTGATCAGTTCAGGCTGGTTTTCTAATGTTTTGGCATCTTTTCAGAATGTTTTGATGAGTTTTGCGGGTCTAAATCATTTTGGCGGGTTTTCAGAATGTTTTGGTTGGTTTTGATTTGTTTTTATGATGTTTTGGTGGGTTTTCGGAATGTTTTGGTTGGGTTTTAGAATGTTTTGTATTCTCTTGAGTTGTTTTTATTGTGTTGGCAGGTTTTGGAATGTTTGGATTCCTTTTGGCGGGTTTTAAAATCTTTTGGCGGGTATTTGGAATGTTTTGGCGGGTATTCGGAAGGTTTTGATTAGTTTTGACAGGTTTTGAAATATTTTGGCGGGTTTTTAGAAGGTTTCTATTTGTTTTGATTTGTTTTGATTCTGTTTAGCCCAGTTTTTGGTGTGTTTGGATTAGCTTTGTTGGGCTTGATCATGTTTTGTCAGGTTTTTTCGAATGTATTGATGACTTCTGTCTGGTTTTCTATTTTGGCGGGTTTGAAAATATTTTTGGATTAGTTTTGGCGGGTTTGAAAATATTTTGGCTCTTTGCGCAGAGATGACGGTGCCGGTTGCGGTGCGCTCCGGGGCGCTCCTTCTGCGGAAAGACGCCTGGCAGCGGCACTTGGGACAGCTCCGCGTCTCCGTATTCTGCGTTTCTTGCCTTCTGCATCTCAGCAAAATGCTTTCCCACTAGGTCTAACAAGGAGAAACTGTGGCAGCTGAGTAGATGTAGCCTGGCCCGCCCTTTGAAGTTGACAAGTTCTTGGCATCTCAGAGCCTCAAGGGAAGAGCAAGGTTCTCTATGGTAGGCTGGGGCAGAACTAGCAGCAAGCAGAGCAAAGTTGTCCAAGAATAGCTTCCATTGGAATGCTAATGGCAATTGAAGAGGCAGGCCAGTGGCAAGCCACTAGCTTCTAGCAGTTTGAAAGTTGCAGACACAGTGCAGGTGTTGTGCGGCTTCCTTCTTGGCCTCCTAGAAGGTGCCGCGCTCTCCGTCTCTTGCTTGCCAATATGTTGCCTTGTTCCTCTTATTTTTTGGTTGGTTTTGATTTGTTTTTATGATGTTTTGGCGGGTTTTCGGAATGTTTTGGTGGTGTTTTAGAATGTTTTGTTTTCTCTTGTGTTGTTTATATTGTCTTGGCAGGTTTTGGAATGTTTGGATTCCTTTTGGCGGGTTTTAAAATATTTTGGCGGGTATTTGGAATGTTTTGGTTTGCTTTCATTTGTTTTGATTATGTTTTGGCAAGTTATTGAATGTTTCGATCACTTCTGACTGGTTTTCTAGTATTTTGGCATCTTTTCAGAATGTTTTGATCAGTTTTGGCGGGTTCTAAATAATTTTGTCGGGTTTTTGGAATGTTTTGGTTGGTTTTGATTTGTTTTTATGATGTATTGCCAAGTTTTTTGAATGTTTTGATCAGTTCAGGCTGGTTTTCTAATGTTTTGGCATCTTTTCAGAATGTTTTGATGAGTTTTGCGGGTCTAAATCATTTTGGCGGGTTTTCAGAATGTTTTGGTTGGTTTTGATTTGTTTTTATGATGTTTTGGTGGGTTTTCAGAATGTTTTGGTTGGGTTTTAGAATGTTTTGTATTCTCTTGAGTTGTTTTTATTGTGTTGGCAGGTTTTGGAATGTTTGGATTCCTTTTGGCGGGTTTTAAAATCTTTTGGCGGGTATTTGGAATGTTTTGGCGGGTATTCGGAAGGTTTTGATTAGTTTTGACAGGTTTTGAAATATTTTGGCGGGTTTTTAGAAGGTTTCGATTTGTTTTGATTTGTTTTGATTCTGTTTAGCCCAGTTTTTGGTGTGTTTGGATTAGCTTTGTTGGGCTTGATCATGTTTTGTCAGGTTTTTTCGAATGTATTGATGACTTCTGTCTGGTTTTCTATTTTGGCGGGTTTGAAAATATTTTTGGATTAGTTTTGGCGGGTTTGAAAATATTTTGGCTCTTTGCGCAGAGATGACGGTGCCGGTTGCGGTGCGCTCCGGGGCGCTCCTTCTGCGGAAAGACGCCTGGCAGCGGCACTTGGGCAGCTCTGCGTCTCCGTATTCTGCGTTTCGTGCCTTCCGCATCTCAGCAAAATGCTTTCCCACTAGGTCTAACAAGGAGAAACTGTGGCAGCTGAGTAGATGTAGCCTGGCCCGCCCTTTGAAGTTGACAAGTTCTTGGCATCTCAGAGCCTCAAGGGAAGAGCAAGGTTATCTATGGTAGGCTGGGGCAGAACTAGCAGCAAGCAGAGCAAAGTTGTCCAAGAATAGCTTCCATTGGAATGCTAATGGCAATTGAAGAGGCAGGCCAGTGGCAAGCCACTAGCTTCTAGCAGTTTGAAAGTTGCAGACACAGTGCAGGTGTTGTGCGGCTTCCTTCTTGGCCTCCTAGAAGGTGCCGCGCTCTCCGTCTCTTGCTTGCCAATATGTTGCCTTGTTCCTCTTATTTTTTGGTTGGTTTTGATTTGTTTTTATGATGTTTTGGCGGGTTTTCAGAATGTTTTGGTGGTGTTTTAGAATGTTTTGTATTCTCTTGTGTTGTTTTGATTGTCTTGGCAGGTTTTGGAATGTTTGGATTCCTTTTGGCGGGTTTTAAAATATTTTGGCGGGTATTTGGAATGTTTTGGTTTGCTTTCATTTGTTTTGATTATGTTTTGGCAAGTTATTGAATGTTTCGATCACTTCTTACTGGTTTTCTAGTATTTTGGCATCTTTTCAGAATGTTTTGATCAGTTTTGGCGGGTTCTAAATAATTTTGTCGGGTTTTTGGAATGTTTTGGTTGGTTTTGATTTGTTTTTATGATGTATTGCCAAGTTTTTTGAATGTTTTGATCAGTTCAGGCTGGTTTTCTAATGTTTTGGCATCTTTTCAGAATGTTTTGATGAGTTTTGCGGGTCTAAATCATTTTGGCGGGTTTTCAGAATGTTTTGGTTGGTTTTGATTTGTTTTTATGATGTTTAGGTGGGTTTTCGGAATGTTTTGGTTGGGTTTTAGAATGTTTTGTATTCTCTTGAGTTGTTTTTATTGTGTTGGCAGGTTTTGGAATGTTTGGATTCCTTTTGGCGGGTTTTAAAATCTTTTGGCGAGTATTTGGTATGTTTTGGCGGGTGTTTGGAATGTTTTGATTAGTTTTGACGGGTTTTGAAATATTTTGGCGGGTTTTTAGAAGGTTTCGATTTGTTTTGATTTGTTTTGATTCTGTTTAGCCCAGTTTTTGGTGTGTTTGGATTAGCTTTGTTGGGCTTGATCATGTTTTGTCAGGTTTTTTCGAATGTATTGATGACTTCTGTCTGGTTTTCTATTTTGGCGGGTTTGAAAATATTTTTGGATGAGTTTTGGCGGGTTTGAAAATATTTTGGCTCTTTGCGCAGAGATGACGGTGCCGGTTGCGGTGCGCTCCGGGGCGCTCCTTCTGCGGAAAGACGCCTAGGCAGCGGCACTTGGGACAGCTCCGCGTCTCCGTATGCTGCGTTTCTTGCCTTCTGCATCTCAGCAAAATGCTTTCCCACTAGGTCTAGCAAGGAGAAACTGTGGCAGCTGAGTAGATGTAGCCCGGCCCGCCCTTTGAAGTTGACAAGTTCTTGGCATCTCAGAGCCTCAAGGCAAGAGCAAGGTTCTCTATGGTAGGCTGGGGCAGAACTAGCAGCAAGCAGAGCAAAGTTGTCCAAGAATAGCTTCCATTGGAATGCTAATGGCAATTGAAGAGGCAGGCCAGTGGCAAGCCACTAGCTTCTAGCAGTTTGAAAGTTGCAGACACAGTGCAGGTGTTGTGCGGCTTCCTTCTTGGCCTCCTAGAAGGTGCCGCGCTCTCCGTCTCTTGCTTGCCAATATGTTGCCGTGTTCCTCTTATTTTTTGGTTGGTTTTGATTTGTTTTTATGATGTTTTGGCGGGTTTTCGGAATGTTTTGGTGGTGTTTTAGAATGTTTTGTATTCTCTTGTGTTGTTTTGATTGTCTTGGCAGGTTTTGGAATGTTTGGATTCCTTTTGGCGGGTTTTAAAATATTTTGGCGGGTATTTGGAATGTTTTGGTTTGCTTTCATTTGTTTTGATTATGTTTTGGCAAGTTATTGAATGTTTCGATCACTTCTTACTGGTTTTCTAGTATTTTGGCATCTTTTCAGAATGTTTTGATCAGTTTTGGCGGGTTCTAAATAATTTTGTCGGGTTTTTGGAATGTTTTGGTTGGTTTTGATTTGTTTTTATGATGTATTGCCAAGTTTTTTGAATATTTTGATCAGTTCAGGCTGGTTTTCTAATGTTTTGGCATCTTTTCAGAATGTTTTGATGAGTTTTGCGGGTCTAAATAATTTTGGCGGGTTTTCAGAATGTTTTGGTTGGTTTTGATTTGTTTTTATGATGTTTAGGTGGGTTTTCGGAATGTTTTGGTTGGGTTTTAGAATGTTTTGTATTCTCCTGAGTTGTTTTTATTGTGTTGGCAGGTTTTGGAATGTTTGGATTCCTTTTGGCGGGTTTTAAAATCTTTTGGCGAGTATTTGGTATGTTTTGGCGGGTGTTCGGAATGTTTTGATTAGTTTTGACGGGTTTTGAAATATTTTGGCGGGTTTTTAGAAGGTTTCGATTTGTTTTGATTTGTTTTGATTCTGTTTAGCCCAGTTTTTGGTGTGTTTGGATTAGCTTTGTTGGGCTTGATCATGTTTTGTCAGGTTTTTTCGAATGTATTGATGACTTCTGTCTGGTTTTCTATTTTGGCGGGTTTGAAAATATTTTTGGATTAGTTTTGGCGGGTTTGAAAATATTTTGGCTCTTTGCGCAGAGATGACGGTGCCGGTTGCGGTGCGCTCCGGGGCGCTCCTTCTGCGGAAAGACGCCTGGCAGCGGCACTTGGGACAGCTCCGCGTCTCCGTATTCTGCGTTTCTTGCCTTCTGCATCTCAGCAAAATGCTTTCCCACTAGGTCTAACAAGGAGAAACTGTGGCAGCTGAGTAGATGTAGCCTGGCCCGCCCTTTGAAGTTGACAAGTTCTTGGCATCTCAGAGCCTCAAGGGAAGAGCAAGGTTCTCTATGGTAGGCTGGGGCAGAACTAGCAGCAAGCAGAGCAAAGTTGTCCAAGAATAGCTTCCATTGGAATGCTAATGGCAATTGAAGAGGCAGGCCAGTGGCAAGCCACTAGCTTCTAGCAGTTTGAAAGTTGCAGACACAGTGCAGGTGTTGTGCGGCTTCCTTCTTGGCCTCCTAGAAGGTGCCGCGCTCTCCGTCTCTTGCTTGCCAATATGTTGCCTTGTTCCTCTTATTTTTTGGTTGGTTTTGATTTGTTTTTATGATGTTTTGGCGGGTTTTCGGAATGTTTTGGTGGTGTTTTAGAATGTTTTGTTTTCTCTTGTGTTGTTTTGATTGTCTTGGCAGGTTTTGGAATGTTTGGATTCCTTTTGGCGGGTTTTAAAATCTTTTGGCGGGTATTTGGAATGTTTTGGTTTGCTTTCATTTGTTTTGATTATGTTTTGGCAAGTTATTGAATGTTTCGATCACTTCTTACTGGTTTTCTAGTATTTTGGCATCTTTTCAGAATGTTTTGATCAGTTTTGGCGGGTTCTAAATAATTTTGTCGGGTTTTTGGAATGTTTTGGTTGGTTTTGATTTGTTTTTATGATGTATTGCCAAGTTTTTTGAATGTTTTGATCAGTTCAGGCTGGTTTTCTAATGTTTTGGCATCTTTTCAGAATGTTTTGATGAGTTTTGCGGGTCTAAATCATTTTGGCGGGTTTTCAGAATGTTTTGGTTGGTTTTGATTTGTTTTTATGATGTTTTGGTGGGTTTTCGGAATGTTTTGGTTGGGTTTTAGAATGTTTTGTATTCTCTTGAGTTGTTTTTATTGTGTTGGCAGGTTTTGGAATGTTTGGATTCCTTTTGGCGGGTTTTAAAATCTTTTGGCGGGTATTTGGAATGTTTTGGCGGGTATTCGGAAGGTTTTGATTAGTTTTGACGGGTTTTGAAATATTTTGGCGGGTTTTTAGAAGGTTTAGATTTGTTTTGATTTGTTTTGATTCTGTTTAGCCCAGTTTTTGGTGTGTTTGGATTAGCTTTGTTGGGCTTGATCATGTTTTGTCAGGTTTTTTCGAATGTATTGATGACTTCTGTCTGGTTTTCTATTTTGGCGGGTTTGAAAATATTTTTGGATGAGTTTTGGCGGGTTTGAAAATATTTTGGCTCTTTGCGCAGAGATGACGGTGCCGGTTGCGGTGCGCTCCGGGGCGCTCCTTCTGCGGAAAGACGCCTGGCAGCGGCACTTGGGACAGCTCTGCGTCTCCGTATTCTGCGTTTCGTGCCTTCCGCATCTCAGCAAAATGCTTTCCCACTAGGTCTAGCAAGGAGAAACTGTGGCAGCTGAGTAGATGTAGCCTGGCCCGCCCTTTGAAGTTGACAGGTTCTTGGCATCTCAGAGCCTCAAGGGAAGAGCAAGGTTCTCTATGGTAGGCTGGGGCAGAACTAGCAGCAAGCAGAGCAAAGTTGTCCAAGAATAGCTTCCATTGGAATGCTAATGGCAATTGAAGAGGCAGGCCAGTGGCAAGCCACTAGCTTCTAGCAGTTTGAAAGTTGCAGACACAGTGCAGGTGTTGTGCGGCTTCCTTCTTGGCCTCCTAGAAGGTGCCGCGCTCTCCGTCTCTTGCTTGCCAATATGTTGCCTTGTTCCTCTTATTTTTTGGTTGGTTTTGATTTGTTTTTATGATGTTTTGGCGGGTTTTCGGAATGTTTTGGTGGTGTTTTAGAATGTTTTGTTTTCTCTTGTGTTGTTTATATTGTCTTGGCAGGTTTTGGAATGTTTGGATTCCTTTTGGCGGGTTTTAAAATATTTTGGCGGGTATTTGGAATGTTTTGGTTTGCTTTCATTTGTTTTGATTATGTTTTGGCAAGTTATTGAATGTTTCGATCACTTCTGACTGGTTTTCTAGTATTTTGGCATCTTTTCAGAATGTTTTGATCAGTTTTGGCGGGTTCTAAATAATTTTGTCGGGTTTTTGGAATGTTTTGGTTGGTTTTGATTTGTTTTTATGATGTATTGCCAAGTTTTTTGAATGTTTTGATCAGTTCAGGCTGGTTTTCTAATGTTTTGGCATCTTTTCAGAATGTTTTGATGAGTTTTGCGGGTCTAAATCATTTTGGCGGGTTTTCAGAATGTTTTGGTTGGTTTTGATTTGTTTTTATGATGTTTTGGTGGGTTTTCAGAATGTTTTGGTTGGGTTTTAGAATGTTTTGTATTCTCTTGAGTTGTTTTTATTGTGTTGGCAGGTTTTGGAATGTTTGGATTCCTTTTGGCGGGTTTTAAAATCTTTTGGCGGGTATTTGGAATGTTTTGGCGGGTATTCGGAAGGTTTTGATTAGTTTTGACAGGTTTTGAAATATTTTGGCGGGTTTTTAGAAGGTTTCGATTTGTTTTGATTTGTTTTGATTCTGTTTAGCCCAGTTTTTGGTGTGTTTGGATTAGCTTTGTTGGGCTTGATCATGTTTTGTCAGGTTTTTTCGAATGTATTGATGACTTCTGTCTGGTTTTCTATTTTGGCGGGTTTGAAAATATTTTTGGATTAGTTTTGGCGGGTTTGAAAATATTTTGGCTCTTTGCGCAGAGATGACGGTGCCGGTTGCGGTGCGCTCCGGGGCGCTCCTTCTGCGGAAAGACGCCTGGCAGCGGCACTTGGGCAGCTCTGCGTCTCCGTATTCTGCGTTTCGTGCCTTCCGCATCTCAGCAAAATGCTTTCCCACTAGGTCTAACAAGGAGAAACTGTGGCAGCTGAGTAGATGTAGCCTGGCCCGCCCTTTGAAGTTGACAAGTTCTTGGCATCTCAGAGCCTCAAGGGAAGAGCAAGGTTATCTATGGTAGGCTGGGGCAGAACTAGCAGCAAGCAGAGCAAAGTTGTCCAAGAATAGCTTCCATTGGAATGCTAATGGCAATTGAAGAGGCAGGCCAGTGGCAAGCCACTAGCTTCTAGCAGTTTGAAAGTTGCAGACACAGTGCAGGTGTTGTGCGGCTTCCTTCTTGGCCTCCTAGAAGGTGCCGCGCTCTCCGTCTCTTGCTTGCCAATATGTTGCCTTGTTCCTCTTATTTTTTGGTTGGTTTTGATTTGTTTTTATGATGTTTTGGCGGGTTTTCAGAATGTTTTGGTGGTGTTTTAGAATGTTTTGTATTCTCTTGTGTTGTTTTGATTGTCTTGGCAGGTTTTGGAATGTTTGGATTCCTTTTGGCGGGTTTTAAAATATTTTGGCGGGTATTTGGAATGTTTTGGTTTGCTTTCATTTGTTTTGATTATGTTTTGGCAAGTTATTGAATGTTTCGATCACTTCTTACTGGTTTTCTAGTATTTTGGCATCTTTTCAGAATGTTTTGATCAGTTTTGGCGGGTTCTAAATAATTTTGTCGGGTTTTTGGAATGTTTTGGTTGGTTTTGATTTGTTTTTATGATGTATTGCCAAGTTTTTTGAATGTTTTGATCAGTTCAGGCTGGTTTTCTAATGTTTTGGCATCTTTTCAGAATGTTTTGATGAGTTTTGCGGGTCTAAATCATTTTGGCGGGTTTTCAGAATGTTTTGGTTGGCTTTGATTTGTTTTTATGATGTTTAGGTGGGTTTTCGGAATGTTTTGGTTGGGTTTTAGAATGTTTTGTATTCTCTTGAGTTGTTTTTATTGTGTTGGCAGGTTTTGGAATGTTTGGATTCCTTTTGGCGGGTTTTAAAATCTTTTGGCGAGTATTTGGTATGTTTTGGCGGGTGTTTGGAATGTTTTGATTAGTTTTGACGGGTTTTGAAATATTTTGGCGGGTTTTTAGAAGGTTTCGATTTGTTTTGATTTGTTTTGATTCTGTTTAGCCCAGTGTTTGGTGTGTTTGGATTAGCTTTGTTGGGCTTGATCATGTTTTGTCAGGTTTTTTCGAATGTATTGATGACTTCTGTCTGGTTTTCTATTTTGGCGGGTTTGAAAATATTTTTGGATGAGTTTTGGCGGGTTTGAAAATATTTTGGCTCTTTGGGCAGAGATGACGGTGCCGGTTGCGGTGCGCTCCGGGGCGCTCCTTCTGCGGAAAGACGCCTGGCAGCGGCACTTGGGACAGCTCCGCGTCTCCGTATTCTGCGTTTCGTGCCTTCCGCATCTCAGCAAAATGCTTTCCCACTAGGTCTAGCAAGGAGAAACTGTGGCAGCTGAGTAGATGTAGCCCGGCCCGCCCTTTGAAGTTGACAAGTTCTTGGCATCTCAGAGCCTCAAGGCAAGAGCAAGGTTATCTATGGTAGGCTGGGGCAGAACTAGCAGCAAGCAGAGCAAAGTTGTCCAAGAATAGCTTCCATTGGAATGCTAATGGCAATTGAAGAGGCAGGCCAGTGGCAAGCCACTAGCTTCTAGCAGTTTGAAAGTTGCAGACACAGTGCAGGTGTTGTGCGGCTTCCTTCTTGGCCTCCTAGAAGGTGCCGCGCTCTCCGTCTCTTGCTTGCCAATATGTTGCCGTGTTCCTCTTATTTTTTGGTTGGTTTTGATTTGTTTTTATGATGTTTTGGCGGGTTTTCGGAATGTTTTGGTGGTGTTTTAGAATGTTTTGTATTCTCTTGTGTTGTTGTGATTGTCTTGGCAGGTTTTGGAATGTTTGGATTCCTTTTGGCGGGTTTTAAAATATTTTGGCGGGTATTTGGAATGTTTTGGTTTGCTTTCATTTGTTTTGATTATGTTTTGGCAAGTTATTGAATGTTTCGATCACTTCTTACTGGTTTTCTAGTATTTTGGCATCTTTTCAGAATGTTTTGATCAGTTTTGGCGGGTTCTAAATAATTTTGTCGGGTTTTTGGAATGTTTTGGTTGGTTTTGATTTGTTTTTATGATGTATTGCCAAGTTTTTTGAATGTTTTGATCAGTTCAGGCTGGTTTTCTAATGTTTTGGCATCTTTTCAGAATGTTTTGATGAGTTTTGCGGGTCTAAATAATTTTGGCGGGTTTTCAGAATGTTTTGGTTGGTTTTGATTTGTTTTTATGATGTTTAGGTGGGTTTTCGGAATGTTTTGGTTGGGTTTTAGAATGTTTTGTATTCTCCTGAGTTGTTTTTATTGTGTTGGCAGGTTTTGGAATGTTTGGATTCCTTTTGGCGGGTTTTAAAATCTTTTGGCGAGTATTTGGTATGTTTTGGCGGGTGTTCGGAATGTTTTGATTAGTTTTGACGGGTTTTGAAATATTTTGGCGGGTTTTTAGAAGGTTTCGATTTGTTTTGATTTGTTTTGATTCTGTTTAGCCCAGTTTTTGGTGTGTTTGGATTAGCTTTGTTGGGCTTGATCATGTTTTGTCAGGTTTTTTCGAATGTATTGATGACTTCTGTCTGGTTTTCTATTTTGGCGGGTTTGAAAATATTTTTGGATTAGTTTTGGCGGGTTTGAAAATATTTTGGCTCTTTGCGCAGAGATGACGGTGCCGGTTGCGGTGCGCTCCGGGGCGCTCCTTCTGCGGAAAGACGCCTGGCAGCGGCACTTGGGACAGCTCCGCGTCTCCGTATTCTGCGTTTCTTGCCTTCTGCATCTCAGCAAAATGCTTTCCCACTAGGTCTAACAAGGAGAAACTGTGGCAGCTGAGTAGATGTAGCCTGGCCCGCCCTTTGAAGTTGACAAGTTCTTGGCATCTCAGAGCCTCAAGGGAAGAGCAAGGTTCTCTATGGTAGGCTGGGGCAGAACTAGCAGCAAGCAGAGCAAAGTTGTCCAAGAATAGCTTCCATTGGAATGCTAATGGCAATTGAAGAGGCAGGCCAGTGGCAAGCCACTAGCTTCTAGCAGTTTGAAAGTTGCAGACACAGTGCAGGTGTTGTGCGGCTTCCTTCTTGGCCTCCTAGAAGGTGCCGCGCTCTCCGTCTCTTGCTTGCCAATATGTTGCCTTGTTCCTCTTATTTTTTGGTTGGTTTTGATTTGTTTTTATGATGTTTTGGCGGGTTTTCGGAATGTTTTGGTGGTGTTTTAGAATGTTTTGTTTTCTCTTGTGTTGTTTTGATTGTCTTGGCAGGTTTTGGAATGTTTGGATTCCTTTTGGCGGGTTTTAAAATCTTTTGGCGGGTATTTGGAATGTTTTGGTTTGCTTTCATTTGTTTTGATTATGTTTTGGCAAGTTATTGAATGTTTCGATCACTTCTTACTGGTTTTCTAGTATTTTGGCATCTTTTCAGAATGTTTTGATCAGTTTTGGCGGGTTCTAAATAATTTTGTCGGGTTTTTGGAATGTTTTGGTTGGTTTTGATTTGTTTTTATGATGTATTGCCAAGTTTTTTGAATGTTTTGATCAGTTCAGGCTGGTTTTCTAATGTTTTGGCATCTTTTCAGAATGTTTTGATGAGTTTTGCGGGTCTAAATCATTTTGGCGGGTTTTCAGAATGTTTTGGTTGGTTTTGATTTGTTTTTATGATGTTTTGGTGGGTTTTCGGAATGTTTTGGTTGGGTTTTAGAATGTTTTGTATTCTCTTGAGTTGTTTTTATTGTGTTGGCAGGTTTTGGAATGTTTGGATTCCTTTTGGCGGGTTTTAAAATCTTTTGGCGGGTATTTGGAATGTTTTGGCGGGTATTCGGAAGGTTTTGATTAGTTTTGACAGGTTTTGAAATATTTTGGCGGGTTTTTAGAAGGTTTCGATTTGTTTTGATTTGTTTTGATTCTGTTTAGCCCAGTTTTTGGTGTGTTTGGATTAGCTTTGTTGGGCTTGATCATGTTTTGTCAGGTTTTTTCGAATGTATTGATGACTTCTGTCTGGTTTTCTATTTTGGCGGGTTTGAAAATATTTTTGGATTAGTTTTGGCGGGTTTGAAAATATTTTGGCTCTTTGCGCAGAGATGACGGTGCCGGTTGCGGTGCGCTCCGGGGCGCTCCTTCTGCGGAAAGACGCCTGGCAGCGGCACTTGGGCAGCTCTGCGTCTCCGTATTCTGCGTTTCGTGCCTTCCGCATCTCAGCAAAATGCTTTCCCACTAGGTCTAACAAGGAGAAACTGTGGCAGCTGAGTAGATGTAGCCTGGCCCGCCCTTTGAAGTTGACAAGTTCTTGGCATCTCAGAGCCTCAAGGGAAGAGCAAGGTTATCTATGGTAGGCTGGGGCAGAACTAGCAGCAAGCAGAGCAAAGTTGTCCAAGAATAGCTTCCATTGGAATGCTAATGGCAATTGAAGAGGCAGGCCAGTGGCAAGCCACTAGCTTCTAGCAGTTTGAAAGTTGCAGACACAGTGCAGGTGTTGTGCGGCTTCCTTCTTGGCCTCCTAGAAGGTGCCGCGCTCTCCGTCTCTTGCTTGCCAATATGTTGCCTTGTTCCTCTTATTTTTTGGTTGGTTTTGATTTGTTTTTATGATGTTTTGGCGGGTTTTCAGAGTGTTTTGGTGGTGTTTTAGAATGTTTTGTATTCTCTTGTGTTGTTTTGATTGTCTTGGCAGGTTTTGGAATGTTTGGATTCCTTTTGGCGGGTTTTAAAATATTTTGGCGGGTATTTGGAATGTTTTGGTTTGCTTTCATTTGTTTTGATTATGTTTTGGCAAGTTATTGAATGTTTCGATCACTTCTTACTGGTTTTCTAGTATTTTGGCATCTTTTCAGAATGTTTTGATCAGTTTTGGCGGGTTCTAAATAATTTTGTCGGGTTTTTGGAATGTTTTGGTTGGTTTTGATTTGTTTTTATGATGTATTGCCAAGTTTTTTGAATGTTTTGATCAGTTCAGGCTGGTTTTCTAATGTTTTGGCATCTTTTCAGAATGTTTTGATGAGTTTTGCGGGTCTAAATCATTTTGGCGGGTTTTCAGAATGTTTTGGTTGGTTTTGATTTGTTTTTATGATGTTTAGGTGGGTTTTCGGAATGTTTTGGTTGGGTTTTAGAATGTTTTGTATTCTCTTGAGTTGTTTTTATTGTGTTGGCAGGTTTTGGAATGTTTGGATTCCTTTTGGCGGGTTTTAAAATCTTTTGGCGAGTATTTGGTATGTTTTGGCGGGTGTTTGGAATGTTTTGATTAGTTTTGACGGGTTTTGAAATATTTTGGCGGGTTTTTAGAAGGTTTCGATTTGTTTTGATTTGTTTTGATTCTGTTTAGCCCAGTTTTTGGTGTGTTTGGATTAGCTTTGTTGGGCTTGATCATGTTTTGTCAGGTTTTTTCGAATGTATTGATGACTTCTGTCTGGTTTTCTATTTTGGCGGGTTTGAAAATATTTTTGGATGAGTTTTGGCGGGTTTGAAAATATTTTGGCTCTTTGCGCAGAGATGACGGTGCCGGTTGCGGTGCGCTCCGGGGCGCTCCTTCTGCGGAAAGACGCCTGGCAGCGGCACTTGGGACAGCTCCGCGTCTCCGTATTCTGCGTTTCGTGCCTTCCGCATCTCAGCAAAATGCTTTCCCACTAGGTCTAGCAAGGAGAAACTGTGGCAGCTGAGTAGATGTAGCCCGGCCCGCCCTTTGAAGTTGACAAGTTCTTGGCATCTCAGAGCCTCAAGGCAAGAGCAAGGTTATCTATGGTAGGCTGGGGCAGAACTAGCAGCAAGCAGAGCAAAGTTGTCCAAGAATAGCTTCCATTGGAATGCTAATGGCAATTGAAGAGGCAGGCCAGTGGCAAGCCACTAGCTTCTAGCAGTTTGAAAGTTGCAGACACAGTGCAGGTGTTGTGCGGCTTCCTTCTTGGCCTCCTAGAAGGTGCCGCGCTCTCCGTCTCTTGCTTGCCAATATGTTGCCGTGTTCCTCTTATTTTTTGGTTGGTTTTGATTTGTTTTTATGATGTTTTGGCGGGTTTTCGGAATGTTTTGGTGGTGTTTTAGAATGTTTTGTATTCTCTTGTGTTGTTTTGATTGTCTTGGCAGGTTTTGGAATGTTTGGATTCCTTTTGGCGGGTTTTAAAATATTTTGGCGGGTATTTGGAATGTTTTGGTTTGCTTTCATTTGTTTTGATTATGTTTTGGCAAGTTATTGAATGTTTCGATCACTTCTTACTGGTTTTCTAGTATTTTGGCATCTTTTCAGAATGTTTTGATCAGTTTTGGCGGGTTCTAAATAATTTTGTCGGGTTTTTGGAATGTTTTGGTTGGTTTTGATTTGTTTTTATGATGTATTGCCAAGTTTTTTGAATGTTTTGATCAGTTCAGGCTGGTTTTCTAATGTTTTGGCATCTTTTCAGAATGTTTTGATGAGTTTTGCGGGTCTAAATAATTTTGGCGGGTTTTCAGAATGTTTTGGTTGGTTTTGATTTGTTTTTATGATGTTTAGGTGGGTTTTCGGAATGTTTTGGTTGGGTTTTAGAATGTTTTGTATTCTCCTGAGTTGTTTTTATTGTGTTGGCAGGTTTTGGAATGTTTGGATTCCTTTTGGCGGGTTTTAAAATCTTTTGGCGAGTATTTGGTATGTTTTGGCGGGTGTTCGGAATGTTTTGATTAGTTTTGACGGGTTTTGAAATATTTTGGCGGGTTTTTAGAAGGTTTCGATTTGTTTTGATTTGTTTTGATTCTGTTTAGCCCAGTTTTTGGTGTGTTTGGATTAGCTTTGTTGGGCTTGATCATGTTTTGTCAGGTTTTTTCGAATGTATTGATGACTTCTGTCTGGTTTTCTATTTTGGCGGGTTTGAAAATATTTTTGGATTAGTTTTGGCGGGTTTGAAAATATTTTGGCTCTTTGCGCAGAGATGACGGTGCCGGTTGCGGTGCGCTCCGGGGCGCTCCTTCTGCGGAAAGACGCCTGGCAGCGGCACTTGGGACAGCTCCGCGTCTCCGTATTCTGCGTTTCTTGCCTTCTGCATCTCAGCAAAATGCTTTCCCACTAGGTCTAACAAGGAGAAACTGTGGCAGCTGAGTAGATGTAGCCTGGCCCGCCCTTTGAAGTTGACAAGTTCTTGGCATCTCAGAGCCTCAAGGGAAGAGCAAGGTTCTCTATGGTAGGCTGGGGCAGAACTAGCAGCAAGCAGAGCAAAGTTGTCCAAGAATAGCTTCCATTGGAATGCTAATGGCAATTGAAGAGGCAGGCCAGTGGCAAGCCACTAGCTTCTAGCAGTTTGAAAGTTGCAGACACAGTGCAGGTGTTGTGCGGCTTCCTTCTTGGCCTCCTAGAAGGTGCCGCGCTCTCCGTCTCTTGCTTGCCAATATGTTGCCTTGTTCCTCTTATTTTTTGGTTGGTTTTGATTTGTTTTTATGATGTTTTGGCGGGTTTTCGGAATGTTTTGGTGGTGTTTTAGAATGTTTTGTTTTCTCTTGTGTTGTTTTGATTGTCTTGGCAGGTTTTGGAATGTTTGGATTCCTTTTGGCGGGTTTTAAAATATTTTGGCGGGTATTTGGAATGTTTTGGTTTGCTTTCATTTGTTTTGATTATGTTTTGGCAAGTTATTGAATGTTTCGATCACTTCTTACTGGTTTTCTAGTATTTTGGCATCTTTTCAGAATGTTTTGATCAGTTTTGGCGGGTTCTAAATAATTTTGTCGGGTTTTTGGAATGTTTTGGTTGG
Organism: Passer domesticus; assembly: GCF_036417665.1. Lineage (NCBI taxonomy): Eukaryota > Metazoa > Chordata > Aves > Passeriformes > Passeridae > Passer > Passer domesticus. The sequence continues at coordinate 62,694,325 of NC_087478.1, forward strand.
TTTTGATTTGTTTTTATGATGTATTGCCAAGTTTTTTGAATGTTTTGATCAGTTCAGGCTGGTTTTCTAATGTTTTGGCATCTTTTCAGAATGTTTTGATGAGTTTTGCGGGTCTAAATCATTTTGGCGGGTTTTCAGAATGTTTTGGTTGGTTTTGATTTGTTTTTATGATGTTTTGGTGGGTTTTCGGAATGTTTTGGTTGGGTTTTAGAATGTTTTGTATTCTCTTGAGTTGTTTTTATTGTGTTGGCAGGTTTTGGAATGTTTGGATTCCTTTTGGCGGGTTTTAAAATCTTTTGGCGGGTATTTGGAATGTTTTGGCGGGTATTCGGAAGGTTTTGATTAGTTTTGACGGGTTTTGAAATATTTTGGCGGGTTTTTAGAAGGTTTAGATTTGTTTTGATTTGTTTTGATTCTGTTTAGCCCAGTTTTTGGTGTGTTTGGATTAGCTTTGTTGGGCTTGATCATGTTTTGTCAGGTTTTTTCGAATGTATTGATGACTTCTGTCTGGTTTTCTATTTTGGCGGGTTTGAAAATATTTTTGGATGAGTTTTGGCGGGTTTGAAAATATTTTGGCTCTTTGCGCAGAGATGACGGTGCCGGTTGCGGTGCGCTCCGGGGCGCTCCTTCTGCGGAAAGACGCCTGGCAGCGGCACTTGGGACAGCTCTGCGTCTCCGTATTCTGCGTTTCGTGCCTTCCGCATCTCAGCAAAATGCTTTCCCACTAGGTCTAGCAAGGAGAAACTGTGGCAGCTGAGTAGATGTAGCCTGGCCCGCCCTTTGAAGTTGACAGGTTCTTGGCATCTCAGAGCCTCAAGGGAAGAGCAAGGTTATCTATGGTAGGCTGGGGCAGAACTAGCAGCAAGCAGAGCAAAGTTGTCCAAGAATAGCTTCCATTGGAATGCTAATGGCAATTGAAGAGGCAGGCCAGTGGCAAGCCACTAGCTTCTAGCAGTTTGAAAGTTGCAGACACAGTGCAGGTGTTGTGCGGCTTCCTTCTTGGCCTCCTAGAAGGTGCCGCGCTCTCCGTCTCTTGCTTGCCAATATGTTGCCGTGTTCCTCTTATTTTTTGGTTGGTTTTGATTTGTTTTTATGATGTTTTGGCGGGTTTTCGGAATGTTTTGGTGGTGTTTTAGAATGTTTTGTATTCTCTTGTGTTGTTTTGATTGTCTTGGCAGGTTTTGGAATGTTTGGATTCCTTTTGGCGGGTTTTAAAATATTTTGGCGGGTATTTGGAATGTTTTGGTTTGCTTTCATTTGTTTTGATTATGTTTTGGCAAGTTATTGAATGTTTCGATCACTTCTTACTGGTTTTCTAGTATTTTGGCATCTTTTCAGAATGTTTTGATCAGTTTTGGCGGGTTCTAAATAATTTTGTCGGGTTTTTGGAATGTTTTGGTTGGTTTTGATTTGTTTTTATGATGTATTGCCAAGTTTTTTGAATGTTTTGATCAGTTCAGGCTGGTTTTCTAATGTTTTGGCATCTTTTCAGAATGTTTTGATGAGTTTTGCGGGTCTAAATAATTTTGGCGGGTTTTCAGAATGTTTTGGTTGGTTTTGATTTGTTTTTATGATGTTTTGGTGGGTTTTCGGAATGTTTTGGTTGGGTTTTAGAATGTTTTGTATTCTCTTGAGTTGTTTTTATTGTGTTGGCAGGTTTTGGAATGTTTGGATTCCTTTTGGCGGGTTTTAAAATCTTTTGGCGGGTATTTGGAATGTTTTGGCGGGTATTCGGAAGGTTTTGATTAGTTTTGACGGGTTTTGAAATATTTTGGCGGGTTTTTAGAAGGTTTAGATTTGTTTTGATTTGTTTTGATTCTGTTTAGCCCAGTTTTTGGTGTGTTTGGATTAGCTTTGTTGGGCTTGATCATGTTTTGTCAGGTTTTTTCGAATGTATTGATGACTTCTGTCTGGTTTTCTATTTTGGCGGGTTTGAAAATATTTTTGGATTAGTTTTGGCGGGTTTGAAAATATTTTGGCTCTTTGCGCAGAGATGACGGTGCCGGTTGCGGTGCGCTCCGGGGCGCTCCTTCTGCGGAAAGACGCCTGGCAGCGGCACTTGGGACAGCTCTGCGTCTCCGTATTCTGCGTTTCGTGCCTTCCGCATCTCAGCAAAATGCTTTCCCACTAGGTCTAGCAAGGAGAAACTGTGGCAGCTGAGTAGATGTAGCCTGGCCCGCCCTTTGAAGTTGACAAGTTCTTGGCATCTCAGAGCCTCAAGGGAAGAGCAAGGTTATCTATGGTAGGCTGGGGCAGAACTAGCAGCAAGCAGAGCAAAGTTGTCCAAGAATAGCTTCCATTGGAATGCTAATGGCAATTGAAGAGGCAGGCCAGTGGCAAGCCACTAGCTTCTAGCAGTTTGAAAGTTGCAGACACAGTGCAGGTGTTGTGCGGCTTCCTTCTTGGCCTCCTAGAAGGTGCCGCGCTCTCCGTCTCTTGCTTGCCAATATGTTGCCTTGTTCCTCTTATTTTTTGGTTGGTTTTGATTTGTTTTTATGATGTTTTGGCGGGTTTTCGGAATGTTTTGGTGGTGTATTAGAATGTTTTGTTTTCTCTTGTGTTGTTTTGATTGTCTTGGCAGGTTTTGGAATGTTTGGATTCCTTTTGGCGGGTTTTAAAATATTTTGGCGGGTATTTGGAATGTTTTGGTTTGCTTTCATTTGTTTTGATTATGTTTTGGCAAGTTATTGAATGTTTCGATCACTTCTTACTGGTTTTCTAGTATTTTGGCATCTTTTCAGAATGTTTTGATCAGTTTTGGCGGGTTCTAAATAATTTTGTCGGGTTTTTGGAATGTTTTGGTTGGTTTTGATTTGTTTTTATGATGTATTGCCAAGTTTTTTGAATGTTTTGATCAGTTCAGGCTGGTTTTCTAATGTTTTGGCATCTTTTCAGAATGTTTTGATGAGTTTTGCGGGTCTAAATCATTTTGGCGGGTTTTCAGAATGTTTTGGTTGGTTTTGATTTGTTTTTATGATGTTTAGGTGGGTTTTCGGAATGTTTTGGTTGGGTTTTAGAATGTTTTGTATTCTCCTGAGTTGTTTTTATTGTGTTGGCAGGTTTTGGAATGTTTGGATTCCTTTTGGCGGGTTTTAAAATCTTTTGGCGAGTATTTGGTATGTTTTGGCGGGTGTTCGGAATGTTTTGATTAGTTTTGACGGGTTTTGAAATATTTTGGCGGGTTTTTAGAAGGTTTCGATTTGTTTTGATTTGTTTTGATTCTGTTTAGCCCAGTTTTTGGTGTGTTTGGATTAGCTTTGTTGGGCTTGATCATGTTTTGTCAGGTTTTTTCGAATGTATTGATGACTTCTGTCTGGTTTTCTATTTTGGCGGGTTTGAAAATATTTTTGGATGAGTTTTGGCGGGTTTGAAAATATTTTGGCTCTTTGCGCAGAGATGACGGTGCCGGTTGCGGTGCGCTCCGGGGCGCTCCTTCTGCGGAAAGACGCCTGGCAGCGGCACTTGGGACAGCTCCGCGTCTCCGTATTCTGCGTTTCGTGCCTTCTGCATCTCAGCAAAATGCTTTCCCATTAGGTCTAGCAAGGAGAAACTGTGGCAGCTGAGTAGATGTAGCCCGGCCCGCCCTTTGAAGTTGACAAGTTCTTGGCATCTCAGAGCCTCAAGGCAAGAGCAAGGTTATCTATGGTAGGCTGGGGCAGAACTAGCAGCAAGCAGAGCAAAGTTGTCCAAGAATAGCTTCCATTGGAATGCTAATGGCAATTGAAGAGGCAGGCCAGTGGCAAGCCACTAGCTTCTAGCAGTTTGAAAGTTGCAGACACAGTGCAGGTGTTGTGCGGCTTCCTTCTTGGCCTCCTAGAAGGTGCCGCGCTCTCCGTCTCTTGCTTGCCAATATGTTGCCGTGTTCCTCTTATTTTTTGGTTGGTTTTGATTTGTTTTTATGATGTTTTGGCGGGTTTTCGGAATGTTTTGGTGGTGTTTTAGAATGTTTTGTATTCTCTTGTGTTGTTTTGATTGTCTTGGCAGGTTTTGGAATGTTTGGATTCCTTTTGGCGGGTTTTAAAATCTTTTGGCGGGTATTTGGAATGTTTTGGTTTGCTTTCATTTGTTTTGATTATGTTTTGGCAAGTTATTGAATGTTTCGATCACTTCTGACTGGTTTTCTAGTATTTTGGCATCTTTTCAGAATGTTTTGATCAGTTTTGGCGGGTTCTAAATAATTTTGTCGGGTTTTTGGAATGTTTTGGTTGGTTTTGATTTGTTTTTATGATGTATTGCCAAGTTTTTTGAATATTTTGATCAGTTCAGGCTGGTTTTCTAATGTTTTGGCATCTTTTCAGAATGTTTTGATGAGTTTTGCGGGTCTAAATAATTTTGGCGGGTTTTCAGAATGTTTTGGTTGGTTTTGATTTGTTTTTATGATGTTTAGGTGGGTTTTCGGAATGTTTTGGTTGGGTTTTAGAATGTTTTGTATTCTCCTGAGTTGTTTTTATTGTGTTGGCAGGTTTTGGAATGTTTGGATTCCTTTTGGCGGGTTTTAAAATCTTTTGGCGAGTATTTGGTATGTTTTGGCGGGTGTTCGGAATATTTTGATTAGTTTTGACGGGTTTTGAAATATTTTGGCGGGTTTTTAGAAGGTTTAGATTTGTTTTGATTTGTTTTGATTCTGTTTAGCCCAGTTTTTGGTGTGTTTGGATTAGCTTTGTTGGGCTTGATCATGTTTTGTCAGGTTTTTTCGAATGTATTGATGACTTCTGTCTGGTTTTCTATTTTGGCGGGTTTGAAAATATTTTTGGATTAGTTTTGGCGGGTTTGAAAATATTTTGGCTCTTTGCGCAGAGATGACGGTGCCGGTTGCGGTGCGCTCCGGGGCGCTCCTTCTGCGGAAAGACGCCTGGCAGCGGCACTTGGGACAGCTCCGCGTCTCCGTATTCTGCGTTTCGTGCCTTCCGCATCTCAGCAAAATGCTTTCCCACTAGGTCTAGCAAGGAGAAACTGTGGCAGCTGAGTAGATGTAGCCCGGCCCGCCCTTTGAAGTTGACAAGTTCTTGGCACCTCAGAGCCTCAAGGGAAGAGCAAGGTTATCTATGGTAGGCTGGGGCAGAACTAGCAGCAAGCAGAGCAAAGTTGTCCAAGAATAGCTTCCATTGGAATGCTAATGGCAATTGAAGAGGCAGGCCAGTGGCAAGCCACTAGCTTCTAGCAGTTTGAAAGTTGCAGACACAGTGCAGGTGTTGTGCGGCTTCCTTCTTGGCCTCCTAGAAGGTGCCGCGCTCTCCGTCTCTTGCTTGCCAATATGTTGCCGTGTTCCTCTTATTTTTTGGTTGGTTTTGATTTGTTTTTATGATGTTTTGGCGGGTTTTCGGAATGTTTTGGTGGTGTTTTAGAATGTTTTGTATTCTCTTGTGTTGTTTTGATTGTCTTGGCAGGTTTTGGAATGTTTGGATTCCTTTTGGCGGGTTTTAAAATATTTTGGCGGGTATTTGGAATGTTTTGGTTTGCTTTCATTTGTTTTGATTATGTTTTGGCAAGTTATTGAATGTTTCGATCACTTCTTACTGGTTTTCTAGTATTTTGGCATCTTTTCAGAATGTTTTGATCAGTTTTGGCGGGTTCTAAATCATTTTGTCGGGTTTTTGGAATGTTTTGGTTGGTTTTGATTTGTTTTTATGATGTATTGCCAAGTTTTTTGAATATTTTGATCAGTTCAGGCTGGTTTTCTAATGTTTTGGCATCTTTTCAGAATGTTTTGATGAGTTTTGCGGGTCTAAATAATTTTGGCGGGGTTTCAGAATGTTTTGGTTGGTTTTGATTTGTTTTTATGATGTTTAGGTGGGTTTTCGGAATGTTTTGGTTGGGTTTTAGAATGTTTTGTATTCTCTTGAGTTGTTTTTATTGTGTTGGCAGGTTTTGGAATGTTTGGATTCCTTTTGGCGAGTTTTAAAATCTTTTGGCGGGTATTTGGAATGTTTTGGCGGGTGTTCGGAATGTTTTGATTAGTTTTGACGGGTTTTGAAATATTTTGGCGGGTTTTTAGAAGGTTTAGATTTGTTTTGATTTGTTTTGATTCTGTTTAGCCCAGTGTTTGGTGTGTTTGGATTAGCTTTGTTGGGCTTTATCATGTTTTGTCAGGTTTTTTCGAATGTATTGATGACTTCTGTCTGGTTTTCTATTTTGGCGGGTTTGAAAATATTTTTGGATTAGTTTTGGCGGGTTTGAAAATATTTTGGCTCTTTGGGCAGAGATGACGGTGCCGGTTGCGGTGCGCTCCGGGGCGCTCCTTCTGCGGAAAGACGCCTGGCAGCGGCACTTGGGACAGCTCCGCGTCTCCGTATTCTGCGTTTCTTGCCTTCTGCATCTCAGCAAAATGCTTTCCCACTAGGTCTAGCAAGGAGAAACTGTGGCAGCTGAGTAGATGTAGCCTGGCCCGCCCTTTGAAGTTGACAAGTTCTTGGCATCTCAGAGCCTCAAGGCAAGAGCAAGGTTCTCTATGGTAGGCTGGGGCAGAACTAGCAGCAAGCAGAGCAAAGTTGTCCAAGAATAGCTTCCATTGGAATGCTAATGGCAATTGAAGAGGCAGGCCAGTGGCAAGCCACTAGCTTCTAGCAGTTTGAAAGTTGCAGACACAGTGCAGGTGTTGTGCGGCTTCCTTCTTGGCCTCCTAGAAGGTGCCGCGCTCTCCGTCTCTTGCTTGCCAATATGTTGCCTTGTTCCTCTTATTTTTTGGTTGGTTTTGATTTGTTTTTATGATGTTTTGGCGGGTTTTCGGAATGTTTTGGTGGTGTTTTAGAATGTTTTGTTTTCTCTTGTGTTGTTTATATTGTCTTGGCAGGTTTTGGAATGTTTGGATTCCTTTTGGCGGGTTTTAAAATATTTTGGCGGGTATTTGGAATGTTTTGGTTTGCTTTCATTTGTTTTGATTATGTTTTGGCAAGTTATTGAATGTTTCGATCACTTCTGACTGGTTTTCTAGTATTTTGGCATCTTTTCAGAATGTTTTGATCAGTTTTGGCGGGTTCTAAATAATTTTGTCGGGTTTTTGGAATGTTTTGGTTGGTTTTGATTTGTTTTTATGATGTATTGCCAAGTTTTTTGAATGTTTTGATCAGTTCAGGCTGGTTTTCTAATGTTTTGGCATCTTTTCAGAATGTTTTGATGAGTTTTGCGGGTCTAAATCATTTTGGCGGGTTTTCAGAATGTTTTGGTTGGTTTTGATTTGTTTTTATGATGTTTTGGTGGGTTTTCAGAATGTTTTGGTTGGGTTTTAGAATGTTTTGTATTCTCTTGAGTTGTTTTTATTGTGTTGGCAGGTTTTGGAATGTTTGGATTCCTTTTGGCGGGTTTTAAAATCTTTTGGCGGGTATTTGGAATGTTTTGGCGGGTATTCGGAAGGTTTTGATTAGTTTTGACGGGTTTTGAAATATTTTGGCGGGTTTTTAGAAGGTTTAGATTTGTTTTGATTTGTTTTGATTCTGTTTAGCCCAGTTTTTGGTGTGTTTGGATTAGCTTTGTTGGGCTTGATCATGTTTTGTCAGGTTTTTTCGAATGTATTGATGACTTCTGTCTGGTTTTCTATTTTGGCGGGTTTGAAAATATTTTTGGATTAGTTTTGGCGGGTTTGAAAATATTTTGGCTCTTTGCGCAGAGATGACGGTGCCGGTTGCGGTGCGCTCCGGGGCGCTCCTTCTGCGGAAAGACGCCTGGCAGCGGCACTTGGGACAGCTCCGCGTCTCCGTATTCTGCGTTTCTTGCCTTCTGCATCTCAGCAAAATGCTTTCCCACTAGGTCTAGCAAGGAGAAACTGTGGCAACTGAGTAGATGTAGCCTGGCCCGCCCTTTGAAGTTGACAAGTTCTTGGCATCTCAGAGCCTCAAGGCAAGAGCAAGGTTATCTATGGTAGGCTGGGGCAGAACTAGCAGCAAGCAGAGCAAAGTTGTCCAAGAATCGCTTCCATTGGAATGCTAATGGCAATTGAAGAGGCAGGCCAGTGGCAAGCCACTAGCTTCTAGCAGTTTGAAAGTTGCAGACACAGTGCAGGTGTTGTGCGGCTTCCTTCTTGGCCTCCTAGAAGGTGCCGCGCTCTCCGTCTCTTGCTTGCCAATATGTTGCCTTGTTCCTCTTATTTTTTGGTTGGTTTTGATTTGTTTTTATGATGTTTTGGCGGGTTTTCGGAATGTTTTGGTGGTGTTTTAGAATGTTTTGTTTTCTCTTGTGTTGTTTTGATTGTCTTGGCAGGTTTTGGAATGTTTGGATTCCTTTTGGCGGGTTTTAAAATCTTTTGGCGGGTATTTGGAATGTTTTGGTTTGCTTTCATTTGTTTTGATTATGTTTTGGCAAGTTATTGAATGTTTCGATCACTTCTGACTGGTTTTCTAGTATTTTGGCATCTTTTCAGAATGTTTTGATCAGTTTTGGCGGGTTCTAAATAATTTTGTCGGGTTTTTGGAATGTTTTGGTTGGTTTTGATTTGTTTTTATGATGTATTGCCAAGTTTTTTGAATGTTTTGATCAGTTCAGGCTGGTTTTCTAATGTTTTGGCATCTTTTCAGAATGTTTTGATGAGTTTTGCGGGTCTAAATCATTTTGGCGGGTTTTCAGAATGTTTTGGTTGGTTTTGATTTGTTTTTATGATGTTTTGGTGGGTTTTCGGAATGTTTTGGTTGGGTTTTAGAATGTTTTGTATTCTCTTGAGTTGTTTTTATTGTGTTGGCAGGTTTTGGAATGTTTGGATTCCTTTTGGCGGGTTTTAAAATCTTTTGGCGGGTATTTGGAATGTTTTGGCGGGTATTCGGAAGGTTTTGATTAGTTTTGACGGGTTTTGAAATATTTTGGCGGGTTTTTAGAAGGTTTAGATTTGTTTTGATTTGTTTTGATTCTGTTTAGCCCAGTTTTTGGTGTGTTTGGATTAGCTTTGTTGGGCTTGATCATGTTTTGTCAGGTTTTTTCGAATGTATTGATGACTTCTGTCTGGTTTTCTATTTTGGCGGGTTTGAAAATATTTTTGGATGAGTTTTGGCGGGTTTGAAAATATTTTGGCTCTTTGCGCAGAGATGACGGTGCCGGTTGCGGTGCGCTCCGGGGCGCTCCTTCTGCGGAAAGACGCCTGGCAGCGGCACTTGGGACAGCTCTGCGTCTCCGTATTCTGCGTTTCGTGCCTTCCGCATCTCAGCAAAATGCTTTCCCACTAGGTCTAGCAAGGAGAAACTGTGGCAGCTGAGTAGATGTAGCCTGGCCCGCCCTTTGAAGTTGACAAGTTCTTGGCATCTCAGAGCCTCAAGGGAAGAGCAAGGTTATCTATGGTAGGCTGGGGCAGAACTAGCAGCAAGCAGAGCAAAGTTGTCCAAGAATAGCTTCCATTGGAATGCTAATGGCAATTGAAGAGGCAGGCCAGTGGCAAGCCACTAGCTTCTAGCAGTTTGAAAGTTGCAGACACAGTGCAGGTGTTGTGCGGCTTCCTTCTTGGCCTCCTAGAAGGTGCCGCGCTCTCCGTCTCTTGCTTGCCAATATGTTGCCTTGTTCCTCTTATTTTTTGGTTGGTTTTGATTTGTTTTTATGATGTTTTGGCGGGTTTTCGGAATGTTTTGGTGGTGTTTTAGAATGTTTTGTTTTCTCTTGTGTTGTTTATATTGTCTTGGCAGGTTTTGGAATGTTTGGATTCCTTTTGGCGGGTTTTAAAATCTTTTGGCGGGTATTTGGAATGTTTTGGTTTGCTTTCATTTGTTTTGATTATGTTTTGGCAAGTTATTGAATGTTTCGATCACTTCTGACTGGTTTTCTAGTATTTTGGCATCTTTTCAGAATGTTTTGATCAGTTTTGGCGGGTTCTAAATAATTTTGTCGGGTTTTTGGAATGTTTTGGTTGGTTTTGATTTGTTTTTATGATGTATTGCCAAGTTTTTTGAATGTTTTGATCAGTTCAGGCTGGTTTTCTAATGTTTTGGCATCTTTTCAGAATGTTTTGATGAGTTTTGCGGGTCTAAATCATTTTGGCGGGTTTTCAGAATGTTTTGGTTGGTTTTGATTTGTTTTTATGATGTTTTGGTGGGTTTTCAGAATGTTTTGGTTGGGTTTTAGAATGTTTTGTATTCTCTTGAGTTGTTTTTATTGTGTTGGCAGGTTTTGGAATGTTTGGATTCCTTTTGGCGGGTTTTAAAATCTTTTGGCGGGTATTTGGAATGTTTTGGCGGGTATTCGGAAGGTTTTGATTAGTTTTGACAGGTTTTGAAATATTTTGGCGGGTTTTTAGAAGGTTTAGATTTGTTTTGATTTGTTTTGATTCTGTTTAGCCCAGTTTTTGGTGTGTTTGGATTAGCTTTGTTGGGCTTGATCATGTTTTGTCAGGTTTTTTCGAATGTATTGATGACTTCTGTCTGGTTTTCTATTTTGGCGGGTTTGAAAATATTTTTGGATTAGTTTTGGCGGGTTTGAAAATATTTTGGCTCTTTGCGCAGAGATGACGGTGCCGGTTGCGGTGCGCTCCGGGGCGCTCCTTCTGCGGAAAGACGCCTGGCAGCGGCACTTGGGACAGCTCCGCGTCTCCGTATTCTGCGTTTCTTGCCTTCTGCATCTCAGCAAAATGCTTTCCCACTAGGTCTAGCAAGGAGAAACTGTGGCAACTGAGTAGATGTAGCCTGGCCCGCCCTTTGAAGTTGACAAGTTCTTGGCATCTCAGAGCCTCAAGGCAAGAGCAAGGTTATCTATGGTAGGCTGGGGCAGAACTAGCAGCAAGCAGAGCAAAGTTGTCCAAGAATCGCTTCCATTGGAATGCTAATGGCAATTGAAGAGGCAGGCCAGTGGCAAGCCACTAGCTTCTAGCAGTTTGAAAGTTGCAGACACAGTGCAGGTGTTGTGCGGCTTCCTTCTTGGCCTCCTAGAAGGTGCCGCGCTCTCCGTCTCTTGCTTGCCAATATGTTGCCTTGTTCCTCTTATTTTTTGGTTGGTTTTGATTTGTTTTTATGATGTTTTGGCGGGTTTTCGGAATGTTTTGGTGGTGTTTTAGAATGTTTTGTTTTCTCTTGTGTTGTTTTGATTGTCTTGGCAGGTTTTGGAATGTTTGGATTCCTTTTGGCGGGTTTTAAAATCTTTTGGCGGGTATTTGGAATGTTTTGGTTTGCTTTCATTTGTTTTGATTATGTTTTGGCAAGTTATTGAATGTTTCGATCACTTCTGACTGGTTTTCTAGTATTTTGGCATCTTTTCAGAATGTTTTGATCAGTTTTGGCGGGTTCTAAATAATTTTGTCGGGTTTTTGGAATGTTTTGGTTGGTTTTGATTTGTTTTTATGATGTATTGCCAAGTTTTTTGAATGTTTTGATCAGTTCAGGCTGGTTTTCTAATGTTTTGGCATCTTTTCAGAATGTTTTGATGAGTTTTGCGGGTCTAAATCATTTTGGCGGGTTTTCAGAATGTTTTGGTTGGTTTTGATTTGTTTTTATGATGTTTTGGTGGGTTTTCGGAATGTTTTGGTTGGGTTTTAGAATGTTTTGTATTCTCTTGAGTTGTTTTTATTGTGTTGGCAGGTTTTGGAATGTTTGGATTCCTTTTGGCGGGTTTTAAAATCTTTTGGCGGGTATTTGGAATGTTTTGGCGGGTATTCGGAAGGTTTTGATTAGTTTTGACGGGTTTTGAAATATTTTGGCGGGTTTTTAGAAGGTTTAGATTTGTTTTGATTTGTTTTGATTCTGTTTAGCCCAGTTTTTGGTGTGTTTGGATTAGCTTTGTTGGGCTTGATCATGTTTTGTCAGGTTTTTTCGAATGTATTGATGACTTCTGTCTGGTTTTCTATTTTGGCGGGTTTGAAAATATTTTTGGATGAGTTTTGGCGGGTTTGAAAATATTTTGGCTCTTTGCGCAGAGATGACGGTGCCGGTTGCGGTGCGCTCCGGGGCGCTCCTTCTGCGGAAAGACGCCTGGCAGCGGCACTTGGGACAGCTCTGCGTCTCCGTATTCTGCGTTTCGTGCCTTCCGCATCTCAGCAAAATGCTTTCCCACTAGGTCTAGCAAGGAGAAACTGTGGCAGCTGAGTAGATGTAGCCTGGCCCGCCCTTTGAAGTTGACAAGTTCTTGGCATCTCAGAGCCTCAAGGGAAGAGCAAGGTTATCTATGGTAGGCTGGGGCAGAACTAGCAGCAAGCAGAGCAAAGTTGTCCAAGAATAGCTTCCATTGGAATGCTAATGGCAATTGAAGAGGCAGGCCAGTGGCAAGCCACTAGCTTCTAGCAGTTTGAAAGTTGCAGACACAGTGCAGGTGTTGTGCGGCTTCCTTCTTGGCCTCCTAGAAGGTGCCGCGCTCTCCGTCTCTTGCTTGCCAATATGTTGCCTTGTTCCTCTTATTTTTTGGTTGGTTTTGATTTGTTTTTATGATGTTTTGGCGGGTTTTCGGAATGTTTTGGTGGTGTTTTAGAATGTTTTGTTTTCTCTTGTGTTGTTTATATTGTCTTGGCAGGTTTTGGAATGTTTGGATTCCTTTTGGCGGGTTTTAAAATATTTTGGCGGGTATTTGGAATGTTTTGGTTTGCTTTCATTTGTTTTGATTATGTTTTGGCAAGTTATTGAAAGTTTCGATCACTTCTGACTGGTTTTCTAGTATTTTGGCATCTTTTCAGAATGTTTTGATCAGTTTTGGCGGGTTCTAAATAATTTTGTCGGGTTTTTGGAATGTTTTGGTTGGTTTTGATTTGTTTTTATGATGTATTGCCAAGTTTTTTGAATGTTTTGATCAGTTCAGGCTGGTTTTCTAATGTTTTGGCATCTTTTCAGAATGTTTTGATGAGTTTTGCGGGTCTAAATCATTTTGGCGGGTTTTCAGAATGTTTTGGTTGGTTTTGATTTGTTTTTATGATGTTTTGGTGGGTTTTCAGAATGTTTTGGTTGGGTTTTAGAATGTTTTGTATTCTCTTGAGTTGTTTTTATTGTGTTGGCAGGTTTTGGAATGTTTGGATTCCTTTTGGCGGGTTTTAAAATCTTTTGGCGGGTATTTGGAATGTTTTGGCGGGTATTCGGAAGGTTTTGATTAGTTTTGACAGGTTTTGAAATATTTTGGCGGGTTTTTAGAAGGTTTCGATTTGTTTTGATTTGTTTTGATTCTGTTTAGCCCAGTTTTTGGTGTGTTTGGATTAGCTTTGTTGGGCTTGATCATGTTTTGTCAGGTTTTTTCGAATGTATTGATGACTTCTGTCTGGTTTTCTATTTTGGCGGGTTTGAAAATATTTTTGGATTAGTTTTGGCGGGTTTGAAAATATTTTGGCTCTTTGCGCAGAGATGACGGTGCCGGTTGCGGTGCGCTCCGGGGCGCTCCTTCTGCGGAAAGACGCCTGGCAGCGGCACTTGGGACAGCTCCGCGTCTCCGTATTCTGCGTTTCTTGCCTTCTGCATCTCAGCAAAATGCTTTCCCACTAGGTCTAGCAAGGAGAAACTGTGGCAACTGAGTAGATGTAGCCTGGCCCGCCCTTTGAAGTTGACAAGTTCTTGGCATCTCAGAGCCTCAAGGCAAGAGCAAGGTTATCTATGGTAGGCTGGGGCAGAACTAGCAGCAAGCAGAGCAAAGTTGTCCAAGAATCGCTTCCATTGGAATGCTAATGGCAATTGAAGAGGCAGGCCAGTGGCAAGCCACTAGCTTCTAGCAGTTTGAAAGTTGCAGACACAGTGCAGGTGTTGTGCGGCTTCCTTCTTGGCCTCCTAGAAGGTGCCGCGCTCTCCGTCTCTTGCTTGCCAATATGTTGCCTTGTTCCTCTTATTTTTTGGTTGGTTTTGATTTGTTTTTATGATGTTTTGGCGGGTTTTCGGAATGTTTTGGTGGTGTTTTAGAATGTTTTGTTTTCTCTTGTGTTGTTTTGATTGTCTTGGCAGGTTTTGGAATGTTTGGATTCCTTTTGGCGGGTTTTAAAATATTTTGGCGGGTATTTGGAATGTTTTGGTTTGCTTTCATTTGTTTTGATTATGTTTTGGCAAGTTATTGAATGTTTCGATCACTTCTGACTGGTTTTCTAGTATTTTGGCATCTTTTCAGAATGTTTTGATCAGTTTTGGCGGGTTCTAAATAATTTTGTCGGGTTTTTGGAATGTTTTGGTTGGTTTTGATTTGTTTTTATGATGTTTTGCCAAGTTTTTTGAATGTTTTGATCAGTTCAGGCTGGTTTTCTAATGTTTTGGCATCTTTTCAGAATGTTTTGATGAGTTTTGCGGGTCTAAATCATTTTGGCGGGTTTTCAGAATGTTTTGGTTGGTTTTGATTTGTTTTTATGATGTTTTGGTGGGTTTTCGGAATGTTTTGGTTGGGTTTTAGAATGTTTTGTATTCTCTTGAGTTGTTTTTATTGTGTTGGCAGGTTTTGGAATGTTTGGATTCCTTTTGGCGGGTTTTAAAATCTTTTGGCGGGTATTTGGAATGTTTTGGCGGGTATTCGGAAGGTTTTGATTAGGTTTTGAAATATTTTGGCGGGTTTTTAGAAGGTTTCGATTTGTTTTGATTTGTTTTGATTCTGTTTAGCCCAGTTTTTGGTGTGTTTGGATTAGCTTTGTTGGGCTTGATCATGTTTTGTCAGGTTTTTTCGAATGTATTGATGACTTCTGTCTGGTTTTCTATTTTGGCGGGTTTGAAAATATTTTTGGATGAGTTTTGGCGGGTTTGAAAATATTTTGGCTCTTTGCGCAGAGATGACGGTGCCGGTTGCGGTGCGCTCCGGGGCGCTCCTTCTGCGGAAAGACGCCTGGCAGCGGCACTTGGGACAGCTCCGCGTCTCCGTATTCTGCGTTTCGTGCCTTCTGCATCTCAGCAAAATGCTTTCCCATTAGGTCTAGCAAGGAGAAACTGTGGCAGCTGAGTAGATGTAGCCCGGCCCGCCCTTTGAAGTTGACAAGTTCTTGGCATCTCAGAGCCTCAAGGCAAGAGCAAGGTTATCTATGGTAGGCTGGGGCAGAACTAGCAGCAAGCAGAGCAAAGTTGTCCAAGAATAGCTTCCATTGGAATGCTAATGGCAATTGAAGAGGCAGGCCAGTGGCAAGCCACTAGCTTCTAGCAGTTTGAAAGTTGCAGACACAGTGCAGGTGTTGTGCGGCTTCCTTCTTGGCCTCCTAGAAGGTGCCGCGTTCTCCGTCTCTTGCTTGCCAATATGTTGCCGTGTTCCTCTTATTTTTTGGTTGGTTTTGATTTGTTTTTATGATGTTTTGGCGGGTTTTCGGAATGTTTTGGTGGTGTTTTAGAATGTTTTGTATTCTCTTGTGTTGTTTTGATTGTCTTGGCAGGTTTTGGAATGTTTGGATTCCTTTTGGCGGGTTTTAAAATCTTTTGGCGGGTATTTGGAATGTTTTGGTTTGCTTTCATTTGTTTTGATTATGTTTTGGCAAGTTATTGAATGTTTCGATCACTTCTTACTGGTTTTCTAGTATTTTGGCATCTTTTCAGAATGTTTTGATCAGTTTTGGCGGGTTCTAAATAATTTTGTCGGGTTTTTGGAATGTTTTGGTTGGTTTTGATTTGTTTTTATGATGTATTGCCAAGTTTTTTGAATATTTTGATCAGTTCAGGCTGGTTTTCTAATGTTTTGGCATCTTTTCAGAATGTTTTGATGAGTTTTGCGGGTCTAAATAATTTTGGCGGGTTTTCAGAATGTTTTGGTTGGTTTTGATTTGTTTTTATGATGTTTAGGTGGGTTTTCGGAATGTTTTGGTTGGGTTTTAGAATGTTTTGTATTCTCCTGAGTTGTTTTTATTGTGTTGGCAGGTTTTGGAATGTTTGGATTCCTTTTGGCGGGTTTTAAAATCTTTTGGCGAGTATTTGGTATGTTTTGGCGGGTGTTCGGAATATTTTGATTAGTTTTGACGGGTTTTGAAATATTTTGGCGGGTTTTTAGAAGGTTTAGATTTGTTTTGATTTGTTTTGATTCTGTTTAGCCCAGTTTTTGGTGTGTTTGGATTAGCTTTGTTGGGCTTGATCATGTTTTGTCAGGTTTTTTCGAATGTATTGATGACTTCTGTCTGGTTTTCTATTTTGGCGGGTTTGAAAATATTTTTGGATTAGTTTTGGCGGGTTTGAAAATATTTTGGCTCTTTGCGCAGAGATGACGGTGCCGGTTGCGGTGCGCTCCGGGGCGCTCCTTCTGCGGAAAGACGCCTGGCAGCGGCACTTGGGACAGCTCCGCGTCTCCGTATTCTGCGTTTCGTGCCTTCCGCATCTCAGCAAAATGCTTTCCCACTAGGTCTAGCAAGGAGAAACTGTGGCAGCTGAGTAGATGTAGCCCGGCCCGCCCTTTGAAGTTGACAAGTTCTTGGCACCTCAGAGCCTCAAGGGAAGAGCAAGGTTATCTATGGTAGGCTGGGGCAGAACTAGCAGCAAGCAGAGCAAAGTTGTCCAAGAATAGCTTCCATTGGAATGCTAATGGCAATTGAAGAGGCAGGCCAGTGGCAAGCCACTAGCTTCTAGCAGTTTGAAAGTTGCAGACACAGTGCAGGTGTTGTGCGGCTTCCTTCTTGGCCTCCTAGAAGGTGCCGCGCTCTCCGTCTCTTGCTTGCCAATATGTTGCCTTGTTCCTCTTATTTTTTGGTTGGTTTTGATTTGTTTTTATGATGTTTTGGCGGGTTTTCGGAATGTTTTGGTGGTGTTTTAGAATGTTTTGTTTTCTCTTGTGTTGTTTATATTGTCTTGGCAGGTTTTGGAATGTTTGGATTCCTTTTGGCGGGTTTTAAAATATTTTGGCGGGTATTTGGAATGTTTTGGTTTGCTTTCATTTGTTTTGATTATGTTTTGGCAAGTTATTGAATGTTTCGATCACTTCTGACTGGTTTTCTAGTATTTTGGCATCTTTTCAGAATGTTTTGATCAGTTTTGGCGGGTTCTAAATAATTTTGTCGGGTTTTTGGAATGTTTTGGTTGGTTTTGATTTGTTTTTATGATGTATTGCCAAGTTTTTTGAATGTTTTGATCAGTTCAGGCTGGTTTTCTAATGTTTTGGCATCTTTTCAGAATGTTTTGATGAGTTTTGCGGGTCTAAATAATTTTGGCGGGTTTTCAGAATGTTTTGGTTGGTTTTGATTTGTTTTTATGATGTTTTGGTGGGTTTTCAGAATGTTTTGGTTGGGTTTTAGAATGTTTTGTATTCTCTTGAGTTGTTTTTATTGTGTTGGCAGGTTTTGGAATGTTTGGATTCCTTTTGGCGGGTTTTAAAATCTTTTGGCGGGTATTTGGAATGTTTTGGCGGGTATTCGGAAGGTTTTGATTAGTTTTGACGGGTTTTGAAATATTTTGGCGGGTTTTTAGAAGGTTTAGATTTGTTTTGATTTGTTTTGATTCTGTTTAGCCCAGTTTTTGGTGTGTTTGGATTAGCTTTGTTGGGCTTGATCATGTTTTGTCAGGTTTTTTCGAATGTATTGATGACTTCTGTCTGGTTTTCTATTTTGGCGGGTTTGAAAATATTTTTGGATTAGTTTTGGCGGGTTTGAAAATATTTTGGCTCTTTGCGCAGAGATGACGGTGCCGGTTGCGGTGCGCTCCGGGGCGCTCCTTCTGCGGAAAGACGCCTGGCAGCGGCACTTGGGACAGCTCCGCGTCTCCGTATTCTGCGTTTCTTGCCTTCTGCATCTCAGCAAAATGCTTTCCCACTAGGTCTAGCAAGGAGAAACTGTGGCAACTGAGTAGATGTAGCCTGGCCCGCCCTTTGAAGTTGACAAGTTCTTGGCATCTCAGAGCCTCAAGGCAAGAGCAAGGTTATCTATGGTAGGCTGGGGCAGAACTAGCAGCAAGCAGAGCAAAGTTGTCCAAGAATCGCTTCCATTGGAATGCTAATGGCAATTGAAGAGGCAGGCCAGTGGCAAGCCACTAGCTTCTAGCAGTTTGAAAGTTGCAGACACAGTGCAGGTGTTGTGCGGCTTCCTTCTTGGCCTCCTAGAAGGTGCCGCGCTCTCCGTCTCTTGCTTGCCAATATGTTGCCTTGTTCCTCTTATTTTTTGGTTGGTTTTGATTTGTTTTTATGATGTTTTGGCGGGTTTTCGGAATGTTTTGGTGGTGTTTTAGAATGTTTTGTTTTCTCTTGTGTTGTTTATATTGTCTTGGCAGGTTTTGGAATGTTTGGATTCCTTTTGGCGGGTTTTAAAATATTTTGGCGGGTATTTGGAATGTTTTGGTTTGCTTTCATTTGTTTTGATTATGTTTTGGCAAGTTATTGAATGTTTCGATCACTTCTGACTGGTTTTCTAGTATTTTGGCATCTTTTCAGAATGTTTTGATCAGTTTTGGCGGGTTCTAAATAATTTTGTCGGGTTTTTGGAATGTTTTGGTTGGTTTTGATTTGTTTTTATGATGTATTGCCAAGTTTTTTGAATGTTTTGATCAGTTCAGGCTGGTTTTCTAATGTTTTGGCATCTTTTCAGAATGTTTTGATGAGTTTTGCGGGTCTAAATCATTTTGGCGGGTTTTCAGAATGTTTTGGTTGGTTTTGATTTGTTTTTATGATGTTTTGGTGGGTTTTCAGAATGTTTTGGTTGGGTTTTAGAATGTTTTGTATTCTCTTGAGTTGTTTTTATTGTGTTGGCAGGTTTTGGAATGTTTGGATTCCTTTTGGCGGGTTTTAAAATCTTTTGGCGGGTATTTGGAATGTTTTGGCGGGTATTCGGAAGGTTTTGATTAGTTTTGACAGGTTTTGAAATATTTTGGCGGGTTTTTAGAAGGTTTAGATTTGTTTTGATTTGTTTTGATTCTGTTTAGCCCAGTTTTTGGTGTGTTTGGATTAGCTTTGTTGGGCTTGATCATGTTTTGTCAGGTTTTTTCGAATGTATTGATGACTTCTGTCTGGTTTTCTATTTTGGCGGGTTTGAAAATATTTTTGGATTAGTTTTGGCGGGTTTGAAAATATTTTGGCTCTTTGCGCAGAGATGACGGTGCCGGTTGCGGTGCGCTCCGGGGCGCTCCTTCTGCGGAAAGACGCCTGGCAGCGGCACTTGGGACAGCTCCGCGTCTCCGTATTCTGCGTTTCTTGCCTTCTGCATCTCAGCAAAATGCTTTCCCACTAGGTCTAGCAAGGAGAAACTGTGGCAACTGAGTAGATGTAGCCTGGCCCGCCCTTTGAAGTTGACAAGTTCTTGGCATCTCAGAGCCTCAAGGCAAGAGCAAGGTTATCTATGGTAGGCTGGGGCAGAACTAGCAGCAAGCAGAGCAAAGTTGTCCAAGAATCGCTTCCATTGGAATGCTAATGGCAATTGAAGAGGCAGGCCAGTGGCAAGCCACTAGCTTCTAGCAGTTTGAAAGTTGCAGACACAGTGCAGGTGTTGTGCGGCTTCCTTCTTGGCCTCCTAGAAGGTGCCGCGCTCTCCGTCTCTTGCTTGCCAATATGTTGCCTTGTTCCTCTTATTTTTTGGTTGGTTTTGATTTGTTTTTATGATGTTTTGGCGGGTTTTCGGAATGTTTTGGTGGTGTTTTAGAATGTTTTGTTTTCTCTTGTGTTGTTTTGATTGTCTTGGCAGGTTTTGGAATGTTTGGATTCCTTTTGGCGGGTTTTAAAATCTTTTGGCGGGTATTTGGAATGTTTTGGTTTGCTTTCATTTGTTTTGATTATGTTTTGGCAAGTTATTGAATGTTTCGATCACTTCTGACTGGTTTTCTAGTATTTTGGCATCTTTTCAGAATGTTTTGATCAGTTTTGGCGGGTTCTAAATAATTTTGTCGGGTTTTTGGAATGTTTTGGTTGGTTTTGATTTGTTTTTATGATGTATTGCCAAGTTTTTTGAATGTTTTGATCAGTTCAGGCTGGTTTTCTAATGTTTTGGCATCTTTTCAGAATGTTTTGATGAGTTTTGCGGGTCTAAATCATTTTGGCGGGTTTTCAGAATGTTTTGGTTGGTTTTGATTTGTTTTTATGATGTTTTGGTGGGTTTTCGGAATGTTTTGGTTGGGTTTTAGAATGTTTTGTATTCTCTTGAGTTGTTTTTATTGTGTTGGCAGGTTTTGGAATGTTTGGATTCCTTTTGGCGGGTTTTAAAATCTTTTGGCGGGTATTTGGAATGTTTTGGCGGGTATTCGGAAGGTTTTGATTAGTTTTGACGGGTTTTGAAATATTTTGGCGGGTTTTTAGAAGGTTTAGATTTGTTTTGATTTGTTTTGATTCTGTTTAGCCCAGTTTTTGGTGTGTTTGGATTAGCTTTGTTGGGCTTGATCATGTTTTGTCAGGTTTTTTCGAATGTATTGATGACTTCTGTCTGGTTTTCTATTTTGGCGGGTTTGAAAATATTTTTGGATGAGTTTTGGCGGGTTTGAAAATATTTTGGCTCTTTGCGCAGAGATGACGGTGCCGGTTGCGGTGCGCTCCGGGGCGCTCCTTCTGCGGAAAGACGCCTGGCAGCGGCACTTGGGACAGCTCTGCGTCTCCGTATTCTGCGTTTCGTGCCTTCCGCATCTCAGCAAAATGCTTTCCCACTAGGTCTAGCAAGGAGAAACTGTGGCAGCTGAGTAGATGTAGCCTGGCCCGCCCTTTGAAGTTGACAAGTTCTTGGCATCTCAGAGCCTCAAGGGAAGAGCAAGGTTATCTATGGTAGGCTGGGGCAGAACTAGCAGCAAGCAGAGCAAAGTTGTCCAAGAATAGCTTCCATTGGAATGCTAATGGCAATTGAAGAGGCAGGCCAGTGGCAAGCCACTAGCTTCTAGCAGTTTGAAAGTTGCAGACACAGTGCAGGTGTTGTGCGGCTTCCTTCTTGGCCTCCTAGAAGGTGCCGCGCTCTCCGTCTCTTGCTTGCCAATATGTTGCCTTGTTCCTCTTATTTTTTGGTTGGTTTTGATTTGTTTTTATGATGTTTTGGCGGGTTTTCGGAATGTTTTGGTGGTGTTTTAGAATGTTTTGTTTTCTCTTGTGTTGTTTATATTGTCTTGGCAGGTTTTGGAATGTTTGGATTCCTTTTGGCGGGTTTTAAAATCTTTTGGCGGGTATTTGGAATGTTTTGGTTTGCTTTCATTTGTTTTGATTATGTTTTGGCAAGTTATTGAAAGTTTCGATCACTTCTGACTGGTTTTCTAGTATTTTGGCATCTTTTCAGAATGTTTTGATCAGTTTTGGCGGGTTCTAAATAATTTTGTCGGGTTTTTGGAATGTTTTGGTTGGTTTTGATTTGTTTTTATGATGTATTGCCAAGTTTTTTGAATGTTTTGATCAGTTCAGGCTGGTTTTCTAATGTTTTGGCATCTTTTCAGAATGTTTTGATGAGTTTTGCGGGTCTAAATCATTTTGGCGGGTTTTCAGAATGTTTTGGTTGGTTTTGATTTGTTTTTATGATGTTTTGGTGGGTTTTCAGAATGTTTTGGTTGGGTTTTAGAATGTTTTGTATTCTCTTGAGTTGTTTTTATTGTGTTGGCAGGTTTTGGAATGTTTGGATTCCTTTTGGCGGGTTTTAAAATCTTTTGGCGGGTATTTGGAATGTTTTGGCGGGTATTCGGAAGGTTTTGATTAGTTTTGACAGGTTTTGAAATATTTTGGCGGGTTTTTAGAAGGTTTCGATTTGTTTTGATTTGTTTTGATTCTGTTTAGCCCAGTTTTTGGTGTGTTTGGATTAGCTTTGTTGGGCTTGATCATGTTTTGTCAGGTTTTTTCGAATGTATTGATGACTTCTGTCTGGTTTTCTATTTTGGCGGGTTTGAAAATATTTTTGGATTAGTTTTGGCGGGTTTGAAAATATTTTGGCTCTTTGCGCAGAGATGACGGTGCCGGTTGCGGTGCGCTCCGGGGCGCTCCTTCTGCGGAAAGACGCCTGGCAGCGGCACTTGGGACAGCTCCGCGTCTCCGTATTCTGCGTTTCTTGCCTTCTGCATCTCAGCAAAATGCTTTCCCACTAGGTCTAGCAAGGAGAAACTGTGGCAACTGAGTAGATGTAGCCTGGCCCGCCCTTTGAAGTTGACAAGTTCTTGGCATCTCAGAGCCTCAAGGCAAGAGCAAGGTTATCTATGGTAGGCTGGGGCAGAACTAGCAGCAAGCAGAGCAAAGTTGTCCAAGAATCGCTTCCATTGGAATGCTAATGGCAATTGAAGAGGCAGGCCAGTGGCAAGCCACTAGCTTCTAGCAGTTTGAAAGTTGCAGACACAGTGCAGGTGTTGTGCGGCTTCCTTCTTGGCCTCCTAGAAGGTGCCGCGCTCTCCGTCTCTTGCTTGCCAATATGTTGCCTTGTTCCTCTTATTTTTTGGTTGGTTTTGATTTGTTTTTATGATGTTTTGGCGGGTTTTCGGAATGTTTTGGTGGTGTTTTAGAATGTTTTGTTTTCTCTTGTGTTGTTTTGATTGTCTTGGCAGGTTTTGGAATGTTTGGATTCCTTTTGGCGGGTTTTAAAATATTTTGGCGGGTATTTGGAATGTTTTGGTTTGCTTTCATTTGTTTTGATTATGTTTTGGCAAGTTATTGAATGTTTCGATCACTTCTGACTGGTTTTCTAGTATTTTGGCATCTTTTCAGAATGTTTTGATCAGTTTTGGCGGGTTCTAAATAATTTTGTCGGGTTTTTGGAATGTTTTGGTTGGTTTTGATTTGTTTTTATGATGTTTTGCCAAGTTTTTTGAATGTTTTGATCAGTTCAGGCTGGTTTTCTAATGTTTTGGCATCTTTTCAGAATGTTTTGATGAGTTTTGCGGGTCTAAATCATTTTGGCGGGTTTTCAGAATGTTTTGGTTGGTTTTGATTTGTTTTTATGATGTTTTGGTGGGTTTTCGGAATGTTTTGGTTGGGTTTTAGAATGTTTTGTATTCTCTTGAGTTGTTTTTATTGTGTTGGCAGGTTTTGGAATGTTTGGATTCCTTTTGGCGGGTTTTAAAATCTTTTGGCGGGTATTTGGAATGTTTTGGCGGGTATTTGGAAGGTTTTGATTAGTTTTGACAGGTTTTGAAATATTTTGGCGGGTTTTTAGAAGGTTTCGATTTGTTTTGATTTGTTTTGATTCTGTTTAGCCCAGTTTTTGGTGTGTTTGGATTAGCTTTGTTGGGCTTGATCATGTTTTGTCAGGTTTTTTCGAATGTATTGATGACTTCTGTCTGGTTTTCTATTTTGGCGGGTTTGAAAATATTTTTGGATTAGTTTTGGCGGGTTTGAAAATATTTTGGCTCTTTGCGCAGAGATGACGGCGCCGGTTGCGGTGCGCTCCGGGGCGCTCCTTCTGCGGAAAGACGCCTGGCAGCGGCACTTGGGACAGCTCCGCGTCTCCGTATTCTGCGTTTCTTGCCTTCTGCATCTCAGCAAAATGCTTTCCCACTAGGTCTAGCAAGGAGAAACTGTGGCAACTGAGTAGATGTAGCCTGGCCCGCCCTTTGAAGTTGACAAGTTCTTGGCATCTCAGAGCCTCAAGGCAAGAGCAAGGTTATCTATGGTAGGCTGGGGCAGAACTAGCAGCAAGCAGAGCAAAGTTGTCCAAGAATCGCTTCCATTGGAATGCTAATGGCAATTGAAGAGGCAGGCCAGTGGCAAGCCACTAGCTTCTAGCAGTTTGAAAGTTGCAGACACAGTGCAGGTGTTGTGCGGCTTCCTTCTTGGCCTCCTAGAAGGTGCCGCGCTCTCCGTCTCTTGCTTGCCAATATGTTGCCTTGTTCCTCTTATTTTTTGGTTGGTTTTGATTTGTTTTTATGATGTTTTGGCGGGTTTTCGGAATGTTTTGGTGGTGTTTTAGAATGTTTTGTTTTCTCTTGTGTTGTTTTGATTGTCTTGGCAGGTTTTGGAATGTTTGGATTCCTTTTGGCGGGTTTTAAAATATTTTGGCGGGTATTTGGAATGTTTTGGTTTGCTTTCATTTGTTTTGATTATGTTTTGGCAAGTTATTGAATGTTTCGATCACTTCTGACTGGTTTTCTAGTATTTTGGCATCTTTTCAGAATGTTTTGATCAGTTTTGGCGGGTTCTAAATAATTTTGTCGGGTTTTTGGAATGTTTTGGTTGGTTTTGATTTGTTTTTATGATGTATTGCCAAGTTTTTTGAATGTTTTGATCAGTTCAGGCTGGTTTTCTAATGTTTTGGCATCTTTTCAGAATGTTTTGATGAGTTTTGCGGGTCTAAATCATTTTGGCGGGTTTTCAGAATGTTTTGGTTGGTTTTGATTTGTTTTTATGATGTTTTGGTGGGTTTTCGGAATGTTTTGGTTGGGTTTTAGAATGTTTTGTATTCTCTTGAGTTGTTTTTATTGTGTTGGCAGGTTTTGGAATGTTTGGATTCCTTTTGGCGGGTTTTAAAATCTTTTGGCGGGTATTTGGAATGTTTTGGCGGGTATTCGGAAGGTTTTGATTAGTTTTGACGGGTTTTGAAATATTTTGGCGGGTTTTTAGAAGGTTTAGATTTGTTTTGATTTGTTTTGATTCTGTTTAGCCCAGTTTTTGGTGTGTTTGGATTAGCTTTGTTGGGCTTGATCATGTTTTGTCAGGTTTTTTCGAATGTATTGATGACTTCTGTCTGGTTTTCTATTTTGGCGGGTTTGAAAATATTTTTGGATGAGTTTTGGCGGGTTTGAAAATATTTTGGCTCTTTGCGCAGAGATGACGGTGCCGGTTGCGGTGCGCTCCGGGGCGCTCCTTCTGCGGAAAGACGCCTGGCAGCGGCACTTGGGACAGCTCTGCGTCTCCGTATTCTGCGTTTCGTGCCTTCCGCATCTCAGCAAAATGCTTTCCCACTAGGTCTAGCAAGGAGAAACTGTGGCAGCTGAGTAGATGTAGCCTGGCCCGCCCTTTGAAGTTGACAAGTTCTTGGCATCTCAGAGCCTCAAGGGAAGAGCAAGGTTATCTATGGTAGGCTGGGGCAGAACTAGCAGCAAGCAGAGCAAAGTTGTCCAAGAATAGCTTCCATTGGAATGCTAATGGCAATTGAAGAGGCAGGCCAGTGGCAAGCCACTAGCTTCTAGCAGTTTGAAAGTTGCAGACACAGTGCAGGTGTTGTGCGGCTTCCTTCTTGGCCTCCTAGAAGGTGCCGCGCTCTCCGTCTCTTGCTTGCCAATATGTTGCCTTGTTCCTCTTATTTTTTGGTTGGTTTTGATTTGTTTTTATGATGTTTTGGCGGGTTTTCGGAATGTTTTGGTGGTGTTTTTGAATGTTTTGTTTTCTCTTGTGTTGTTTATATTGTCTTGGCAGGTTTTGGAATGTTTGGATTCCTTTTGGCGGGTTTTAAAATATTTTGGCGGGTATTTGGAATGTTTTGGTTTGCTTTCATTTGTTTTGATTATGTTTTGGCAAGTTATTGAAAGTTTCGATCACTTCTGACTGGTTTTCTAGTATTTTGGCATCTTTTCAGAATGTTTTGATCAGTTTTGGCGGGTTCTAAATAATTTTGTCGGGTTTTTGGAATGTTTTGGTTGGTTTTGATTTGTTTTTATGATGTATTGCCAAGTTTTTTGAATGTTTTGATCAGTTCAGGCTGGTTTTCTAATGTTTTGGCATCTTTTCAGAATGTTTTGATGAGTTTTGCGGGTCTAAATCATTTTGGCGGGTTTTCAGAATGTTTTGGTTGGTTTTGATTTGTTTTTATGATGTTTTGGTGGGTTTTCAGAATGTTTTGGTTGGGTTTTAGAATGTTTTGTATTCTCTTGAGTTGTTTTTATTGTGTTGGCAGGTTTTGGAATGTTTGGATTCCTTTTGGCGGGTTTTAAAATCTTTTGGCGGGTATTTGGAATGTTTTGGCGGGTATTCGGAAGGTTTTGATTAGTTTTGACGGGTTTTGAAATATTTTGGCGGGTTTTTAGAAGGTTTCGATTTGTTTTGATTTGTTTTGATTCTGTTTAGCCCAGTTTTTGGTGTGTTTGGATTAGCTTTGTTGGGCTTGATCATGTTTTGTCAGGTTTTTTCGAATGTATTGATGACTTCTGTCTGGTTTTCTATTTTGGCGGGTTTGAAAATATTTTTGGATTAGTTTTGGCGGGTTTGAAAATATTTTGGCTCTTTGCGCAGAGATGACGGCGCCGGTTGCGGTGCGCTCCGGGGCGCTCCTTCTGCGGAAAGACGCCTGGCAGCGGCACTTGGGACAGCTCCGCGTCTCCGTATTCTGCGTTTCTTGCCTTCTGCATCTCAGCAAAATGCTTTCCCACTAGGTCTAGCAAGGAGAAACTGTGGCAACTGAGTAGATGTAGCCTGGCCCGCCCTTTGAAGTTGACAAGTTCTTGGCATCTCAGAGCCTCAAGGCAAGAGCAAGGTTATCTATGGTAGGCTGGGGCAGAACTAGCAGCAAGCAGAGCAAAGTTGTCCAAGAATCGCTTCCATTGGAATGCTAATGGCAATTGAAGAGGCAGGCCAGTGGCAAGCCACTAGCTTCTAGCAGTTTGAAAGTTGCAGACACAGTGCAGGTGTTGTGCGGCTTCCTTCTTGGCCTCCTAGAAGGTGCCGCGCTCTCCGTCTCTTGCTTGCCAATATGTTGCCTTGTTCCTCTTATTTTTTGGTTGGTTTTGATTTGTTTTTATGATGTTTTGGCGGGTTTTCGGAATGTTTTGGTGGTGTTTTAGAATGTTTTGTTTTCTCTTGTGTTGTTTTGATTGTCTTGGCAGGTTTTGGAATGTTTGGATTCCTTTTGGCGGGTTTTAAAATCTTTTGGCGGGTATTTGGAATGTTTTGGTTTGCTTTCATTTGTTTTGATTATGTTTTGGCAAGTTATTGAATGTTTCGATCACTTCTGACTGGTTTTCTAGTATTTTGGCATCTTTTCAGAATGTTTTGATCAGTTTTGGCGGGTTCTAAATAATTTTGTCGGGTTTTTGGAATGTTTTGGTTGGTTTTGATTTGTTTTTATGATGTATTGCCAAGTTTTTTGAATGTTTTGATCAGTTCAGGCTGGTTTTCTAATGTTTTGGCATCTTTTCAGAATGTTTTGATGAGTTTTGCGGGTCTAAATCATTTTGGCGGGTTTTCAGAATGTTTTGGTTGGTTTTGATTTGTTTTTATGATGTTTTGGTGGGTTTTCGGAATGTTTTGGTTGGGTTTTAGAATGTTTTGTATTCTCTTGAGTTGTTTTTATTGTGTTGGCAGGTTTTGGAATGTTTGGATTCCTTTTGGCGGGTTTTAAAATCTTTTGGCGGGTATTTGGAATGTTTTGGCGGGTATTCGGAAGGTTTTGATTAGTTTTGACGGGTTTTGAAATATTTTGGCGGGTTTTTAGAAGGTTTCGATTTGTTTTGATTTGTTTTGATTCTGTTTAGCCCAGTTTTTGGTGTGTTTGGATTAGCTTTGTTGGGCTTGATCATGTTTTGTCAGGTTTTTTCGAATGTATTGATGACTTCTGTCTGGTTTTCTATTTTGGCGGGTTTGAAAATATTTTTGGATTAGTTTTGGCGGGTTTGAAAATATTTTGGCTCTTTGCGCAGAGATGACGGTGCCGGTTGCGGTGCGCTCCGGGGCGCTCCTTCTGCGGAAAGACGCCTGGCAGCGGCACTTGGGACAGCTCTGCGTCTCCGTATTCTGCGTTTCGTGCCTTCCGCATCTCAGCAAAATGCTTTCCCACTAGGTCTAGCAAGGAGAAACTGTGGCAGCTGAGTAGATGTAGCCTGGCCCGCCCTTTGAAGTTGACAAGTTCTTGGCATCTCAGAGCCTCAAGGGAAGAGCAAGGTTATCTATGGTAGGCTGGGGCAGAACTAGCAGCAAGCAGAGCAAAGTTGTCCAAGAATAGCTTCCATTGGAATGCTAATGGCAATTGAAGAGGCAGGCCAGTGGCAAGCCACTAGCTTCTAGCAGTTTGAAAGTTGCAGACACAGTGCAGGTGTTGTGCGGCTTCCTTCTTGGCCTCCTAGAAGGTGCCGCGCTCTCCGTCTCTTGCTTGCCAATATGTTGCCTTGTTCCTCTTATTTTTTGGTTGGTTTTGATTTGTTTTTATGATGTTTTGGCGGGTTTTCGGAATGTTTTGGTGGTGTTTTTGAATGTTTTGTTTTCTCTTGTGTTGTTTATATTGTCTTGGCAGGTTTTGGAATGTTTGGATTCCTTTTGGCGGGTTTTAAAATATTTTGGCGGGTATTTGGAATGTTTTGGTTTGCTTTCATTTGTTTTGATTATGTTTTGGCAAGTTATTGAAAGTTTCGATCACTTCTGACTGGTTTTCTAGTATTTTGGCATCTTTTCAGAATGTTTTGATCAGTTTTGGCGGGTTCTAAATAATTTTGTCGGGTTTTTGGAATGTTTTGGTTGGTTTTGATTTGTTTTTATGATGTATTGCCAAGTTTTTTGAATGTTTTGATCAGTTCAGGCTGGTTTTCTAATGTTTTGGCATCTTTTCAGAATGTTTTGATGAGTTTTGCGGGTCTAAATCATTTTGGCGGGTTTTCAGAATGTTTTGGTTGGTTTTGATTTGTTTTTATGATGTTTTGGTGGGTTTTCAGAATGTTTTGGTTGGGTTTTAGAATGTTTTGTATTCTCTTGAGTTGTTTTTATTGTGTTGGCAGGTTTTGGAATGTTTGGATTCCTTTTGGCGGGTTTTAAAATCTTTTGGCGGGTATTTGGAATGTTTTGGCGGGTATTCGGAAGGTTTTGATTAGTTTTGACGGGTTTTGAAATATTTTGGCGGGTTTTTAGAAGGTTTCGATTTGTTTTGATTTGTTTTGATTCTGTTTAGCCCAGTTTTTGGTGTGTTTGGATTAGCTTTGTTGGGCTTGATCATGTTTTGTCAGGTTTTTTCGAATGTATTGATGACTTCTGTCTGGTTTTCTATTTTGGCGGGTTTGAAAATATTTTTGGATTAGTTTTGGCGGGTTTGAAAATATTTTGGCTCTTTGCGCAGAGATGACGGCGCCGGTTGCGGTGCGCTCCGGGGCGCTCCTTCTGCGGAAAGACGCCTGGCAGCGGCACTTGGGACAGCTCCGCGTCTCCGTATTCTGCGTTTCTTGCCTTCTGCATCTCAGCAAAATGCTTTCCCACTAGGTCTAGCAAGGAGAAACTGTGGCAACTGAGTAGATGTAGCCTGGCCCGCCCTTTGAAGTTGACAAGTTCTTGGCATCTCAGAGCCTCAAGGCAAGAGCAAGGTTATCTATGGTAGGCTGGGGCAGAACTAGCAGCAAGCAGAGCAAAGTTGTCCAAGAATCGCTTCCATTGGAATGCTAATGGCAATTGAAGAGGCAGGCCAGTGGCAAGCCACTAGCTTCTAGCAGTTTGAAAGTTGCAGACACAGTGCAGGTGTTGTGCGGCTTCCTTCTTGGCCTCCTAGAAGGTGCCGCGCTCTCCGTCTCTTGCTTGCCAATATGTTGCCTTGTTCCTCTTATTTTTTGGTTGGTTTTGATTTGTTTTTATGATGTTTTGGCGGGTTTTCGGAATGTTTTGGTGGTGTTTTAGAATGTTTTGTTTTCTCTTGTGTTGTTTTGATTGTCTTGGCAGGTTTTGGAATGTTTGGATTCCTTTTGGCGGGTTTTAAAATCTTTTGGCGGGTATTTGGAATGTTTTGGTTTGCTTTCATTTGTTTTGATTATGTTTTGGCAAGTTATTGAATGTTTCGATCACTTCTGACTGGTTTTCTAGTATTTTGGCATCTTTTCAGAATGTTTTGATCAGTTTTGGCGGGTTCTAAATAATTTTGTCGGGTTTTTGGAATGTTTTGGTTGGTTTTGATTTGTTTTTATGATGTATTGCCAAGTTTTTTGAATGTTTTGATCAGTTCAGGCTGGTTTTCTAATGTTTTGGCATCTTTTCAGAATGTTTTGATGAGTTTTGCGGGTCTAAATCATTTTGGCGGGTTTTCAGAATGTTTTGGTTGGTTTTGATTTGTTTTTATGATGTTTTGGTGGGTTTTCGGAATGTTTTGGTTGGGTTTTAGAATGTTTTGTATTCTCTTGAGTTGTTTTTATTGTGTTGGCAGGTTTTGGAATGTTTGGATTCCTTTTGGCGGGTTTTAAAATCTTTTGGCGGGTATTTGGAATGTTTTGGCGGGTATTCGGAAGGTTTTGATTAGTTTTGACGGGTTTTGAAATATTTTGGCGGGTTTTTAGAAGGTTTCGATTTGTTTTGATTTGTTTTGATTCTGTTTAGCCCAGTTTTTGGTGTGTTTGGATTAGCTTTGTTGGGCTTGATCATGTTTTGTCAGGTTTTTTCGAATGTATTGATGACTTCTGTCTGGTTTTCTATTTTGGCGGGTTTGAAAATATTTTTGGATTAGTTTTGGCGGGTTTGAAAATATTTTGGCTCTTTGCGCAGAGATGACGGTGCCGGTTGCGGTGCGCTCCGGGGCGCTCCTTCTGCGGAAAGACGCCTGGCAGCGGCACTTGGGACAGCTCTGCGTCTCCGTATTCTGCGTTTCGTGCCTTCCGCATCTCAGCAAAATGCTTTCCCACTAGGTCTAGCAAGGAGAAACTGTGGCAGCTGAGTAGATGTAGCCTGGCCCGCCCTTTGAAGTTGACAAGTTCTTGGCATCTCAGAGCCTCAAGGGAAGAGCAAGGTTATCTATGGTAGGCTGGGGCAGAACTAGCAGCAAGCAGAGCAAAGTTGTCCAAGAATAGCTTCCATTGGAATGCTAATGGCAATTGAAGAGGCAGGCCAGTGGCAAGCCACTAGCTTCTAGCAGTTTGAAAGTTGCAGACACAGTGCAGGTGTTGTGCGGCTTCCTTCTTGGCCTCCTAGAAGGTGCCGCGCTCTCCGTCTCTTGCTTGCCAATATGTTGCCTTGTTCCTCTTATTTTTTGGTTGGTTTTGATTTGTTTTTATGATGTTTTGGCGGGTTTTCGGAATGTTTTGGTGGTGTTTTAGAATGTTTTGTTTTCTCTTGTGTTGTTTATATTGTCTTGGCAGGTTTTGGAATGTTTGGATTCCTTTTGGCGGGTTTTAAAATATTTTGGCGGGTATTTGGAATGTTTTGGTTTGCTTTCATTTGTTTTGATTATGTTTTGGCAAGTTATTGAAAGTTTCGATCACTTCTGACTGGTTTTCTAGTATTTTGGCATCTTTTCAGAATGTTTTGATCAGTTTTGGCGGGTTCTAAATAATTTTGTCGGGTTTTTGGAATGTTTTGGTTGGTTTTGATTTGTTTTTATGATGTATTGCCAAGTTTTTTGAATGTTTTGATCAGTTCAGGCTGGTTTTCTAATGTTTTGGCATCTTTTCAGAATGTTTTGATGAGTTTTGCGGGTCTAAATCATTTTGGCGGGTTTTCAGAATGTTTTGGTTGGTTTTGATTTGTTTTTATGATGTTTTGGTGGGTTTTCAGAATGTTTTGGTTGGGTTTTAGAATGTTTTGTATTCTCTTGAGTTGTTTTTATTGTGTTGGCAGGTTTTGGAATGTTTGGATTCCTTTTGGCGGGTTTTAAAATCTTTTGGCGGGTATTTGGAATGTTTTGGCGGGTATTCGGAAGGTTTTGATTAGTTTTGACAGGTTTTGAAATATTTTGGCGGGTTTTTAGAAGGTTTCGATTTGTTTTGATTTGTTTTGATTCTGTTTAGCCCAGTTTTTGGTGTGTTTGGATTAGCTTTGTTGGGCTTGATCATGTTTTGTCAGGTTTTTTCGAATGTATTGATGACTTCTGTCTGGTTTTCTATTTTGGCGGGTTTGAAAATATTTTTGGATTAGTTTTGGCGGGTTTGAAAATATTTTGGCTCTTTGCGCAGAGATGACGGTGCCGGTTGCGGTGCGCTCCGGGGCGCTCCTTCTGCGGAAAGACGCCTGGCAGCGGCACTTGGGACAGCTCCGCGTCTCCGTATTCTGCGTTTCTTGCCTTCTGCATCTCAGCAAAATGCTTTCCCACTAGGTCTAGCAAGGAGAAACTGTGGCAACTGAGTAGATGTAGCCTGGCCCGCCCTTTGAAGTTGACAAGTTCTTGGCATCTCAGAGCCTCAAGGCAAGAGCAAGGTTATCTATGGTAGGCTGGGGCAGAACTAGCAGCAAGCAGAGCAAAGTTGTCCAAGAATCGCTTCCATTGGAATGCTAATGGCAATTGAAGAGGCAGGCCAGTGGCAAGCCACTAGCTTCTAGCAGTTTGAAAGTTGCAGACACAGTGCAGGTGTTGTGCGGCTTCCTTCTTGGCCTCCTAGAAGGTGCCGCGCTCTCCGTCTCTTGCTTGCCAATATGTTGCCTTGTTCCTCTTATTTTTTGGTTGGTTTTGATTTGTTTTTATGATGTTTTGGCGGGTTTTCGGAATGTTTTGGTGGTGTTTTAGAATGTTTTGTTTTCTCTTGTGTTGTTTTGATTGTCTTGGCAGGTTTTGGAATGTTTGGATTCCTTTTGGCGGGTTTTAAAATATTTTGGCGGGTATTTGGAATGTTTTGGTTTGCTTTCATTTGTTTTGATTATGTTTTGGCAAGTTATTGAATGTTTCGATCACTTCTGACTGGTTTTCTAGTATTTTGGCATCTTTTCAGAATGTTTTGATCAGTTTTGGCGGGTTCTAAATAATTTTGTCGGGTTTTTGGAATGTTTTGGTTGGTTTTGATTTGTTTTTATGATGTATTGCCTAGTTTTTTGAATGTTTTGATCAGTTCAGGCTGGTTTTCTAATGTTTTGGCATCTTTTCAGAATGTTTTGATGAGTTTTGCGGGTCTAAATCATTTTGGCGGGTTTTCAGAATGTTTTGGTTGGTTTTGATTTGTTTTTATGATGTTTTGGTGGGTTTTCGGAATGTTTTGGTTGGGTTTTAGAATGTTTTGTATTCTCTTGAGTTGTTTTTATTGTGTTGGCAGGTTTTGGAATGTTTGGATTCCTTTTGGCGGGTTTTAAAATCTTTTGGCGGGTATTTGGAATGTTTTGGCGGGTATTCGGAAGGTTTTGATTAGTTTTGACAGGTTTTGAAATATTTTGGCGGGTTTTTAGAAGGTTTAGATTTGTTTTGATTTGTTTTGATTCTGTTTAGCCCAGTTTTTGGTGTGTTTGGATTAGCTTTGTTGGGCTTGATCATGTTTTGTCAGGTTTTTTCGAATGTATTGATGACTTCTGTCTGGTTTTCTATTTTGGCGGGTTTGAAAATATTTTTGGATTAGTTTTGGCGGGTTTGAAAATATTTTGGCTCTTTGCGCAGAGATGACGGCGCCGGTTGCGGTGCGCTCCGGGGCGCTCCTTCTGCGGAAAGACGCCTGGCAGCGGCACTTGGGACAGCTCCGCGTCTCCGTATTCTGCGTTTCTTGCCTTCTGCATCTCAGCAAAATGCTTTCCCACTAGGTCTAGCAAGGAGAAACTGTGGCAACTGAGTAGATGTAGCCTGGCCCGCCCTTTGAAGTTGACAAGTTCTTGGCATCTCAGAGCCTCAAGGCAAGAGCAAGGTTATCTATGGTAGGCTGGGGCAGAACTAGCAGCAAGCAGAGCAAAGTTGTCCAAGAATCGCTTCCATTGGAATGCTAATGGCAATTGAAGAGGCAGGCCAGTGGCAAGCCACTAGCTTCTAGCAGTTTGAAAGTTGCAGACACAGTGCAGGTGTTGTGCGGCTTCCTTCTTGGCCTCCTAGAAGGTGCCGCGCTCTCCGTCTCTTGCTTGCCAATATGTTGCCTTGTTCCTCTTATTTTTTGGTTGGTTTTGATTTGTTTTTATGATGTTTTGGCGGGTTTTCGGAATGTTTTGGTGGTGTTTTAGAATGTTTTGTTTTCTCTTGTGTTGTTTTGATTGTCTTGGCAGGTTTTGGAATGTTTGGATTCCTTTTGGCGGGTTTTAAAATATTTTGGCGGGTATTTGGAATGTTTTGGTTTGCTTTCATTTGTTTTGATTATGTTTTGGCAAGTTATTGAATGTTTCGATCACTTCTGACTGGTTTTCTAGTATTTTGGCATCTTTTCAGAATGTTTTGATCAGTTTTGGCGGGTTCTAAATAATTTTGTCGGGTTTTTGGAATGTTTTGGTTGGTTTTGATTTGTTTTTATGATGTATTGCCAAGTTTTTTGAATGTTTTGATCAGTTCAGGCTGGTTTTCTAATGTTTTGGCATCTTTTCAGAATGTTTTGATGAGTTTTGCGGGTCTAAATCATTTTGGCGGGTTTTCAGAATGTTTTGGTTGGTTTTGATTTGTTTTTATGATGTTTTGGTGGGTTTTCGGAATGTTTTGGTTGGGTTTTAGAATGTTTTGTATTCTCTTGAGTTGTTTTTATTGTGTTGGCAGGTTTTGGAATGTTTG
Source organism: Passer domesticus (assembly GCF_036417665.1). Taxonomy (NCBI): domain Eukaryota; kingdom Metazoa; phylum Chordata; class Aves; order Passeriformes; family Passeridae; genus Passer; species Passer domesticus. The sequence continues at coordinate 62,728,256 of NC_087478.1, forward strand.
GATTCCTTTTGGCGGGTTTTAAAATCTTTTGGCGGGTATTTGGAATGTTTTGGCGGGTATTCGGAAGGTTTTGATTAGTTTTGACGGGTTTTGAAATATTTTGGCGGGTTTTTAGAAGGTTTCGATTTGTTTTGATTTGTTTTGATTCTGTTTAGCCCAGTTTTTGGTGTGTTTGGATTAGCTTTGTTGGGCTTGATCATGTTTTGTCAGGTTTTTTCGAATGTATTGATGACTTCTGTCTGGTTTTCTATTTTGGCGGGTTTGAAAATATTTTTGGATGAGTTTTGGCGGGTTTGAAAATATTTTGGCTCTTTGCGCAGAGATGACGGTGCCGGTTGCGGTGCGCTCCGGGGCGCTCCTTCTGCGGAAAGACGCCTGGCAGCGGCACTTGGGACAGCTCTGCGTCTCCGTATTCTGCGTTTCGTGCCTTCCGCATCTCAGCAAAATGCTTTCCCACTAGGTCTAGCAAGGAGAAACTGTGGCAGCTGAGTAGATGTAGCCTGGCCCGCCCTTTGAAGTTGACAAGTTCTTGGCATCTCAGAGCCTCAAGGGAAGAGCAAGGTTATCTATGGTAGGCTGGGGCAGAACTAGCAGCAAGCAGAGCAAAGTTGTCCAAGAATAGCTTCCATTGGAATGCTAATGGCAATTGAAGAGGCAGGCCAGTGGCAAGCCACTAGCTTCTAGCAGTTTGAAAGTTGCAGACACAGTGCAGGTGTTGTGCGGCTTCCTTCTTGGCCTCCTAGAAGGTGCCGCGCTCTCCGTCTCTTGCTTGCCAATATGTTGCCTTGTTCCTCTTATTTTTTGGTTGGTTTTGATTTGTTTTTATGATGTTTTGGCGGGTTTTCAGAATGTTTTGGTGGTGTTTTTGAATGTTTTGTTTTCTCTTGTGTTGTTTATATTGTCTTGGCAGGTTTTGGAATGTTTGGATTCCTTTTGGCGGGTTTTAAAATATTTTGGCGGGTATTTGGAATGTTTTGGTTTGCTTTCATTTGTTTTGATTATGTTTTGGCAAGTTATTGAAAGTTTCGATCACTTCTGACTGGTTTTCTAGTATTTTGGCATCTTTTCAGAATGTTTTGATCAGTTTTGGCGGGTTCTAAATAATTTTGTCGGGTTTTTGGAATGTTTTGGTTGGTTTTGATTTGTTTTTATGATGTATTGCCAAGTTTTTTGAATGTTTTGATCAGTTCAGGCTGGTTTTCTAATGTTTTGGCATCTTTTCAGAATGTTTTGATGAGTTTTGCGGGTCTAAATCATTTTGGCGGGTTTTCAGAATGTTTTGGTTGGTTTTGATTTGTTTTTATGATGTTTTGGTGGGTTTTCAGAATGTTTTGGTTGGGTTTTAGAATGTTTTGTATTCTCTTGAGTTGTTTTTATTGTGTTGGCAGGTTTTGGAATGTTTGGATTCCTTTTGGCGGGTTTTAAAATCTTTTGGCGGGTATTTGGAATGTTTTGGCGGGTATTCGGAAGGTTTTGATTAGTTTTGACGGGTTTTGAAATATTTTGGCGGGTTTTTAGAAGGTTTCGATTTGTTTTGATTTGTTTTGATTCTGTTTAGCCCAGTTTTTGGTGTGTTTGGATTAGCTTTGTTGGGCTTGATCATGTTTTGTCAGGTTTTTTCGAATGTATTGATGACTTCTGTCTGGTTTTCTATTTTGGCGGGTTTGAAAATATTTTTGGATGAGTTTTGGCGGGTTTGAAAATATTTTGGCTCTTTGCGCAGAGATGACGGTGCCGGTTGCGGTGCGCTCCGGGGCGCTCCTTCTGCGGAAAGACGCCTGGCAGCGGCACTTGGGACAGCTCTGCGTCTCCGTATTCTGCGTTTCGTGCCTTCCGCATCTCAGCAAAATGCTTTCCCACTAGGTCTAGCAAGGAGAAACTGTGGCAGCTGAGTAGATGTAGCCTGGCCCGCCCTTTGAAGTTGACAAGTTCTTGGCATCTCAGAGCCTCAAGGGAAGAGCAAGGTTATCTATGGTAGGCTGGGGCAGAACTAGCAGCAAGCAGAGCAAAGTTGTCCAAGAATAGCTTCCATTGGAATGCTAATGGCAATTGAAGAGGCAGGCCAGTGGCAAGCCACTAGCTTCTAGCAGTTTGAAAGTTGCAGACACAGTGCAGGTGTTGTGCGGCTTCCTTCTTGGCCTCCTAGAAGGTGCCGCGCTCTCCGTCTCTTGCTTGCCAATATGTTGCCTTGTTCCTCTTATTTTTTGGTTGGTTTTGATTTGTTTTTATGATGTTTTGGCGGGTTTTCGGAATGTTTTGGTGGTGTTTTAGAATGTTTTGTTTTCTCTTGTGTTGTTTATATTGTCTTGGCAGGTTTTGGAATGTTTGGATTCCTTTTGGCGGGTTTTAAAATCTTTTGGCGGGTATTTGGAATGTTTTGGTTTGCTTTCATTTGTTTTGATTATGTTTTGGCAAGTTATTGAAAGTTTCGATCACTTCTGACTGGTTTTCTAGTATTTTGGCATCTTTTCAGAATGTTTTGATCAGTTTTGGCGGGTTCTAAATAATTTTGTCAGGTTTTTGGAATGTTTTGGTTGGTTTTGATTTGTTTTTATGATGTATTGCCAAGTTTTTTGAATGTTTTGATCAGTTCAGGCTGGTTTTCTAATGTTTTGGCATCTTTTCAGAATGTTTTGATGAGTTTTGCGGGTCTAAATCATTTTGGCGGGTTTTCAGAATGTTTTGGTTGGTTTTGATTTGTTTTTATGATGTTTTGGTGGGTTTTCAGAATGTTTTGGTTGGGTTTTAGAATGTTTTGTATTCTCTTGAGTTGTTTTTATTGTGTTGGCAGGTTTTGGAATGTTTGGATTCCTTTTGGCGGGTTTTAAAATCTTTTGGCGGGTATTTGGAATGTTTTGGCGGGTATTCGGAAGGTTTTGATTAGTTTTGACAGGTTTTGAAATATTTTGGCGGGTTTTTAGAAGGTTTCGATTTGTTTTGATTTGTTTTGATTCTGTTTAGCCCAGTTTTTGGTGTGTTTGGATTAGCTTTGTTGGGCTTGATCATGTTTTGTCAGGTTTTTTCGAATGTATTGATGACTTCTGTCTGGTTTTCTATTTTGGCGGGTTTGAAAATATTTTTGGATTAGTTTTGGCGGGTTTGAAAATATTTTGGCTCTTTGCGCAGAGATGACGGTGCCGGTTGCGGTGCGCTCCGGGGCGCTCCTTCTGCGGAAAGACGCCTGGCAGCGGCACTTGGGACAGCTCCGCGTCTCCGTATTCTGCGTTTCTTGCCTTCTGCATCTCAGCAAAATGCTTTCCCACTAGGTCTAGCAAGGAGAAACTGTGGCAACTGAGTAGATGTAGCCTGGCCCGCCCTTTGAAGTTGACAAGTTCTTGGCATCTCAGAGCCTCAAGGCAAGAGCAAGGTTATCTATGGTAGGCTGGGGCAGAACTAGCAGCAAGCAGAGCAAAGTTGTCCAAGAATCGCTTCCATTGGAATGCTAATGGCAATTGAAGAGGCAGGCCAGTGGCAAGCCACTAGCTTCTAGCAGTTTGAAAGTTGCAGACACAGTGCAGGTGTTGTGCGGCTTCCTTCTTGGCCTCCTAGAAGGTGCCGCGCTCTCCGTCTCTTGCTTGCCAATATGTTGCCTTGTTCCTCTTATTTTTTGGTTGGTTTTGATTTGTTTTTATGATGTTTTGGCGGGTTTTCGGAATGTTTTGGTGTTGTTTTAGAATGTTTTGTTTTCTCTTGTGTTGTTTATATTGTGTTGGCAGGTTTTGGAATGTTTGGATTCCTTTTGGCGGGTTTTAAAATCTTTTGGCGGGTATTTGGAATGTTTTGGTTTGCTTTCATTTGTTTTGATTATGTTTTGGCAAGTTATTGAAAGTTTCGATCACTTCTGACTGGTTTTCTAGTATTTTGGCATCTTTTCAGAATGTTTTGATCAGTTTTGGCGGGTTCTAAATAATTTTGTCGGGTTTTTGGAATGTTTTGGTTGGTTTTGATTTGTTTTTATGATGTATTGCCAAGTTTTTTGAATGTTTTGATCAGTTCAGGCTGGTTTTCTAATGTTTTGGCATCTTTTCAGAATGTTTTGATGAGTTTTGCGGGTCTAAATCATTTTGGCGGGTTTTCAGAATGTTTTGGTTGGTTTTGATTTGTTTTTATGATGTTTAGGTGGGTTTTCGGAATGTTTTGGTTGGGTTTTAGAATGTTTTGTATTCTCTTGAGTTGTTTTTATTGTGTTGGCAGGTTTTGGAATGTTTGGATTCCTTTTGGCGGGTTTTAAAATCTTTTGGCGGGTATTTGGAATGTTTTGGCGGGTATTCGGAAGGTTTTGATTAGTTTTGACAGGTTTTGAAATATTTTGGCGGGTTTTTAGAAGGTTTCGATTTGTTTTGATTTGTTTTGATTCTGTTTAGCCCAGTTTTTGGTGTGTTTGGATTAGCTTTGTTGGGCTTGATCATGTTTTGTCAGGTTTTTTCGAATGTATTGATGACTTCTGTCTGGTTTTCTATTTTGGCGGGTTTGAAAATATTTTTGGATTAGTTTTGGCGGGTTTGAAAATATTTTGGCTCTTTGGGCAGAGATGACGGTGCCGGTTGCGGTGCGCTCCGGGGCGCTCCTTCTGCGGAAAGACGCCTGGCAGCGGCACTTGGGACAGCTCCGCGTCTCCGTATTCTGCGTTTCTTGCCTTCTGCATCTCAGCAAAATGCTTTCCCACTAGGTCTAGCAAGGAGAAACTGTGGCAGCTGAGTAGATGTAGCCTGGCCCGCCCTTTGAAGTTGACAAGTTCTTGGCATCTCAGAGCCTCAAGGGAAGAGCAAGGTTATCTATGGTAGGCTGGGGCAGAACTAGCAGCAAGCAGAGCAAAGTTGTCCAAGAATAGCTTCCATTGGAATGCTAATGGCAATTGAAGAGGCAGGCCAGTGGCAAGCCACTAGCTTCTAGCAGTTTGAAAGTTGCAGACACAGTGCAGGTGTTGTGCGGCTTCCTTCTTGGCCTCCTAGAAGGTGCCGCGCTCTCCGTCTCTTGCTTGCCAATATGTTGCCTTGTTCCTCTTATTTTTTGGTTGGTTTTGATTTGTTTTTATGATGTTTTGGCGGGTTTTCGGAATGTTTTGGTGGTGTTTTAGAATGTTTTGTTTTCTCTTGTGTTGTTTATATTGTCTTGGCAGGTTTTGGAATGTTTGGATTCCTTTTGGCGGGTTTTAAAATATTTTGGCGGGTATTTGGAATGTTTTGGTTTGCTTTCATTTGTTTTGATTATGTTTTGGCAAGTTATTGAAAGTTTCGATCACTTCTGACTGGTTTTCTAGTATTTTGGCATCTTTTCAGAATGTTTTGATCAGTTTTGGCAGGTTCTAAATAATTTTGTCGGGTTTTTGGAATGTTTTGGTTGGTTTTGATTTGTTTTTATGATGTATTGCCAAGTTTTTTGAATGTTTTGATCAGTTCAGGCTGGTTTTCTAATGTTTTGGCATCTTTTCAGAATGTTTTGATGAGTTTTGCGGGTCTAAATCATTTTGGCGGGTTTTCAGAATGTTTTGGTTGGTTTTGATTTGTTTTTAGGATGTTTAGGTGGGTTTTCGGAATGTTTTGGTTGGGTTTTAGAATGTTTTGTATTCTCCTGAGTTGTTTTTATTGTGTTGGCAGGTTTTGGAATGTTTGGATTCCTTTTGGCGGGTTTTAAAATCTTTTGGCGAGTATTTGGTATGTTTTGGCGGGTGTTCGGAATGTTTTGATTAGTTTTGACGGGTTTTGAAATATTTTGGCGGGTTTTTAGAAGGTTTCGATTTGTTTTGATTTGTTTTGATTCTGTTTAGCCCAGTTTTTGGTGTGTTTGGATTAGCTTTGTTGGGCTTGATCATGTTTTGTCAGGTTTTTTCGAATGTATTGATGACTTCTGTCTGGTTTTCTATTTTGGCGGGTTTGAAAATATTTTTGGATTAGTTTTGGCGGGTTTGAAAATATTTTGGCTCTTTGGGCAGAGATGACGGTGCCGGTTGCGGTGCGCTCCGGGGCGCTCCTTCTGCGGAAAGACGCCTGGCAGCGGCACTTGGGACAGCTCCGCGTCTCCGTATTCTGCGTTTCTTGCCTTCTGCATCTCAGCAAAATGCTTTCCCACTAGGTCTAGCAAGGAGAAACTGTGGCAGCTGAGTAGATGTAGCCTGGCCCGCCCTTTGAAGTTGACAAGTTCTTGGCATCTCAGAGCCTCAAGGGAAGAGCAAGGTTATCTATGGTAGGCTGGGGCAGAACTAGCAGCAAGCAGAGCAAAGTTGTCCAAGAATAGCTTCCATTGGAATGCTAATGGCAATTGAAGAGGCAGGCCAGTGGCAAGCCACTAGCTTCTAGCAGTTTGAAAGTTGCAGACACAGTGCAGGTGTTGTGCGGCTTCCTTCTTGGCCTCCTAGAAGGTGCCGCGCTCTCCGTCTCTTGCTTGCCAATATGTTGCCTTGTTCCTCTTATTTTTTGGTTGGTTTTGATTTGTTTTTATGATGTTTTGGCGGGTTTTCGGAATGTTTTGGTGTTGTTTTAGAATGTTTTGTTTTCTCTTGTGTTGTTTATATTGTGTTGGCAGGTTTTGGAATGTTTGGATTCCTTTTGGCGGGTTTTAAAATCTTTTGGCGGGTATTTGGAATGTTTTGGTTTGCTTTCATTTGTTTTGATTATGTTTTGGCAAGTTATTGAAAGTTTCGATCACTTCTGACTGGTTTTCTAGTATTTTGGCATCTTTTCAGAATGTTTTGATCAGTTTTGGCGGGTTCTAAATAATTTTGTCGGGTTTTTGGAATGTTTTGGTTGGTTTTGATTTGTTTTTATGATGTATTGCCAAGTTTTTTGAATGTTTTGATCAGTTCAGGCTGGTTTTCTAATGTTTTGGCATCTTTTCAGAATGTTTTGATGAGTTTTGCGGGTCTAAATCATTTTGGCGGGTTTTCAGAATGTTTTGGTTGGTTTTGATTTGTTTTTATGATGTTTAGGTGGGTTTTCGGAATGTTTTGGTTGGGTTTTAGAATGTTTTGTATTCTCTTGAGTTGTTTTTATTGTGTTGGCAGGTTTTGGAATGTTTGGATTCCTTTTGGCGGGTTTTAAAATCTTTTGGCGGGTATTTGGAATGTTTTGGCGGGTATTCGGAAGGTTTTGATTAGTTTTGACAGGTTTTGAAATATTTTGGCGGGTTTTTAGAAGGTTTCGATTTGTTTTGATTTGTTTTGATTCTGTTTAGCCCAGTTTTTGGTGTGTTTGGATTAGCTTTGTTGGGCTTGATCATGTTTTGTCAGGTTTTTTCGAATGTATTGATGACTTCTGTCTGGTTTTCTATTTTGGCGGGTTTGAAAATATTTTTGGATTAGTTTTGGCGGGTTTGAAAATATTTTGGCTCTTTGGGCAGAGATGACGGTGCCGGTTGCGGTGCGCTCCGGGGCGCTCCTTCTGCGGAAAGACGCCTGGCAGCGGCACTTGGGACAGCTCCGCGTCTCCGTATTCTGCGTTTCTTGCCTTCTGCATCTCAGCAAAATGCTTTCCCACTAGGTCTAGCAAGGAGAAACTGTGGCAGCTGAGTAGATGTAGCCTGGCCCGCCCTTTGAAGTTGACAAGTTCTTGGCATCTCAGAGCCTCAAGGCAAGAGCAAGGTTATCTATGGTAGGCTGGGGCAGAACTAGCAGCAAGCAGAGCAAAGTTGTCCAAGAATAGCTTCCATTGGAATGCTAATGGCAATTGAAGAGGCAGGCCAGTGGCAAGCCACTAGCTTCTAGCAGTTTGAAAGTTGCAGACACAGTGCAGGTGTTGTGCGGCTTCCTTCTTGGCCTCCTAGAAGGTGCCGCGCTCTCCGTCTCTTGCTTGCCAATATGTTGCCTTGTTCCTCTTATTTTTTGGTTGGTTTTGATTTGTTTTTATGATGTTTTGGCGGGTTTTCGGAATGTTTTGGTGGTGTTTTAGAATGTTTTGTTTTCTCTTGTGTTGTTTATATTGTCTTGGCAGGTTTTGGAATGTTTGGATTCCTTTTGGCGGGTTTTAAAATATTTTGGCGGGTATTTGGAATGTTTTGGTTTGCTTTCATTTGTTTTGATTATGTTTTGGCAAGTTATTGAAAGTTTCGATCACTTCTGACTGGTTTTCTAGTATTTTGGCATCTTTTCAGAATGTTTTGATCAGTTTTGGCAGGTTCTAAATAATTTTGTCGGGTTTTTGGAATGTTTTGGTTGGTTTTGATTTGTTTTTATGATGTATTGCCAAGTTTTTTGAATGTTTTGATCAGTTCAGGCTGGTTTTCTAATGTTTTGGCATCTTTTCAGAATGTTTTGATGAGTTTTGCGGGTCTAAATCATTTTGGCGGGTTTTCAGAATGTTTTGGTTGGTTTTGATTTGTTTTTAGGATGTTTAGGTGGGTTTTCGGAATGTTTTGGTTGGGTTTTAGAATGTTTTGTATTCTCCTGAGTTGTTTTTATTGTGTTGGCAGGTTTTGGAATGTTTGGATTCCTTTTGGCGGGTTTTAAAATCTTTTGGCGAGTATTTGGTATGTTTTGGCGGGTGTTCGGAATGTTTTGATTAGTTTTGACGGGTTTTGAAATATTTTGGCGGGTTTTTAGAAGGTTTCGATTTGTTTTGATTTGTTTTGATTCTGTTTAGCCCAGTTTTTGGTGTGTTTGGATTAGCTTTGTTGGGCTTGATCATGTTTTGTCAGGTTTTTTCGAATGTATTGATGACTTCTGTCTGGTTTTCTATTTTGGCGGGTTTGAAAATATTTTTGGATTAGTTTTGGCGGGTTTGAAAATATTTTGGCTCTTTGGGCAGAGATGACGGTGCCGGTTGCGGTGCGCTCCGGGGCGCTCCTTCTGCGGAAAGACGCCTGGCAGCGGCACTTGGGACAGCTCCGCGTCTCCGTATTCTGCGTTTCTTGCCTTCTGCATCTCAGCAAAATGCTTTCCCACTAGGTCTAGCAAGGAGAAACTGTGGCAGCTGAGTAGATGTAGCCTGGCCCGCCCTTTGAAGTTGACAAGTTCTTGGCATCTCAGAGCCTCAAGGGAAGAGCAAGGTTATCTATGGTAGGCTGGGGCAGAACTAGCAGCAAGCAGAGCAAAGTTGTCCAAGAATAGCTTCCATTGGAATGCTAATGGCAATTGAAGAGGCAGGCCAGTGGCAAGCCACTAGCTTCTAGCAGTTTGAAAGTTGCAGACACAGTGCAGGTGTTGTGCGGCTTCCTTCTTGGCCTCCTAGAAGGTGCCGCGCTCTCCGTCTCTTGCTTGCCAATATGTTGCCTTGTTCCTCTTATTTTTTGGTTGGTTTTGATTTGTTTTTATGATGTTTTGGCGGGTTTTCGGAATGTTTTGGTGGTGTTTTAGAATGTTTTGTTTTCTCTTGTGTTGTTTATATTGTCTTGGCAGGTTTTGGAATGTTTGGATTCCTTTTGGCGGGTTTTAAAATCTTTTGGCGGGTATTTGGAATGTTTTGGTTTGCTTTCATTTGTTTTGATTATGTTTTGGCAAGTTATTGAATGTTTCGATCACTTCTTACTGGTTTTCTAGTATTTTGGCATCTTTTCAGAATGTTTTGATCAGTTTTGGCGGGTTCTAAATAATTTTGTCGGGTTTTTGGAATGTTTTGGTTGGTTTTGATTTGTTTTTATGATGTATTGCCAAGTTTTTTGAATATTTTGATCAGTTCAGGCTGGTTTTCTAATGTTTTGGCATCTTTTCAGAATGTTTTGATGAGTTTTGCGGGTCTAAATAATTTTGGCGGGTTTTCAGAATGTTTTGGTTGGTTTTGATTTGTTTTTATGATGTTTAGGTGGGTTTTCGGAATGTTTTGGTTGGGTTTTAGAATGTTTTGTATTCTCCTGAGTTGTTTTTATTGTGTTGGCAGGTTTTGGAATGTTTGGATTCCTTTTGGCGGGTTTTAAAATCTTTTGGCGAGTATTTGGTATGTTTTGGCGGGTGTTCGGAATATTTTGATTAGTTTTGACGGGTTTTGAAATATTTTGGCGGGTTTTTAGAAGGTTTCGATTTGTTTTGATTTGTTTTGATTCTGTTTAGCCCAGTTTTTGGTGTGTTTGGATTAGCTTTGTTGGGCTTGATCATGTTTTGTCAGGTTTTTTCGAATGTATTGATGACTTCTGTCTGGTTTTCTATTTTGGCGGGTTTGAAAATATTTTTGGATTAGTTTTGGCGGGTTTGAAAATATTTTGGCTCTTTGCGCAGAGATGACGGTGCCGGTTGCGGTGCGCTCCGGGGCGCTCCTTCTGCGGAAAGACGCCTGGCAGCGGCACTTGGGACAGCTCCGCGTCTCCGTATTCTGCGTTTCTTGCCTTCTGCATCTCAGCAAAATGCTTTCCCACTAGGTCTAGCAAGGAGAAACTGTGGCAACTGAGTAGATGTAGCCTGGCCCGCCCTTTGAAGTTGACAAGTTCTTGGCATCTCAGAGCCTCAAGGCAAGAGCAAGGTTATCTATGGTAGGCTGGGGCAGAACTAGCAGCAAGCAGAGCAAAGTTGTCCAAGAATCGCTTCCATTGGAATGCTAATGGCAATTGAAGAGGCAGGCCAGTGGCAAGCCACTAGCTTCTAGCAGTTTGAAAGTTGCAGACACAGTGCAGGTGTTGTGCGGCTTCCTTCTTGGCCTCCTAGAAGGTGCCGCGCTCTCCGTCTCTTGCTTGCCAATATGTTGCCTTGTTCCTCTTATTTTTTGGTTGGTTTTGATTTGTTTTTATGATGTTTTGGCGGGTTTTCGGAATGTTTTGGTGGTGTTTTAGAATGTTTTGTTTTCTCTTGTGTTGTTTATATTGTCTTGGCAGGTTTTGGAATGTTTGGATTCCTTTTGGCGGGTTTTAAAATATTTTGGCGGGTATTTGGAATGTTTTGGTTTGCTTTCATTTGTTTTGATTATGTTTTGGCAAGTTATTGAATGTTTCGATCACTTCTGACTGGTTTTCTAGTATTTTGGCATCTTTTCAGAATGTTTTGATCAGTTTTGGCGGGTTCTAAATAATTTTGTCGGGTTTTTGGAATGTTTTGGTTGGTTTTGATTTGTTTTTATGATGTTTTGCCAAGTTTTTTGAATGTTTTGATCAGTTCAGGCTGGTTTTCTAATGTTTTGGCATCTTTTCAGAATGTTTTGATGAGTTTTGCGGGTCTAAATCATTTTGGCGGGTTTTCAGAATGTTTTGGTTGGTTTTGATTTGTTTTTATGATGTTTTGGTGGGTTTTCGGAATGTTTTGGTTGGGTTTTAGAATGTTTTGTATTCTCTTGAGTTGTTTTTATTGTCTTGGCAGGTTTTGGAATGTTTGGATTCCTTTTGGCGGGTTTTAAAATCTTTTGGCGGGTATTTGGAATGTTTTGGCGGGTATTCGGAAGGTTTTGATTAGTTTTGACGGGTTTTGAAATATTTTGGCGGGTTTTTAGAAGGTTTAGATTTGTTTTGATTTGTTTTGATTCTGTTTAGCCCAGTTTTTGGTGTGTTTGGATTAGCTTTGTTGGGCTTGATCATGTTTTGTCAGGTTTTTTCGAATGTATTGATGACTTCTGTCTGGTTTTCTATTTTGGCGGGTTTGAAAATATTTTTGGATGAGTTTTGGCGGGTTTGAAAATATTTTGGCTCTTTGCGCAGAGATGACGGTGCCGGTTGCGGTGCGCTCCGGGGCGCTCCTTCTGCGGAAAGACGCCTGGCAGCGGCACTTGGGACAGCTCCGCGTCTCCGTATTCTGCGTTTCGTGCCTTCCGCATCTCAGCAAAATGCTTTCCCACTAGGTCTAGCAAGGAGAAACTGTGGCAGCTGAGTAGATGTAGCCTGGCCCGCCCTTTGAAGTTGACAAGTTCTTGGCATCTCAGAGCCTCAAGGGAAGAGCAAGGTTATCTATGGTAGGCTGGGGCAGAACTAGCAGCAAGCAGAGCAAAGTTGTCCAAGAATAGCTTCCATTGGAATGCTAATGGCAATTGAAGAGGCAGGCCAGTGGCAAGCCACTAGCTTCTAGCAGTTTGAAAGTTGCAGACACAGTGCAGGTGTTGTGCGGCTTCCTTCTTGGCCTCCTAGAAGGTGCCGCGCTCTCCGTCTCTTGCTTGCCAATATGTTGCCTTGTTCCTCTTATTTTTTGGTTGGTTTTGATTTGTTTTTATGATGTTTTGGCGGGTTTTCGGAATGTTTTGGTGGTGTTTTAGAATGTTTTGTTTTCTCTTGTGTTGTTTATATTGTGTTGGCAGGTTTTGGAATGTTTGGATTCCTTTTGGCGGGTTTTAAAATCTTTTGGCGGGTATTTGGAATGTTTTGGTTTGCTTTCATTTGTTTTGATTATGTTTTGGCAAGTTATTGAAAGTTTCGATCACTTCTGACTGGTTTTCTAGTATTTTGGCATCTTTTCAGAATGTTTTGATCAGTTTTGGCGGGTTCTAAATAATTTTGTCGGGTTTTTGGAATGTTTTGGTTGGTTTTGATTTGTTTTTATGATGTATTGCCAAGTTTTTTGAATGTTTTGATCAGTTCAGGCTGGTTTTCTAATGTTTTGGCATCTTTTCAGAATGTTTTGATGAGTTTTGCGGGTCTAAATCATTTTGGCGGGTTTTCAGAATGTTTTGGTTGGTTTTGATTTGTTTTTATGATGTTTAGGTGGGTTTTCGGAATGTTTTGGTTGGGTTTTAGAATGTTTTGTATTCTCTTGAGTTGTTTTTATTGTGTTGGCAGGTTTTGGAATGTTTGGATTCCTTTTGGCGGGTTTTAAAATCTTTTGGCGGGTATTTGGAATGTTTTGGCGGGTATTCGGAAGGTTTTGATTAGTTTTGACAGGTTTTGAAATATTTTGGCGGGTTTTTAGAAGGTTTAGATTTGTTTTGATTTGTTTTGATTCTGTTTAGCCCAGTTTTTGGTGTGTTTGGATTAGCTTTGTTGGGCTTGATCATGTTTTGTCAGGTTTTTTCGAATGTATTGATGACTTCTGTCTGGTTTTCTATTTTGGCGGGTTTGAAAATATTTTTGGATTAGTTTTGGCGGGTTTGAAAATATTTTGGCTCTTTGGGCAGAGATGACGGTGCCGGTTGCGGTGCGCTCCGGGGCGCTCCTTCTGCGGAAAGACGCCTGGCAGCGGCACTTGGGACAGCTCCGCGTCTCCGTATTCTGCGTTTCTTGCCTTCTGCATCTCAGCAAAATGCTTTCCCACTAGGTCTAGCAAGGAGAAACTGTGGCAGCTGAGTAGATGTAGCCTGGCCCGCCCTTTGAAGTTGACAAGTTCTTGGCATCTCAGAGCCTCAAGGGAAGAGCAAGGTTATCTATGGTAGGCTGGGGCAGAACTAGCAGCAAGCAGAGCAAAGTTGTCCAAGAATAGCTTCCATTGGAATGCTAATGGCAATTGAAGAGGCAGGCCAGTGGCAAGCCACTAGCTTCTAGCAGTTTGAAAGTTGCAGACACAGTGCAGGTGTTGTGCGGCTTCCTTCTTGGCCTCCTAGAAGGTGCCGCGCTCTCCGTCTCTTGCTTGCCAATATGTTGCCTTGTTCCTCTTATTTTTTGGTTGGTTTTGATTTGTTTTTATGATGTTTTGGCGGGTTTTCGGAATGTTTTGGTGGTGTTTTAGAATGTTTTGTTTTCTCTTGTGTTGTTTATATTGTCTTGGCAGGTTTTGGAATGTTTGGATTCCTTTTGGCGGGTTTTAAAATCTTTTGGCGGGTATTTGGAATGTTTTGGTTTGCTTTCATTTGTTTTGATTATGTTTTGGCAAGTTATTGAAAGTTTCGATCACTTCTGACTGGTTTTCTAGTATTTTGGCATCTTTTCAGAATGTTTTGATCAGTTTTGGCGGGTTCTAAATAATTTTGTCGGGTTTTTGGAATGTTTTGGTTGGTTTTGATTTGTTTTTATGATGTATTGCCAAGTTTTTTGAATGTTTTGATCAGTTCAGGCTGGTTTTCTAATGTTTTGGCATCTTTTCAGAATGTTTTGATGAGTTTTGCGGGTCTAAATCATTTTGGCGGGTTTTCAGAATGTTTTGGTTGGTTTTGATTTGTTTTTATGAAGTTTTGGTGGGTTTTCAGAATGTTTTGGTTGGGTTTTAGAATGTTTTGTATTCTCTTGAGTTGTTTTTATTGTGTTGGCAGGTTTTGGAATGTTTGGATTCCTTTTGGCGGGTTTTAAAATCTTTTGGCGGGTATTTGGAATGTTTTGGCGGGTATTCGGAAGGTTTTGATTAGTTTTGACAGGTTTTGAAATATTTTGGCGGGTTTTTAGAAGGTTTAGATTTGTTTTGATTTGTTTTGATTCTGTTTAGCCCAGTTTTTGGTGTGTTTGGATTAGCTTTGTTGGGCTTGATCATGTTTTGTCAGGTTTTTTCGAATGTATTGATGACTTCTGTCTGGTTTTCTATTTTGGCGGGTTTGAAAATATTTTTGGATGAGTTTTGGCGGGTTTGAAAATATTTTGGCTCTTTGCGCAGAGATGACGGTGCCGGTTGCGGTGCGCTCCGGGGCGCTCCTTCTGCGGAAAGACGCCTGGCAGCGGCACTTGGGACAGCTCCGCGTCTCCGTATTCTGCGTTTCTTGCCTTCTGCATCTCAGCAAAATGCTTTCCCACTAGGTCTAGCAAGGAGAAACTGTGGCAGCTGAGTAGATGTAGCCTGGCCCGCCCTTTGAAGTTGACAAGTTCTTGGCATCTCAGAGCCTCAAGGGAAGAGCAAGGTTCTCTATGGTAGGCTGGGGCAGAACTAGCAGCAAGCAGAGCAAAGTTGTCCAAGAATCGCTTCCATTGGAATGCTAATGGCAATTGAAGAGGCAGGCCAGTGGCAAGCCACTAGCTTCTAGCAGTTTGAAAGTTGCAGACACAGTGCAGGTGTTGTGCGGCTTCCTTCTTGGCCTCCTAGAAGGTGCCGCGCTCTCCGTCTCTTGCTTGCCAATATGTTGCCTTGTTCCTCTTATTTTTTGGTTGGTTTTGATTTGTTTTTATGATGTTTTGGCGGGTTTTCGGAATGTTTTGGTGGTGTTTTAGAATGTTTTGTTTTCTCTTGTGTTGTTTTGATTGTCTTGGCAGGTTTTGGAATGTTTGGATTCCTTTTGGCGGGTTTTAAAATCTTTTGGCGGGTATTTGGAATGTTTTGGTTTGCTTTCATTTGTTTTGATTATGTTTTGGCAAGTTATTGAATGTTTCGATCACTTCTTACTGGTTTTCTAGTATTTTGGCATCTTTTCAGAATGTTTTGATCAGTTTTGGCGGGTTCTAAATAATTTTGTCGGGTTTTTGGAATGTTTTGGTTGGTTTTGATTTGTTTTTATGATGTATTGCCAAGTTTTTTGAATGTTTTGATCAGTTCAGGCTGGTTTTCTAATGTTTTGGCATCTTTTCAGAATGTTTTGATGAGTTTTGCGGGTCTAAATCATTTTGGCGGGTTTTCAGAATGTTTTGGTTGGTTTTGATTTGTTTTTATGATGTTTAGGTGGGTTTTCGGAATGTTTTGGTTGGGTTTTAGAATGTTTTGTATTCTCTTGAGTTGTTTTTATTGTGTTGGCAGGTTTTGGAATGTTTGGATTCCTTTTGGCGGGTTTTAAAATCTTTTGGCGGGTATTTGGAATGTTTTGGCGGGTATTCGGAAGGTTTTGATTAGTTTTGACGGGTTTTGAAATATTTTGGCGGGTTTTTAGAAGGTTTAGATTTGTTTTGATTTGTTTTGATTCTGTTTAGCCCAGTTTTTGGTGTGTTTGGATTAGCTTTGTTGGGCTTGATCATGTTTTGTCAGGTTTTTTCGAATGTATTGATGACTTCTGTCTGGTTTTCTATTTTGGCGGGTTTGAAAATATTTTTGGATTAGTTTTGGCGGGTTTGAAAATATTTTGGCTCTTTGCGCAGAGATGACGGTGCCGGTTGCGGTGCGCTCCGGGGCGCTCCTTCTGCGGAAAGACGCCTGGCAGCGGCACTTGGGACAGCTCCGCGTCTCCGTATTCTGCGTTTCTTGCCTTCTGCATCTCAGCAAAATGCTTTCCCACTAGGTCTAGCAAGGAGAAACTGTGGCAGCTGAGTAGATGTAGCCTGGCCCGCCCTTTGAAGTTGACAAGTTCTTGGCATCTCAGAGCCTCAAGGCAAGAGCAAGGTTATCTATGGTAGGCTGGGGCAGAACTAGCAGCAAGCAGAGCAAAGTTGTCCAAGAATAGCTTCCATTGGAATGCTAATGGCAATTGAAGAGGCAGGCCAGTGGCAAGCCACTAGCTTCTAGCAGTTTGAAAGTTGCAGACACAGTGCAGGTGTTGTGCGGCTTCCTTCTTGGCCTCCTAGAAGGTGCCGCGCTCTCCGTCTCTTGCTTGCCAATATGTTGCCTTGTTCCTCTTATTTTTTGGTTGGTTTTGATTTGTTTTTATGATGTTTTGGCGGGTTTTCGGAATGTTTTGGTGGTGTTTTAGAATGTTTTGTTTTCTCTTGTGTTGTTTATATTGTCTTGGCAGGTTTTGGAATGTTTGGATTCCTTTTGGCGGGTTTTAAAATATTTTGGCGGGTATTTGGAATGTTTTGGTTTGCTTTCATTTGTTTTGATTATGTTTTGGCAAGTTATTGAAAGTTTCGATCACTTCTGACTGGTTTTCTAGTATTTTGGCATCTTTTCAGAATGTTTTGATCAGTTTTGGCGGGTTCTAAATAATTTTGTCGGGTTTTTGGAATGTTTTGGTTGGTTTTGATTTGTTTTTATGATGTATTGCCAAGTTTTTTGAATGTTTTGATCAGTTCAGGCTGGTTTTCTAATGTTTTGGCATCTTTTCAGAATGTTTTGATGAGTTTTGCGGGTCTAAATCATTTTGGCGGGTTTTCAGAATGTTTTGGTTGGTTTTGATTTGTTTTTATGATGTTTAGGTGGGTTTTCGGAATGTTTTGGTTGGGTTTTAGAATGTTTTGTATTCTCTTGAGTTGTTTTTATTGTGTTGGCAGGTTTTGGAATGTTTGGATTCCTTTTGGCGGGTTTTAAAATCTTTTGGCGGGTATTTGGAATGTTTTGGCGGGTATTCGGAAGGTTTTGATTAGTTTTGACAGGTTTTGAAATATTTTGGCGGGTTTTTAGAAGGTTTAGATTTGTTTTGATTTGTTTTGATTCTGTTTAGCCCAGTTTTTGGTGTGTTTGGATTAGCTTTGTTGGGCTTGATCATGTTTTGTCAGGTTTTTTCGAATGTATTGATGACTTCTGTCTGGTTTTCTATTTTGGCGGGTTTGAAAATATTTTTGGATTAGTTTTGGCGGGTTTGAAAATATTTTGGCTCTTTGGGCAGAGATGACGGTGCCGGTTGCGGTGCGCTCCGGGGCGCTCCTTCTGCGGAAAGACGCCTGGCAGCGGCACTTGGGACAGCTCCGCGTCTCCGTATTCTGCGTTTCTTGCCTTCTGCATCTCAGCAAAATGCTTTCCCACTAGGTCTAGCAAGGAGAAACTGTGGCAGCTGAGTAGATGTAGCCTGGCCCGCCCTTTGAAGTTGACAAGTTCTTGGCATCTCAGAGCCTCAAGGCAAGAGCAAGGTTATCTATGGTAGGCTGGGGCAGAACTAGCAGCAAGCAGAGCAAAGTTGTCCAAGAATAGCTTCCATTGGAATGCTAATGGCAATTGAAGAGGCAGGCCAGTGGCAAGCCACTAGCTTCTAGCAGTTTGAAAGTTGCAGACACAGTGCAGGTGTTGTGCGGCTTCCTTCTTGGCCTCCTAGAAGGTGCCGCGCTCTCCGTCTCTTGCTTGCCAATATGTTGCCTTGTTCCTCTTATTTTTTGGTTGGTTTTGATTTGTTTTTATGATGTTTTGGCGGGTTTTCGGAATGTTTTGGTGGTGTTTTAGAATGTTTTGTTTTCTCTTGTGTTGTTTATATTGTCTTGGCAGGTTTTGGAATGTTTGGATTCCTTTTGGCGGGTTTTAAAATATTTTGGCGGGTATTTGGAATGTTTTGGTTTGCTTTCATTTGTTTTGATTATGTTTTGGCAAGTTATTGAAAGTTTCGATCACTTCTGACTGGTTTTCTAGTATTTTGGCATCTTTTCAGAATGTTTTGATCAGTTTTGGGAGGTTCTAAATAATTTTGTCGGGTTTTTGGAATGTTTTGGTTGGTTTTGATTTGTTTTTATGATGTATTGCCAAGTTTTTTGAATGTTTTGATCAGTTCAGGCTGGTTTTCTAATGTTTTGGCATCTTTTCAGAATGTTTTGATGAGTTTTGCGGGTCTAAATCATTTTGGCGGGTTTTCAGAATGTTTTGGTTGGTTTTGATTTGTTTTTATGATGTTTAGGTGGGTTTTCGGAATGTTTTGGTTGGGTTTTAGAATGTTTTGTATTCTCTTGAGTTGTTTTTATTGTGTTGGCAGGTTTTGGAATGTTTGGATTCCTTTTGGCGGGTTTTAAAATCTTTTGGCGGGTATTTGGAATGTTTTGGCGGGTATTCGGAAGGTTTTGATTAGTTTTGACAGGTTTTGAAATATTTTGGCGGGTTTTTAGAAGGTTTCGATTTGTTTTGATTTGTTTTGATTCTGTTTAGCCCAGTGTTTGGTGTGTTTGGATTAGCTTTGTTGGGCTTGATCATGTTTTGTCAGGTTTTTTCGAATGTATTGATGACTTCTGTCTGGTTTTCTATTTTGGCGGGTTTGAAAATATTTTTGGATTAGTTTTGGCGGGTTTGAAAATATTTTGGCTCTTTGCGCAGAGATGACGGTGCCAGTTGCGGTGCGCTCCGGGGCGCTCCTTCTGCGGAAAGACGCCTGGCAGCGGCACTTGGGACAGCTCCGCGTCTCCGTATTCTGCGTTTCTTGCCTTCTGCATCTCAGCAAAATGCTTTCCCACTAGGTCTAACAAGGAGAAACTGTGGCAGCTGAGTAGATGTAGCCTGGCCCGCCCTTTGAAGTTGACAAGTTCTTGGCATCTCAGAGCCTCAAGGGAAGAGCAAGGTTCTCTATGGTAGGCTGGGGCAGAACTAGCAGCAAGCAGAGCAAAGTTGTCCAAGAATAGCTTCCATTGGAATGCTAATGGCAATTGAAGAGGCAGGCCAGTGGCAAGCCACTAGCTTCTAGCAGTTTGAAAGTTGCAGACACAGTGCAGGTGTTGTGCGGCTTCCTTCTTGGCCTCCTAGAAGGTGCCGCGCTCTCCGTCTCTTGCTTGCCAATATGTTGCCTTGTTCCTCTTATTTTTTGGTTGGTTTTGATTTGTTTTTATGATGTTTTGGCGGGTTTTCGGAATGTTTTGGTGGTGTTTTAGAATGTTTTGTTTTCTCTTGTGTTGTTTATATTGTCTTGGCAGGTTTTGGAATGTTTGGATTCCTTTTGGCGGGTTTTAAAATCTTTTGGCGGGTATTTGGAATGTTTTGGTTTGCTTTCATTTGTTTTGATTATGTTTTGGCAAGTTATTGAAAGTTTCGATCACTTCTGACTGGTTTTCTAGTATTTTGGCATCTTTTCAGAATGTTTTGATCAGTTTTGGCGGGTTCTAAATAATTTTGTCGGGTTTTTGGAATGTTTTGGTTGGTTTTGATTTGTTTTTATGATGTATTGCCAAGTTTTTTGAATGTTTTGATCAGTTCAGGCTGGTTTTCTAATGTTTTGGCATCTTTTCAGAATGTTTTGATGAGTTTTGCGGGTCTAAATCATTTTGGCGGGTTTTCAGAATGTTTTGGTTGGTTTTGATTTGTTTTTATGATGTTTAGGTGGGTTTTCGGAATGTTTTGGTTGGGTTTTAGAATGTTTTGTATTCTCTTGAGTTGTTTTTATTGTGTTGGCAGGTTTTGGAATGTTTGGATTCCTTTTGGCGGGTTTTAAAATCTTTTGGCGGGTATTTGGAATGTTTTGGCGGGTATTCGGAAGGTTTTGATTAGTTTTGACAGGTTTTGAAATATTTTGGCGGGTTTTTAGAAGGTTTCGATTTGTTTTGATTTGTTTTGATTCTGTTTAGCCCAGTGTTTGGTGTGTTTGGATTAGCTTTGTTGGGCTTGATCATGTTTTGTCAGGTTTTTTCGAATGTATTGATGACTTCTGTCTGGTTTTCTATTTTGGCGGGTTTGAAAATATTTTTGGATTAGTTTTGGCGGGTTTGAAAATATTTTGGCTCTTTGCGCAGAGATGACGGTGCCAGTTGCGGTGCGCTCCGGGGCGCTCCTTCTGCGGAAAGACGCCTGGCAGCGGCACTTGGGACAGCTCCGCGTCTCCGTATTCTGCGTTTCTTGCCTTCTGCATCTCAGCAAAATGCTTTCCCACTAGGTCTAACAAGGAGAAACTGTGGCAGCTGAGTAGATGTAGCCTGGCCCGCCCTTTGAAGTTGACAAGTTCTTGGCATCTCAGAGCCTCAAGGGAAGAGCAAGGTTCTCTATGGTAGGCTGGGGCAGAACTAGCAGCAAGCAGAGCAAAGTTGTCCAAGAATAGCTTCCATTGGAATGCTAATGGCAATTGAAGAGGCAGGCCAGTGGCAAGCCACTAGCTTCTAGCAGTTTGAAAGTTGCAGACACAGTGCAGGTGTTGTGCGGCTTCCTTCTTGGCCTCCTAGAAGGTGCCGCGCTCTCCGTCTCTTGCTTGCCAATATGTTGCCTTGTTCCTCTTATTTTTTGGTTGGTTTTGATTTGTTTTTATGATGTTTTGGCGGGTTTTCGGAATGTTTTGGTGGTGTTTTAGAATGTTTTGTTTTCTCTTGTGTTGTTTATATTGTGTTGGCAGGTTTTGGAATGTTTGGATTCCTTTTGGCGGGTTTTAAAATCTTTTGGCGGGTATTTGGAATGTTTTGGTTTGCTTTCATTTGTTTTGATTATGTTTTGGCAAGTTATTGAAAGTTTCGATCACTTCTGACTGGTTTTCTAGTATTTTGGCATCTTTTCAGAATGTTTTGATCAGTTTTGGCGGGTTCTAAATAATTTTGTCGGGTTTTTGGAATGTTTTGGTTGGTTTTGATTTGTTTTTATGATGTATTGCCAAGTTTTTTGAATGTTTTGATCAGTTCAGGCTGGTTTTCTAATGTTTTGGCATCTTTTCAGAATGTTTTGATGAGTTTTGCGGGTCTAAATCATTTTGGCGGGTTTTCAGAATGTTTTGGTTGGTTTTGATTTGTTTTTATGAAGTTTTGGTGGGTTTTCAGAATGTTTTGGTTGGGTTTTAGAATGTTTTGTATTCTCTTGAGTTGTTTTTATTGTGTTGGCAGGTTTTGGAATGTTTGGATTCCTTTTGGCGGGTTTTAAAATCTTTTGGCGGGTATTTGGAATGTTTTGGCGGGTATTCGGAAGGTTTTGATTAGTTTTGACAGGTTTTGAAATATTTTGGCGGGTTTTTAGAAGGTTTAGATTTGTTTTGATTTGTTTTGATTCTGTTTAGCCCAGTTTTTGGTGTGTTTGGATTAGCTTTGTTGGGCTTGATCATGTTTTGTCAGGTTTTTTCGAATGTATTGATGACTTCTGTCTGGTTTTCTATTTTGGCGGGTTTGAAAATATTTTTGGATTAGTTTTGGCGGGTTTGAAAATATTTTGGCTCTTTGGGCAGAGATGACGGTGCCGGTTGCGGTGCGCTCCGGGGCGCTCCTTCTGCGGAAAGACGCCTGGCAGCGGCACTTGGGACAGCTCCGCGTCTCCGTATTCTGCGTTTCTTGCCTTCTGCATCTCAGCAAAATGCTTTCCCACTAGGTCTAGCAAGGAGAAACTGTGGCAGCTGAGTAGATGTAGCCTGGCCCGCCCTTTGAAGTTGACAAGTTCTTGGCATCTCAGAGCCTCAAGGCAAGAGCAAGGTTATCTATGGTAGGCTGGGGCAGAACTAGCAGCAAGCAGAGCAAAGTTGTCCAAGAATAGCTTCCATTGGAATGCTAATGGCAATTGAAGAGGCAGGCCAGTGGCAAGCCACTAGCTTCTAGCAGTTTGAAAGTTGCAGACACAGTGCAGGTGTTGTGCGGCTTCCTTCTTGGCCTCCTAGAAGGTGCCGCGCTCTCCGTCTCTTGCTTGCCAATATGTTGCCTTGTTCCTCTTATTTTTTGGTTGGTTTTGATTTGTTTTTATGATGTTTTGGCGGGTTTTCGGAATGTTTTGGTGGTGTTTTAGAATGTTTTGTTTTCTCTTGTGTTGTTTTGATTGTCTTGGCAGGTTTTGGAATGTTTGGATTCCTTTTGGCGGGTTTTAAAATCTTTTGGCGGGTATTTGGAATGTTTTGGTTTGCTTTCATTTGTTTTGATTATGTTTTGGCAAGTTATTGAATGTTTCGATCACTTCTTACTGGTTTTCTAGTATTTTGGCATCTTTTCAGAATGTTTTGATCAGTTTTGGCGGGTTCTAAATAATTTTGTCGGGTTTTTGGAATGTTTTGGTTGGTTTTGATTTGTTTTTATGATGTATTGCCAAGTTTTTTGAATGTTTTGATCAGTTCAGGCTGGTTTTCTAATGTTTTGGCATCTTTTCAGAATGTTTTGATGAGTTTTGCGGGTCTAAATCATTTTGGCGGGTTTTCAGAATGTTTTGGTTGGTTTTGATTTGTTTTTATGATGTTTAGGTGGGTTTTCGGAATGTTTTGGTTGGGTTTTAGAATGTTTTGTATTCTCTTGAGTTGTTTTTATTGTGTTGGCAGGTTTTGGAATGTTTGGATTCCTTTTGGCGGGTTTTAAAATCTTTTGGCGGGTATGTGGAATGTTTTGGCGGGTATTCGGAAGGTTTTGATTAGTTTTGACGGGTTTTGAAATATTTTGGCGGGTTTTTAGAAGGTTTAGATTTGTTTTGATTTGTTTTGATTCTGTTTAGCCCAGTTTTTGGTGTGTTTGGATTAGCTTTGTTGGGCTTGATCATGTTTTGTCAGGTTTTTTCGAATGTATTGATGACTTCTGTCTGGTTTTCTATTTTGGCGGGTTTGAAAATATTTTTGGATTAGTTTTGGCGGGTTTGAAAATATTTTGGCTCTTTGCGCAGAGATGACGGTGCCGGTTGCGGTGCGCTCCGGGGCGCTCCTTCTGCGGAAAGACGCCTGGCAGCGGCACTTGGGACAGCTCCGCGTCTCCGTATTCTGCGTTTCTTGCCTTCTGCATCTCAGCAAAATGCTTTCCCACTAGGTCTAGCAAGGAGAAACTGTGGCAGCTGAGTAGATGTAGCCTGGCCCGCCCTTTGAAGTTGACAAGTTCTTGGCATCTCAGAGCCTCAAGGCAAGAGCAAGGTTATCTATGGTAGGCTGGGGCAGAACTAGCAGCAAGCAGAGCAAAGTTGTCCAAGAATAGCTTCCATTGGAATGCTAATGGCAATTGAAGAGGCAGGCCAGTGGCAAGCCACTAGCTTCTAGCAGTTTGAAAGTTGCAGACACAGTGCAGGTGTTGTGCGGCTTCCTTCTTGGCCTCCTAGAAGGTGCCGCGCTCTCCGTCTCTTGCTTGCCAATATGTTGCCTTGTTCCTCTTATTTTTTGGTTGGTTTTGATTTGTTTTTATGATGTTTTGGCGGGTTTTCGGAATGTTTTGGTGGTGTTTTAGAATGTTTTGTTTTCTCTTGTGTTGTTTTGATTGTCTTGGCAGGTTTTGGAATGTTTGGATTCCTTTTGGCGGGTTTTAAAATATTTTGGCGGGTATTTGGAATGTTTTGGTTTGCTTTCATTTGTTTTGATTATGTTTTGGCAAGTTATTGAAAGTTTCGATCACTTCTGACTGGTTTTCTCGTATTTTGGCATCTTTTCAGAATGTTTTGATCAGTTTTGGCGGGTTCTAAATAATTTTGTCAGGTTTTTGGAATGTTTTGGTTGGTTTTGATTTGTTTTTATGATGTATTGCCAAGTTTTTTGAATGTTTTGATCAGTTCAGGCTGGTTTTCTAATGTTTTGGCATCTTTTCAGAATGTTTTGATGAGTTTTGCGGGTCTAAATCATTTTGGCGGGTTTTCAGAATGTTTTGGTTGGTTTTGATTTGTTTTTATGATGTTTTGGTGGGTTTTCAGAATGTTTTGGTTGGGTTTTAGAATGTTTTGTATTCTCTTGAGTTGTTTTTATTGTGTTGGCAGGTTTTGGAATGTTTGGATTCCTTTTGGCGGGTTTTAAAATCTTTTGGCGGGTATTTGGAATGTTTTGGCGGGTATTCGGAAGGTTTTGATTAGTTTTGACAGGTTTTGAAATATTTTGGCGGGTTTTTAGAAGGTTTAGATTTGTTTTGATTTGTTTTGATTCTGTTTAGCCCAGTTTTTGGTGTGTTTGGATTAGCTTTGTTGGGCTTGATCATGTTTTGTCAGGTTTTTTCGAATGTATTGATGACTTCTGTCTGGTTTTCTATTTTGGCGGGTTTGAAAATATTTTTGGATTAGTTTTGGCGGGTTTGAAAATATTTTGGCTCTTTGCGCAGAGATGACGGTGCCGGTTGCGGTGCGCTCCGGGGCGCTCCTTCTGCGGAAAGACGCCTGGCAGCGGCACTTGGGACAGCTCCGCGTCTCCGTATTCTGCGTTTCTTGCCTTCTGCATCTCAGCAAAATGCTTTCCCACTAGGTCTAGCAAGGAGAAACTGTGGCAGCTGAGTAGATGTAGCCTGGCCCGCCCTTTGAAGTTGACAAGTTCTTGGCATCTCAGAGCCTCAAGGCAAGAGCAAGGTTATCTATGGTAGGCTGGGGCAGAACTAGCAGCAAGCAGAGCAAAGTTGTCCAAGAATCGCTTCCATTGGAATGCTAATGGCAATTGAAGAGGCAGGCCAGTGGCAAGCCACTAGCTTCTAGCAGTTTGAAAGTTGCAGACACAGTGCAGGTGTTGTGCGGCTTCCTTCTTGGCCTCCTAGAAGGTGCCGCGCTCTCCGTCTCTTGCTTGCCAATATGTTGCCTTGTTCCTCTTATTTTTTGGTTGGTTTTGATTTGTTTTTATGATGTTTTGGCGGGTTTTCGGAATGTTTTGGTGGTGTTTTAGAATGTTTTGTTTTCTCTTGTGTTGTTTATATTGTCTTGGCAGGTTTTGGAATGTTTGGATTCCTTTTGGCGGGTTTTAAAATATTTTGGCGGGTATTTGGAATGTTTTGGTTTGCTTTCATTTGTTTTGATTATGTTTTGGCAAGTTATTGAAAGTTTCGATCACTTCTGACTGGTTTTCTAGTATTTTGGCATCTTTTCAGAATGTTTTGATCAGTTTTGGCGGGTTCTAAATAATTTTGTCGGGTTTTTGGAATGTTTTGGTTGGTTTTGATTTGTTTTTATGATGTATTGCCAAGTTTTTTGAATGTTTTGATCAGTTCAGGCTGGTTTTCTAATGTTTTGGCATCTTTTCAGAATGTTTTGATGAGTTTTGCGGGTCTAAATCATTTTGGCGGGTTTTCAGAATGTTTTGGTTGGTTTTGATTTGTTTTTATGATGTTTAGGTGGGTTTTCGGAATGTTTTGGTTGGGTTTTAGAATGTTTTGTATTCTCTTGAGTTGTTTTTATTGTGTTGGCAGGTTTTGGAATGTTTGGATTCCTTTTGGCGGGTTTTAAAATCTTTTGGCGGGTATTTGGAATGTTTTGGCGGGTATTCGGAAGGTTTTGATTAGTTTTGACGGGTTTTGAAATATTTTGGCGGGTTTTTAGAAGGTTTAGATTTGTTTTGATTTGTTTTGATTCTGTTTAGCCCAGTTTTTGGTGTGTTTGGATTAGCTTTGTTGGGCTTGATCATGTTTTGTCAGGTTTTTTCGAATGTATTGATGACTTCTGTCTGGTTTTCTATTTTGGCGGGTTTGAAAATATTTTTGGATTAGTTTTGGCGGGTTTGAAAATATTTTGGCTCTTTGGGCAGAGATGACGGTGCCGGTTGCGGTGCGCTCCGGGGCGCTCCTTCTGCGGAAAGACGCCTGGCAGCGGCACTTGGGACAGCTCCGCGTCTCCGTATTCTGCGTTTCTTGCCTTCTGCATCTCAGCAAAATGCTTTCCCACTAGGTCTAGCAAGGAGAAACTGTGGCAGCTGAGTAGATGTAGCCTGGCCCGCCCTTTGAAGTTGACAAGTTCTTGGCATCTCAGAGCCTCAAGGCAAGAGCAAGGTTCTCTATGGTAGGCTGGGGCAGAACTAGCAGCAAGCAGAGCAAAGTTGTCCAAGAATAGCTTCCATTGGAATGCTAATGGCAATTGAAGAGGCAGGCCAGTGGCAAGCCACTAGCTTCTAGCAGTTTGAAAGTTGCAGACACAGTGCAGGTGTTGTGCGGCTTCCTTCTTGGCCTCCTAGAAGGTGCCGCGCTCTCCGTCTCTTGCTTGCCAATATGTTGCCTTGTTCCTCTTATTTTTTGGTTGGTTTTGATTTGTTTTTATGATGTTTTGGCGGGTTTTCGGAATGTTTTGGTGGTGTTTTAGAATGTTTTGTTTTCTCTTGTGTTGTTTTGATTGTCTTGGCAGGTTTTGGAATGTTTGGATTCCTTTTGGCGGGTTTTAAAATATTTTGGCGGGTATTTGGAATGTTTTGGTTTGCTTTCATTTGTTTTGATTATGTTTTGGCAAGTTATTGAAAGTTTCGATCACTTCTGACTGGTTTTCTCGTATTTTGGCATCTTTTCAGAATGTTTTGATCAGTTTTGGCGGGTTCTAAATAATTTTGTCAGGTTTTTGGAATGTTTTGGTTGGTTTTGATTTGTTTTTATGATGTATTGCCAAGTTTTTTGAATGTTTTGATCAGTTCAGGCTGGTTTTCTAATGTTTTGGCATCTTTTCAGAATGTTTTGATGAGTTTTGCGGGTCTAAATAATTTTGGCGGGTTTTCAGAATGTTTTGGTTGGTTTTGATTTGTTTTTATGATGTTTTGGTGGGTTTTCAGAATGTTTTGGTTGGGTTTTAGAATGTTTTGTATTCTCTTGAGTTGTTTTTATTGTGTTGGCAGGTTTTGGAATGTTTGGATTCCTTTTGGCGGGTTTTAAAATCTTTTGGCGGGTATTTGGAATGTTTTGGCGGGTATTCGGAAGGTTTTGATTAGTTTTGACAGGTTTTGAAATATTTTGGCGGGTTTTTAGAAGGTTTAGATTTGTTTTGATTTGTTTTGATTCTGTTTAGCCCAGTTTTTGGTGTGTTTGGATTAGCTTTGTTGGGCTTGATCATGTTTTGTCAGGTTTTTTCGAATGTATTGATGACTTCTGTCTGGTTTTCTATTTTGGCGGGTTTGAAAATATTTTTGGATTAGTTTTGGCGGGTTTGAAAATATTTTGGCTCTTTGCGCAGAGATGACGGTGCCGGTTGCGGTGCGCTCCGGGGCGCTCCTTCTGCGGAAAGACGCCTGGCAGCGGCACTTGGGACAGCTCCGCGTCTCCGTATTCTGCGTTTCTTGCCTTCTGCATCTCAGCAAAATGCTTTCCCACTAGGTCTAGCAAGGAGAAACTGTGGCAGCTGAGTAGATGTAGCCTGGCCCGCCCTTTGAAGTTGACAAGTTCTTGGCATCTCAGAGCCTCAAGGCAAGAGCAAGGTTATCTATGGTAGGCTGGGGCAGAACTAGCAGCAAGCAGAGCAAAGTTGTCCAAGAATCGCTTCCATTGGAATGCTAATGGCAATTGAAGAGGCAGGCCAGTGGCAAGCCACTAGCTTCTAGCAGTTTGAAAGTTGCAGACACAGTGCAGGTGTTGTGCGGCTTCCTTCTTGGCCTCCTAGAAGGTGCCGCGCTCTCCGTCTCTTGCTTGCCAATATGTTGCCTTGTTCCTCTTATTTTTTGGTTGGTTTTGATTTGTTTTTATGATGTTTTGGCGGGTTTTCGGAATGTTTTGGTGGTGTTTTAGAATGTTTTGTTTTCTCTTGTGTTGTTTTGATTGTCTTGGCAGGTTTTGGAATGTTTGGATTCCTTTTGGCGGGTTTTAAAATATTTTGGCGGGTATTTGGAATGTTTTGGTTTGCTTTCATTTGTTTTGATTATGTTTTGGCAAGTTATTGAAAGTTTCGATCACTTCTGACTGGTTTTCTAGTATTTTGGCATCTTTTCAGAATGTTTTGATCAGTTTTGGCGGGTTCTAAATAATTTTGTCAGGTTTTTGGAATGTTTTGGTTGGTTTTGATTTGTTTTTATGATGTATTGCCAAGTTTTTTGAATGTTTTGATCAGTTCAGGCTGGTTTTCTAATGTTTTGGCATCTTTTCAGAATGTTTTGATGAGTTTTGCGGGTCTAAATCATTTTGGCGGGTTTTCAGAATGTTTTGGTTGGTTTTGATTTGTTTTTATGATGTTTAGGTGGGTTTTCGGAATGTTTTGGTTGGGTTTTAGAATGTTTTGTATTCTCTTGAGTTGTTTTTATTGTGTTGGCAGGTTTTGGAATGTTTGGATTCCTTTTGGCGGGTTTTAAAATCTTTTGGCGGGTATTTGGAATGTTTTGGCGGGTATTCGGAAGGTTTTGATTAGTTTTGACGGGTTTTGAAATATTTTGGCGGGTTTTTAGAAGGTTTCGATTTGTTTTGATTTGTTTTGATTCTGTTTAGCCCAGTTTTTGGTGTGTTTGGATTAGCTTTGTTGGGCTTGATCATGTTTTGTCAGGTTTTTTCGAATGTATTGATGACTTCTGTCTGGTTTTCTATTTTGGCAGGTTTGAAAATATTTTTGGATTAGTTTTGGCGGGTTTGAAAATATTTTGGCTCTTTGGGCAGAGATGACGGTGCCGGTTGCGGTGCGCTCCGGGGCGCTCCTTCTGCGGAAAGACGCCTGGCAGCGGCACTTGGGACAGCTCCGCGTCTCCGTATTCTGCGTTTCTTGCCTTCTGCATCTCAGCAAAATGCTTTCCCACTAGGTCTAGCAAGGAGAAACTGTGGCAGCTGAGTAGATGTAGCCTGGCCCGCCCTTTGAAGTTGACAAGTTCTTGGCATCTCAGAGCCTCAAGGCAAGAGCAAGGTTATCTATGGTAGGCTGGGGCAGAACTAGCAGCAAGCAGAGCAAAGTTGTCCAAGAATCGCTTCCATTGGAATGCTAATGGCAATTGAAGAGGCAGGCCAGTGGCAAGCCACTAGCTTCTAGCAGTTTGAAAGTTGCAGACACAGTGCAGGTGTTGTGCGGCTTCCTTCTTGGCCTCCTAGAAGGTGCCGCGCTCTCCGTCTCTTGCTTGCCAATATGTTGCCTTGTTCCTCTTATTTTTTGGTTGGTTTTGATTTGTTTTTATGATGTTTTGGCGGGTTTTCGGAATGTTTTGGTGGTGTTTTAGAATGTTTTGTTTTCTCTTGTGTTGTTTTGATTGTCTTGGCAGGTTTTGGAATGTTTGGATTCCTTTTGGCGGGTTTTAAAATCTTTTGGCGGGTATTTGGAATGTTTTGGTTTGCTTTCATTTGTTTTGATTATGTTTTGGCAAGTTATTGAATGTTTCGATCACTTCTTACTGGTTTTCTAGTATTTTGGCATCTTTTCAGAATGTTTTGATCAGTTTTGGCGGGTTCTAAATAATTTTGTCGGGTTTTTGGAATGTTTTGGTTGGTTTTGATTTGTTTTTATGATGTATTGCCAAGTTTTTTGAATGTTTTGATCAGTTCAGGCTGGTTTTCTAATGTTTTGGCATCTTTTCAGAATGTTTTGATGAGTTTTGCGGGTCTAAATCATTTTGGCGGGTTTTCAGAATGTTTTGGTTGGTTTTGATTTGTTTTTATGATGTTTTGGTGGGTTTTCAGAATGTTTTGGTTGGGTTTTAGAATGTTTTGTATTCTCTTGAGTTGTTTTTATTGTGTTGGCAGGTTTTGGAATGTTTGGATTCCTTTTGGCGGGTTTTAAAATCTTTTGGCGGGTATTTGGAATGTTTTGGCGGGTATTCGGAAGGTTTTGATTAGTTTTGACAGGTTTTGAAATATTTTGGCGGGTTTTTAGAAGGTTTAGATTTGTTTTGATTTGTTTTGATTCTGTTTAGCCCAGTTTTTGGTGTGTTTGGATTAGCTTTGTTGGGCTTGATCATGTTTTGTCAGGTTTTTTCGAATGTATTGATGACTTCTGTCTGGTTTTCTATTTTGGCGGGTTTGAAAATATTTTTGGATTAGTTTTGGCGGGTTTGAAAATATTTTGGCTCTTTGCGCAGAGATGACGGTGCCGGTTGCGGTGCGCTCCGGGGCGCTCCTTCTGCGGAAAGACGCCTGGCAGCGGCACTTGGGACAGCTCCGCGTCTCCGTATTCTGCGTTTCTTGCCTTCTGCATCTCAGCAAAATGCTTTCCCACTAGGTCTAGCAAGGAGAAACTGTGGCAGCTGAGTAGATGTAGCCTGGCCCGCCCTTTGAAGTTGACAAGTTCTTGGCATCTCAGAGCCTCAAGGCAAGAGCAAGGTTATCTATGGTAGGCTGGGGCAGAACTAGCAGCAAGCAGAGCAAAGTTGTCCAAGAATCGCTTCCATTGGAATGCTAATGGCAATTGAAGAGGCAGGCCAGTGGCAAGCCACTAGCTTCTAGCAGTTTGAAAGTTGCAGACACAGTGCAGGTGTTGTGCGGCTTCCTTCTTGGCCTCCTAGAAGGTGCCGCGCTCTCCGTCTCTTGCTTGCCAATATGTTGCCTTGTTCCTCTTATTTTTTGGTTGGTTTTGATTTGTTTTTATGATGTTTTGGCGGGTTTTCGGAATGTTTTGGTGGTGTTTTAGAATGTTTTGTTTTCTCTTGTGTTGTTTATATTGTCTTGGCAGGTTTTGGAATGTTTGGATTCCTTTTGGCGGGTTTTAAAATCTTTTGGCGGGTATTTGGAATGTTTTGGTTTGCTTTCATTTGTTTTGATTATGTTTTGGCAAGTTATTGAATGTTTCGATCACTTCTTACTGGTTTTCTAGTATTTTGGCATCTTTTCAGAATGTTTTGATCAGTTTTGGCGGGTTCTAAATAATTTTGTCGGGTTTTTGGAATGTTTTGGTTGGTTTTGATTTGTTTTTATGATGTATTGCCAAGTTTTTTGAATGTTTTGATCAGTTCAGGCTGGTTTTCTAATGTTTTGGCATCTTTTCAGAATGTTTTGATGAGTTTTGCGGGTCTAAATCATTTTGGCGGGTTTTCAGAATGTTTTGGTTGGTTTTGATTTGTTTTTATGATGTTTTGGTGGGTTTTCGGAATGTTTTGGTTGGGTTTTAGAATGTTTTGTATTCTCTTGAGTTGTTTTTATTGTGTTGGCAGGTTTTGGAATGTTT
Source organism: Passer domesticus (assembly GCF_036417665.1). Taxonomy (NCBI): domain Eukaryota; kingdom Metazoa; phylum Chordata; class Aves; order Passeriformes; family Passeridae; genus Passer; species Passer domesticus. The sequence goes on from NC_087478.1 coordinate 62,759,121, forward strand.
GGATTCCTTTTGGCGGGTTTTAAAATCTTTTGGCGGGTATTTGGAATGTTTTGGCGGGTATTCGGAAGGTTTTGATTAGTTTTGACAGGTTTTGAAATATTTTGGCGGGTTTTTAGAAGGTTTAGATTTGTTTTGATTTGTTTTGATTCTGTTTAGCCCAGTTTTTGGTGTGTTTGGATTAGCTTTGTTGGGCTTGATCATGTTTTGTCAGGTTTTTTCGAATGTATTGATGACTTCTGTCTGGTTTTCTATTTTGGCGGGTTTGAAAATATTTTTGGATGAGTTTTGGCGGGTTTGAAAATATTTTGGCTCTTTGCGCAGAGATGACGGTGCCGGTTGCGGTGCGCTCCGGGGCGCTCCTTCTGCGGAAAGACGCCTGGCAGCGGCACTTGGGACAGCTCTGCGTCTCCGTATTCTGCGTTTCGTGCCTTCCGCATCTCAGCAAAATGCTTTCCCACTAGGTCTAGCAAGGAGAAACTGTGGCAGCTGAGTAGATGTAGCCTGGCCCGCCCTTTGAAGTTGACAAGTTCTTGGCATCTCAGAGCCTCAAGGGAAGAGCAAGGTTCTCTATGGTAGGCTGGGGCAGAACTAGCAGCAAGCAGAGCAAAGTTGTCCAAGAATAGCTTCCATTGGAATGCTAATGGCAATTGAAGAGGCAGGCCAGTGGCAAGCCACTAGCTTCTAGCAGTTTGAAAGTTGCAGACACAGTGCAGGTGTTGTGCGGCTTCCTTCTTGGCCTCCTAGAAGGTGCCGCGCTCTCCGTCTCTTGCTTGCCAATATGTTGCCTTGTTCCTCTTATTTTTTGGTTGGTTTTGATTTGTTTTTATGATGTTTTGGCGGGTTTTCGGAATGTTTTGGTGGTGTTTTAGAATGTTTTGTTTTCTCTTGTGTTGTTTTGATTGTCTTGGCAGGTTTTGGAATGTTTGGATTCCTTTTGGCGGGTTTTAAAATCTTTTGGCGGGTTTTTGGAATGTTTTGGTTTGCTTTCATTTGTTTTGATTATGTTTTGGCAAGTTATTGAATGTTTCGATCACTTCTTACTGGTTTTCTAGTATTTTGGCATCTTTTCAGAATGTTTTGATCAGTTTTGGTGGGTTCTAAATAATTTTGTCGGGTTTTTGGAATGTTTTGGTTGGTTTTGATTTGTTTTTATGATGTATTGCCAAGTTTTTTGAATGTTTTGATCAGTTCAGGCTGGTTTTCTAATGTTTTGGCATCTTTTCAGAATGTTTTGATGAGTTTTGCGGGTCTAAATCATTTTGGCGGGTTTTCAGAATGTTTTGGTTGGTTTTGATTTGTTTTTATGATGTTTTGGTGGGTTTTCGGAATGTTTTGGTTGGGTTTTAGAATGTTTTGTATTCTCTTGAGTTGTTTTTATTGTGTTGGCAGGTTTTGGAATGTTTGGATTCCTTTTGGCGGGTTTTAAAATCTTTTGGCGGGTATTTGGAATGTTTTGGCGGGTATTCGGAAGGTTTTGATTAGTTTTGACAGGTTTTGAAATATTTTGGCGGGTTTTTAGAAGGTTTAGATTTGTTTTGATTTGTTTTGATTCTGTTTAGCCCAGTTTTTGGTGTGTTTGGATTAGCTTTGTTGGGCTTGATCATGTTTTGTCAGGTTTTTTCGAATGTATTGATGACTTCTGTCTGGTTTTCTATTTTGGCGGGTTTGAAAATATTTTTGGATGAGTTTTGGCGGGTTTGAAAATATTTTGGCTCTTTGCGCAGAGATGACGGTGCCGGTTGCGGTGCGCTCCGGGGCGCTCCTTCTGCGGAAAGACGCCTGGCAGCGGCACTTGGGACAGCTCCGCGTCTCCGTATTCTGCGTTTCGTGCCTTCCGCATCTCAGCAAAATGCTTTCCCACTAGGTCTAGCAAGGAGAAACTGTGGCAGCTGAGTAGATGTAGCCTGGCCCGCCCTTTGAAGTTGACAAGTTCTTGGCATCTCAGAGCCTCAAGGGAAGAGCAAGGTTATCTATGGTAGGCTGGGGCAGAACTAGCAGCAAGCAGAGCAAAGTTGTCCAAGAATAGCTTCCATTGGAATGCTAATGGCAATTGAAGAGGCAGGCCAGTGGCAAGCCACTAGCTTCTAGCAGTTTGAAAGTTGCAGACACAGTGCAGGTGTTGTGCGGCTTCCTTCTTGGCCTCCTAGAAGGTGCCGCGCTCTCCGTCTCTTGCTTGCCAATATGTTGCCTTGTTCCTCTTATTTTTTGGTTGGTTTTGATTTGTTTTTATGATGTTTTGGCGGGTTTTCGGAATGTTTTGGTGGTGTTTTAGAATGTTTTGTTTTCTCTTGTGTTGTTTATATTGTCTTGGCAGGTTTTGGAATGTTTGGATTCCTTTTGGCGGGTTTTAAAATATTTTGGCGGGTATTTGGAATGTTTTGGTTTGCTTTCATTTGTTTTGATTATGTTTTGGCAAGTTATTGAAAGTTTCGATCACTTCTGACTGGTTTTCTAGTATTTTGGCATCTTTTCAGAATGTTTTGATCAGTTTTGGCGGGTTCTAAATAATTTTGTCGGGTTTTTGGAATGTTTTGGTTGGTTTTGATTTGTTTTTATGATGTATTGCCAAGTTTTTTGAATGTTTTGATCAGTTCTGTCTGGTTTTCTAATGTTTTGGCATCTTTTCAGAATGTTTTGATGAGTTTTGCGGGTCTAAATCATTTTGGCGGATTTTCAGAATGTTTTGGTTGGTTTTGGAATGTTTTTATGATGTATTGCCAAGTTTTTTGAATGTTTTGATCAGTTCAGGCTGGTTTTCTAATGTTTTGGCATCTTTTCAGAATGTTTTGATGAGTTTTGCGGGTCTAAATCATTTTGGCGGGTTTTCAGAATGTTTTGGTTGGTTTTGATTTGTTTTTATGATGTTTAGGTGGGTTTTCGGAATGTTTTGGTTGGGTTTTAGAATGTTTTGTATTCTCTTGAGTTGTTTTTATTGTGTTGGCAGGTTTTGGAATGTTTGGATTCCTTTTGGCGGGTTTTAAAATCTTTTGGCGGGTATTTGGAATGTTTTGGCGGGTATTCGGAAGGTTTTGATTAGTTTTGACAGGTTTTGAAATATTTTGGCGGGTTTTTAGAAGGTTTAGATTTGTTTTGATTTGTTTTGATTCTGTTTAGCCCAGTTTTTGGTGTGTTTGGATTAGCTTTGTTGGGCTTGATCATGTTTTGTCAGGTTTTTTCGAATGTATTGATGACTTCTGTCTGGTTTTCTATTTTGGCGGGTTTGAAAATATTTTTGGATGAGTTTTGGCGGGTTTGAAAATATTTTGGCTCTTTGCGCAGAGATGACGGTGCCGGTTGCGGTGCGCTCCGGGGCGCTCCTTCTGCGGAAAGACGCCTGGCAGCGGCACTTGGGACAGCTCTGCGTCTCCGTATTCTGCGTTTCGTGCCTTCCGCATCTCAGCAAAATGCTTTCCCACTAGGTCTAGCAAGGAGAAACTGTGGCAGCTGAGTAGATGTAGCCTGGCCCGCCCTTTGAAGTTGACAAGTTCTTGGCATCTCAGAGCCTCAAGGGAAGAGCAAGGTTCTCTATGGTAGGCTGGGGCAGAACTAGCAGCAAGCAGAGCAAAGTTGTCCAAGAATAGCTTCCATTGGAATGCTAATGGCAATTGAAGAGGCAGGCCAGTGGCAAGCCACTAGCTTCTAGCAGTTTGAAAGTTGCAGACACAGTGCAGGTGTTGTGCGGCTTCCTTCTTGGCCTCCTAGAAGGTGCCGCGCTCTCCGTCTCTTGCTTGCCAATATGTTGCCTTGTTCCTCTTATTTTTTGGTTGGTTTTGATTTGTTTTTATGATGTTTTGGCGGGTTTTCGGAATGTTTTGGTGGTGTTTTAGAATGTTTTGTTTTCTCTTGTGTTGTTTTGATTGTCTTGGCAGGTTTTGGAATGTTTGGATTCCTTTTGGCGGGTTTTAAAATCTTTTGGCGGGTTTTTGGAATGTTTTGGTTTGCTTTCATTTGTTTTGATTATGTTTTGGCAAGTTATTGAATGTTTCGATCACTTCTTACTGGTTTTCTAGTATTTTGGCATCTTTTCAGAATGTTTTGATCAGTTTTGGTGGGTTCTAAATAATTTTGTCGGGTTTTTGGAATGTTTTGGTTGGTTTTGATTTGTTTTTATGATGTATTGCCAAGTTTTTTGAATGTTTTGATCAGTTCAGGCTGGTTTTCTAATGTTTTGGCATCTTTTCAGAATGTTTTGATGAGTTTTGCGGGTCTAAATCATTTTGGCGGGTTTTCAGAATGTTTTGGTTGGTTTTGATTTGTTTTTATGATGTTTTGGTGGGTTTTCGGAATGTTTTGGTTGGGTTTTAGAATGTTTTGTATTCTCTTGAGTTGTTTTTATTGTGTTGGCAGGTTTTGGAATGTTTGGATTCCTTTTGGCGGGTTTTAAAATCTTTTGGCGGGTATTTGGAATGTTTTGGCGGGTATTCGGAAGGTTTTGATTAGTTTTGACAGGTTTTGAAATATTTTGGCGGGTTTTTAGAAGGTTTAGATTTGTTTTGATTTGTTTTGATTCTGTTTAGCCCAGTTTTTGGTGTGTTTGGATTAGCTTTGTTGGGCTTGATCATGTTTTGTCAGGTTTTTTCGAATGTATTGATGACTTCTGTCTGGTTTTCTATTTTGGCGGGTTTGAAAATATTTTTGGATGAGTTTTGGCGGGTTTGAAAATATTTTGGCTCTTTGCGCAGAGATGACGGTGCCGGTTGCGGTGCGCTCCGGGGCGCTCCTTCTGCGGAAAGACGCCTGGCAGCGGCACTTGGGACAGCTCTGCGTCTCCGTATTCTGCGTTTCGTGCCTTCCGCATCTCAGCAAAATGCTTTCCCACTAGGTCTAGCAAGGAGAAACTGTGGCAGCTGAGTAGATGTAGCCTGGCCCGCCCTTTGAAGTTGACAAGTTCTTGGCATCTCAGAGCCTCAAGGGAAGAGCAAGGTTATCTATGGTAGGCTGGGGCAGAACTAGCAGCAAGCAGAGCAAAGTTGTCCAAGAATAGCTTCCATTGGAATGCTAATGGCAATTGAAGAGGCAGGCCAGTGGCAAGCCACTAGCTTCTAGCAGTTTGAAAGTTGCAGACACAGTGCAGGTGTTGTGCGGCTTCCTTCTTGGCCTCCTAGAAGGTGCCGCGCTCTCCGTCTCTTGCTTGCCAATATGTTGCCTTGTTCCTCTTATTTTTTGGTTGGTTTTGATTTGTTTTTATGATGTTTTGGCGGGTTTTCGGAATGTTTTGGTGGTGTTTTAGAATGTTTTGTTTTCTCTTGTGTTGTTTATATTGTCTTGGCAGGTTTTGGAATGTTTGGATTCCTTTTGGCGGGTTTTAAAATATTTTGGCGGGTATTTGGAATGTTTTGGTTTGCTTTCATTTGTTTTGATTATGTTTTGTCAAGTTATTGAAAGTTTCGATCACTTCTGACTGGTTTTCTAGTATTTTGGCATCTTTTCAGAATGTTTTGATCAGTTTTGGCGGGTTCTAAATAATTTTGTCGGGTTTTTGGAATGTTTTGGTTGGTTTTGATTTGTTTTTATGATGTATTGCCAAGTTTTTTGAATGTTTTGATCAGTTCTGTCTGGTTTTCTAATGTTTTGGCATCTTTTCAGAATGTTTTGATGAGTTTTGCGGGTCTAAATCATTTTGGCGGATTTTCAGAATGTTTTGGTTGGTTTTGGAATGTTTTTATGATGTATTGCCAACTTTTTTGAATGTTTTGATCAGTTCAGGCTGGTTTTCTAATGTTTTGGCATCTTTTCAGAATGTTTTGATGAGTTTTGCGGGTCTAAATCATTTTGGCGGGTTTTCAGAATGTTTTGGTTGGTTTTGATTTGTTTTTATGATGTTTAGGTGGGTTTTCGGAATGTTTTGGTTGGGTTTTAGAATGTTTTGTATTCTCTTGAGTTGTTTTTATTGTGTTGGCAGGTTTTGGAATGTTTGGATTCCTTTTGGCGGGTTTTAAAATCTTTTGGCGGGTATTTGGAATGTTTTGGCGGGTATTCGGAAGGTTTTGATTAGTTTTGACAGGTTTTGAAATATTTTGGCGGGTTTTTAGAAGGTTTAGATTTGTTTTGATTTGTTTTGATTCTGTTTAGCCCAGTTTTTGGTGTGTTTGGATTAGCTTTGGTGGGCTTGATCATGTTTTGTCAGGTTTTTTCGAATGTATTGATGACTTCTGTCTGGTTTTCTATTTTGGCGGGTTTGAAAATATTTTTGGATGAGTTTTGGCGGGTTTGAAAATATTTTTGCTCTTTGCGCAGAGATGACGGTGCCGGTTGCGGTGCACTCCGGGGCGCACCTTCTGCGGAAAGACGCCTGGCAGCGGCACTTGGGACAGCTCCGCGTCTCCGTATTCTGCGTTTCGTGCCTTCCGCATCTCAGCAAAATGCTTTCCCACTAGGTCTAGCAAGGAGAAACTGTGGCAGCTGAGTAGATGTAGCCCGGCCCGCCCTTTGAAGTTGACAAGTTCTTGGCATCTCAGAGCCTCAAGGCAAGAGCAAGGTTATCTATGGTAGGCTGGGGCAGAACTAGCAGCAAGCAGAGCAAAGTTGTCCAAGAATAGCTTCCATTGGAATGCTAATGGCAATTGAAGAGGCAGGCCAGTGGCAAGCCACTAGCTTCTAGCAGTTTGAAAGTTGCAGACACAGTGCAGGTGTTGTGCGGCTTCCTTCTTGGCCTCCTAGAAGGTGCCGCGCTCTCCGTCTCTTGCTTGCCAATATGTTGCCTTGTTCCTCTTATTTTTTGGTTGGTTTTGATTTGTTTTTATGATGTTTTGGCGGGTTTTCGGAATGTTTTGGTGTTGTTTTAGAATGTTTTGTTTTCTCTTGTGTTGTTTATATTGTCTTGGCAGGTTTTGGAATGTTTGGATTCCTTTTGGCGGGTTTTAAAATATTTTGGCGGGTATTTGGAATGTTTTGGTTTGTTTTCATTTGTTTTGATTATGTTTTGGCAAGTTATTGAATGTTTCGATCACTTCTGACTGGTTTTCTAGTATTTTGGCATCTTTTCAGAATGTTTTGATCAGTTTTGGCGGGTTCTAAATAATTTTGTCGGGTTTTTGGAATGTTTTGGTTGGTTTTGATTTGTTTTTATGATGTATTGCCAAGTTTTTTGAATGTTTTGATCAGTTCAGGCTGGTTTTCTAATGTTTTGGCATCTTTTCAGAATGTTTTGATGAGTTTTGCGGGTCTAAATCATTTTGGCGGATTTTCAGAATGTTTTGGTTGGTTTTGGAATGTTTTTATGATGTATTGCCAAGTTTTTTGAATGTTTTGATCAGTTCAGGCTGGTTTTCTAATGTTTTGGCATCTTTTCAGAATGTTTTGATGAGTTTTGCGGGTCTAAATCATTTTGGCGGGTTTTCAGAATGTTTTGGTTGGTTTTGATTTGTTTTTATGATGTTTAGGTGGGTTTTCGGAATGTTTTGGTTGGGTTTTAGAATGTTTTGTATTCTCTTGAGTTGTTTTTATTGTGTTGGCAGGTTTTGGAATGTTTGGATTCCTTTTGGCGGGTTTTAAAATCTTTTGGCGGGTATTTGGAATGTTTTGGCGGGTATTCGGAAGGTTTTGATTAGTTTTGACAGGTTTTGAAATATTTTGGCGGGTTTTTAGAAGGTTTCGATTTGTTTTGATTTGTTTTGATTCTGTTTAGCCCAGTTTTTGGTGTGTTTGGATTAGCTTTGTTGGGCTTGATCATGTTTTGTCAGGTTTTTTCGAATGTATTGATGACTTCTGTCTGGTTTTCTATTTTGGCGGGTTTGAAAATATTTTTGGATGAGTTTTGGCGGGTTTGAAAATATTTTGGCTCTTTGCGCAGAGATGACGGTGCCGGTTGCGGTGCGCTCCGGGGCGCTCCTTCTGCGGAAAGACGCCTGGCAGCGGCACTTGGGACAGCTCTGCGTCTCCGTATTCTGCGTTTCGTGCCTTCCGCATCTCAGCAAAATGCTTTCCCACTAGGTCTAGCAAGGAGAAACTGTGGCAGCTGAGTAGATGTAGCCTGGCCCGCCCTTTGAAGTTGACAAGTTCTTGGCATCTCAGAGCCTCAAGGGAAGAGCAAGGTTCTCTATGGTAGGCTGGGGCAGAACTAGCAGCAAGCAGAGCAAAGTTGTCCAAGAATAGCTTCCATTGGAATGCTAATGGCAATTGAAGAGGCAGGCCAGTGGCAAGCCACTAGCTTCTAGCAGTTTGAAAGTTGCAGACACAGTGCAGGTGTTGTGCGGCTTCCTTCTTGGCCTCCTAGAAGGTGCCGCGCTCTCCGTCTCTTGCTTGCCAATATGTTGCCTTGTTCCTCTTATTTTTTGGTTGGTTTTGATTTGTTTTTATGATGTTTTGGCGGGTTTTCGGAATGTTTTGGTGGTGTTTTAGAATGTTTTGTTTTCTCTTGTGTTGTTTTGATTGTCTTGGCAGGTTTTGGAATGTTTGGATTCCTTTTGGCGGGTTTTAAAATCTTTTGGCGGGTTTTTGGAATGTTTTGGTTTGCTTTCATTTGTTTTGATTATGTTTTGGCAAGTTATTGAATGTTTCGATCACTTCTTACTGGTTTTCTAGTATTTTGGCATCTTTTCAGAATGTTTTGATCAGTTTTGGTGGGTTCTAAATAATTTTGTCGGGTTTTTGGAATGTTTTGGTTGGTTTTGATTTGTTTTTATGATGTATTGCCAAGTTTTTTGAATGTTTTGATCAGTTCAGGCTGGTTTTCTAATGTTTTGGCATCTTTTCAGAATGTTTTGATGAGTTTTGCGGGTCTAAATCATTTTGGCGGGTTTTCAGAATGTTTTGGTTGGTTTTGATTTGTTTTTATGATGTTTTGGTGGGTTTTCGGAATGTTTTGGTTGGGTTTTAGAATGTTTTGTATTCTCTTGAGTTGTTTTTATTGTGTTGGCAGGTTTTGGAATGTTTGGATTCCTTTTGGCGGGTTTTAAAATCTTTTGGCGGGTATTTGGAATGTTTTGGCGGGTATTCGGAAGGTTTTGATTAGTTTTGACAGGTTTTGAAATATTTTGGCGGGTTTTTAGAAGGTTTAGATTTGTTTTGATTTGTTTTGATTCTGTTTAGCCCAGTTTTTGGTGTGTTTGGATTAGCTTTGTTGGGCTTGATCATGTTTTGTCAGGTTTTTTCGAATGTATTGATGACTTCTGTCTGGTTTTCTATTTTGGCGGGTTTGAAAATATTTTTGGATGAGTTTTGGCGGGTTTGAAAATATTTTGGCTCTTTGCGCAGAGATGACGGTGCCGGTTGCGGTGCGCTCCGGGGCGCTCCTTCTGCGGAAAGACGCCTGGCAGCGGCACTTGGGACAGCTCTGCGTCTCCGTATTCTGCGTTTCGTGCCTTCCGCATCTCAGCAAAATGCTTTCCCACTAGGTCTAGCAAGGAGAAACTGTGGCAGCTGAGTAGATGTAGCCTGGCCCGCCCTTTGAAGTTGACAAGTTCTTGGCATCTCAGAGCCTCAAGGGAAGAGCAAGGTTATCTATGGTAGGCTGGGGCAGAACTAGCAGCAAGCAGAGCAAAGTTGTCCAAGAATAGCTTCCATTGGAATGCTAATGGCAATTGAAGAGGCAGGCCAGTGGCAAGCCACTAGCTTCTAGCAGTTTGAAAGTTGCAGACACAGTGCAGGTGTTGTGCGGCTTCCTTCTTGGCCTCCTAGAAGGTGCCGCGCTCTCCGTCTCTTGCTTGCCAATATGTTGCCTTGTTCCTCTTATTTTTTGGTTGGTTTTGATTTGTTTTTATGATGTTTTGGCGGGTTTTCGGAATGTTTTGGTGGTGTTTTAGAATGTTTTGTTTTCTCTTGTGTTGTTTATATTGTCTTGGCAGGTTTTGGAATGTTTGGATTCCTTTTGGCGGGTTTTAAAATATTTTGGCGGGTATTTGGAATGTTTTGGTTTGCTTTCATTTGTTTTGATTATGTTTTGTCAAGTTATTGAAAGTTTCGATCACTTCTGACTGGTTTTCTAGTATTTTGGCATCTTTTCAGAATGTTTTGATCAGTTTTGGCGGGTTCTAAATAATTTTGTCGGGTTTTTGGAATGTTTTGGTTGGTTTTGATTTGTTTTTATGATGTATTGCCAAGTTTTTTGAATGTTTTGATCAGTTCTGTCTGGTTTTCTAATGTTTTGGCATCTTTTCAGAATGTTTTGATGAGTTTTGCGGGTCTAAATCATTTTGGCGGATTTTCAGAATGTTTTGGTTGGTTTTGGAATGTTTTTATGATGTATTGCCAACTTTTTTGAATGTTTTGATCAGTTCAGGCTGGTTTTCTAATGTTTTGGCATCTTTTCAGAATGTTTTGATGAGTTTTGCGGGTCTAAATCATTTTGGCGGGTTTTCAGAATGTTTTGGTTGGTTTTGATTTGTTTTTATGATGTTTAGGTGGGTTTTCGGAATGTTTTGGTTGGGTTTTAGAATGTTTTGTATTCTCTTGAGTTGTTTTTATTGTGTTGGCAGGTTTTGGAATGTTTGGATTCCTTTTGGCGGGTTTTAAAATCTTTTGGCGGGTATTTGGAATGTTTTGGCGGGTATTCGGAAGGTTTTGATTAGTTTTGACAGGTTTTGAAATATTTTGGCGGGTTTTTAGAAGGTTTAGATTTGTTTTGATTTGTTTTGATTCTGTTTAGCCCAGTTTTTGGTGTGTTTGGATTAGCTTTGGTGGGCTTGATCATGTTTTGTCAGGTTTTTTCGAATGTATTGATGACTTCTGTCTGGTTTTCTATTTTGGCGGGTTTGAAAATATTTTTGGATGAGTTTTGGCGGGTTTGAAAATATTTTTGCTCTTTGCGCAGAGATGACGGTGCCGGTTGCGGTGCACTCCGGGGCGCACCTTCTGCGGAAAGACGCCTGGCAGCGGCACTTGGGACAGCTCCGCGTCTCCGTATTCTGCGTTTCGTGCCTTCCGCATCTCAGCAAAATGCTTTCCCACTAGGTCTAGCAAGGAGAAACTGTGGCAGCTGAGTAGATGTAGCCCGGCCCGCCCTTTGAAGTTGACAAGTTCTTGGCATCTCAGAGCCTCAAGGCAAGAGCAAGGTTATCTATGGTAGGCTGGGGCAGAACTAGCAGCAAGCAGAGCAAAGTTGTCCAAGAATAGCTTCCATTGGAATGCTAATGGCAATTGAAGAGGCAGGCCAGTGGCAAGCCACTAGCTTCTAGCAGTTTGAAAGTTGCAGACACAGTGCAGGTGTTGTGCGGCTTCCTTCTTGGCCTCCTAGAAGGTGCCGCGCTCTCCGTCTCTTGCTTGCCAATATGTTGCCTTGTTCCTCTTATTTTTTGGTTGGTTTTGATTTGTTTTTATGATGTTTTGGCGGGTTTTCGGAATGTTTTGGTGTTGTTTTAGAATGTTTTGTTTTCTCTTGTGTTGTTTATATTGTCTTGGCAGGTTTTGGAATGTTTGGATTCCTTTTGGCGGGTTTTAAAATATTTTGGCGGGTATTTGGAATGTTTTGGTTTGTTTTCATTTGTTTTGATTATGTTTTGGCAAGTTATTGAATGTTTCGATCACTTCTGACTGGTTTTCTAGTATTTTGGCATCTTTTCAGAATGTTTTGATCAGTTTTGGCGGGTTCTAAATAATTTTGTCGGGTTTTTGGAATGTTTTGGTTGGTTTTGATTTGTTTTTATGATGTATTGCCAAGTTTTTTGAATGTTTTGATCAGTTCAGGCTGGTTTTCTAATGTTTTGGCATCTTTTCAGAATGTTTTGATGAGTTTTGCGGGTCTAAATCATTTTGGCGGGTTTTCAGAATGTTTTGGTTGGTTTTGATTTGTTTTTATGATGTTTTGGTGGGTTTTCGGAATGTTTTGGTTGGGTTTTAGAATGTTTTGTATTCTCTTGAGTTGTTTTTATTGTGTTGGCAGGTTTTGGAAAGTTTGGATTCCTTTTGGCGGGTTTTAAAATCTTTTGGCGGGTATTTGGAATGTTTTGGCGGGTATTCGGAAGGTTTTGATTAGTTTTGACAGGTTTTGAAATATTTTGGCGGGTTTTTAGAAGGTTTAGATTTGTTTTGATTTGTTTTGATTCTGTTTAGCCCAGTTTTTGGTGTGTTTGGATTAGCTTTGTTGGGCTTGATCATGTTTTGTCAGGTTTTTTCGAATGTATTGATGACTTCTGTCTGGTTTTCTATTTTGGCGGGTTTGAAAATATTTTTGGATGAGTTTTGGCGGGTTTGAAAATATTTTGGCTCTTTGCGCAGAGATGACGGTGCCGGTTGCGGTGCGCTCCGGGGCGCTCCTTCTGCGGAAAGACGCCTGGCAGCGGCACTTGGGACAGCTCTGCGTCTCCGTATTCTGCGTTTCGTGCCTTCCGCATCTCAGCAAAATGCTTTCCCACTAGGTCTAGCAAGGAGAAACTGTGGCAGCTGAGTAGATGTAGCCTGGCCCGCCCTTTGAAGTTGACAAGTTCTTGGCATCTCAGAGCCTCAAGGCAAGAGCAAGGTTATCTATGGTAGGCTGGGGCAGAACTAGCAGCAAGCAGAGCAAAGTTGTCCAAGAATAGCTTCCATTGGAATGCTAATGGCAATTGAAGAGGCAGGCCAGTGGCAAGCCACTAGCTTCTAGCAGTTTGAAAGTTGCAGACACAGTGCAGGTGTTGTGCGGCTTCCTTCTTGGCCTCCTAGAAGGTGCCGCGCTCTCCGTCTCTTGCTTGCCAATATGTTGCCTTGTTCCTCTTATTTTTTGGTTGGTTTTGATTTGTTTTTATGATGTTTTGGCGGGTTTTCGGAATGTTTTGGTGGTGTTTTAGAATGTTTTGTTTTCTCTTGTGTTGTTTATATTGTCTTGGCAGGTTTTGGAATGTTTGGATTCCTTTTGGCGGGTTTTAAAATATTTTGGCGGGTATTTGGAATGTTTTGGTTTGCTTTCATTTGTTTTGATTATGTTTTGGCAAGTTATTGAAAGTTTCGATCACTTCTGACTGGTTTTCTAGTATTTTGGCATCTTTTCAGAATGTTTTGATCAGTTTTGGCGGGTTCTAAATAATTTTGTCGGGTTTTTGGAATGTTTTGGTTGGTTTTGATTTGTTTTTATGATGTATTGCCAAGTTTTTTGAATGTTTTGATCAGTTCTGTCTGGTTTTCTAATGTTTTGGCATCTTTTCAGAATGTTTTGATGAGTTTTGCGGGTCTAAATCATTTTGGCGGATTTTCAGAATGTTTTGGTTGGTTTTGGAATGTTTTTATGATGTATTGCCAAGTTTTTTGAATGTTTTGATCAGTTCAGGCTGGTTTTCTAATGTTTTGGCATCTTTTCAGAATGTTTTGATGAGTTTTGCGGGTCTAAATCATTTTGGCGGGTTTTCAGAATGTTTTGGTTGGTTTTGATTTGTTTTTATGATGTTTAGGTGGGTTTTCGGAATGTTTTGGTTGGGTTTTAGAATGTTTTGTATTCTCTTGAGTTGTTTTTATTGTGTTGGCAGGTTTTGGAATGTTTGGATTCCTTTTGGCGGGTTTTAAAATCTTTTGGCGGGTATTTGGAATGTTTTGGCGGGTATTCGGAAGGTTTTGATTAGTTTTGACGGGTTTTGAAATATTTTGGCGGGTTTTTAGAAGGTTTAGATTTGTTTTGATTTGTTTTGATTCTGTTTAGCCCAGTTTTTGGTGTGTTTGGATTAGCTTTGGTGGGCTTGATCATGTTTTGTCAGGTTTTTTCGAATGTATTGATGACTTCTGTCTGGTTTTCTATTTTGGCGGGTTTGAAAATATTTTTGGATTAGTTTTGGCGGGTTTGAAAATATTTTTGCTCTTTGCGCAGAGATGACGGTGCCGGTTGCGGTGCACTCCGGGGCGCACCTTCTGCGGAAAGACGCCTGGCAGCGGCACTTGGGACAGCTCCGCGTCTCCGTATTCTGCGTTTCGTGCCTTCCGCATCTCAGCAAAATGCTTTCCCACTAGGTCTAGCAAGGAGAAACTGTGGCAGCTGAGTAGATGTAGCCCGGCCCGCCCTTTGAAGTTGACAAGTTCTTGGCATCTCAGAGCCTCAAGGCAAGAGCAAGGTTATCTATGGTAGGCTGGGGCAGAACTAGCAGCAAGCAGAGCAAAGTTGTCCAAGAATAGCTTCCATTGGAATGCTAATGGCAATTGAAGAGGCAGGCCAGTGGCAAGCCACTAGCTTCTAGCAGTTTGAAAGTTGCAGACACAGTGCAGGTGTTGTGCGGCTTCCTTCTTGGCCTCCTAGAAGGTGCCGCGCTCTCCGTCTCTTGCTTGCCAATATGTTGCCTTGTTCCTCTTATTTTTTGGTTGGTTTTGATTTGTTTTTATGATGTTTTGGCGGGTTTTCGGAATGTTTTGGTGGTGTTTTAGAATGTTTTGTTTTCTCTTGTGTTGTTTATATTGTCTTGGCAGGTTTTGGAATGTTTGGATTCCTTTTGGCGGGTTTTAAAATATTTTGGCGGGTATTTGGAATGTTTTGGTTTGTTTTCATTTGTTTTGATTATGTTTTGGCAAGTTATTGAATGTTTCGATCACTTCTTACTGGTTTTCTAGTATTTTGGCATCTTTTCAGAATGTTTTGATCAGTTTTGGCGGGTTCTAAATAATTTTGTCGGGTTTTTGGAATGTTTTGGTTGGTTTTGATTTGTTTTTATGATGTATTGCCAAGTTTTTTGAATGTTTTGATCAGTTCTGTCTGGTTTTCTAATGTTTTGGCATCTTTTCAGAATGTTTTGATGAGTTTTGCGGGTCTAAATCATTTTGGCGGGTTTTCAGAATGTTTTGGTTGGTTTTGATTTGTTTTTATGATGTTTAGGTGGGTTTTCGGAATGTTTTGGTTGGGTTTTAGAATGTTTTGTATTCTCTTGAGTTGTTTTTATTGTGTTGGCAGGTTTTGGAATGTTTGGATTCCTTTTGGCGGGTTTTAAAATCTTTTGGCGGGTATTTGGAATGTTTTGGCGGGTATTCGGAAGGTTTTGATTAGTTTTGACGGGTTTTGAAATATTTTGGCGGGTTTTTAGAAGGTTTAGATTTGTTTTGATTTGTTTTGATTCTGTTTAGCCCAGTTTTTGGTGTGTTTGGATTAGCTTTGTTGGGCTTGATCATGTTTTGTCAGGTTTTTTCGAATGTATTGATGACTTCTGTCTGGTTTTCTATTTTGGCGGGTTTGAAAATATTTTTGGATGAGTTTTGGCGGGTTTGAAAATATTTTGGCTCTTTGCGCAGAGATGACGGTGCCGGTTGCGGTGCGCTCCGGGGCGCTCCTTCTGCGGAAAGACGCCTGGCAGCGGCACTTGGGACAGCTCCGCGTCTCCGTATTCTGCGTTTCTTGCCTTCTGCATCTCAGCAAAATGCTTTCCCACTAGGTCTAGCAAGGAGAAACTGTGGCAGCTGAGTAGATGTAGCCTGGCCCGCCCTTTGAAGTTGACAAGTTCTTGGCATCTCAGAGCCTCAAGGCAAGAGCAAGGTTATCTATGGTAGGCTGGGGCAGAACTAGCAGCAAGCAGAGCAAAGTTGTCCAAGAATCGCTTCCATTGGAATGCTAATGGCAATTGAAGAGGCAGGCCAGTGGCAAGCCACTAGCTTCTAGCAGTTTGAAAGTTGCAGACACAGTGCAGGTGTTGTGCGGCTTCCTTCTTGGCCTCCTAGAAGGTGCCGCGCTCTCCGTCTCTTGCTTGCCAATATGTTGCCT